>NW_024340849.1:32719414-33265702 GCF_902729225.1 Pteropus medius | reverse complement strand
AAAAAAAAAAAAAAAAAAATTCTTCAAAGTAGGAAATAAAAGGAAATCCCTTACCCTGGCCTGATAGCCTGCATCTATGAAAACCTGTAGTTAACATTATTTTTAATGTTGAAAGACTGTATTCATTCCACTCAAATTAGGAATAAGGTAAAGATTCCATTCTCTCTCTACTCCTATTCAATATTCTCTTGAAATTGATTTTCAAGAAAAGTTCCAAGGTAATTAAATAGTTAAATTGTTAGTAAATTAAAAGTTAAATTAAATTAATTTAGTAAATTAATAGTTAAATTAAAAGTAAATTGTTAATAATGTCTAATACAATTAAATTTTGTCAGATAACGTACTCTGTATGTTGATATCTTTAGAAATTCACTGAGACTTACTCTATGTCACAGCATTTGTTCTACATTGATGTATATAGTCTATGTATTTAAAAAAAATGTATATTTTATAGTCTGGCATTTTTGTGTTGCTGATCAGATTCTCTACATCTTTCTCAATTTGTTTATCTTGTGGTTCTGACACTGAGCAGCTTCTCAAAAATCTTCATCTATGTTTGTGGTTTTGTGTATTAATACATTAAACTTGTCAGTTTCCCATCTTTATTGAGAGTATTTTTATTGTATATAGAATTCTACATTCAAGATTTCATCCCACCAAGACTTAGAATAATGCCCATTGTCATTTGGTCTCCATCGTTTTTGACTAGGAGTAAGCTTAAATTTATACTGCTCTTCTTCTATATGAAAATTGTGCTTTTTTCTCTAGCTATTTTCAAGACTTTCTTCCTTATTGTTGGCTTTTAGCCACCAAATGTGGCTTATTTTGTATTTATACTACATAGGATTCATCGAATTTTGGAAATTTGCAGCATATTTATTCAAATGATGTCATACCTAACTTTCTTTTTCTATCTTCTCCTTCCAGAATGTGAAGTAAAAATTAGCTAGACCTCTTCCTTTTGTTTCATTGGCTTTTGAAACAGTTCATTTTTAAAAAAAGATTACTTATCTTTCTGTTCCTCTGATTAGATAATTTCATTATTTTGTGTTCAAGTATATTTTTTCTTCTACTGTCTATGATCTGCTACTAAGCCCATTAGTGTAATTTTTCATTACATATATTGTATTTAATTTCATGTAATTACCATTTTGTTCTTGTTCTTATAGTTTTCTTTTTATTTACAAATTATCCATCTCTTTATTCATTATTTCCACCATTTCCTGTAGATTTTTCCTCATGGGTAGTAAAATTGTAGAGAATTCAGTTCCATTATCTTTCTTTCAATAGTTTTGATATTTTGAGCTAAATGGCAGAAACTTTATTTATTTCAAGTCCTACATGCTGTCTCTACTCGGGTGGGCCATAACTGCAACTCTACTCATTTCCTTTAGACTTCCAGATGTTTCTTTTTTTCTGGGAAATTTGAAAGTTCTCCAACATAGGTATATTTCAGTGGTCAGAAAAGGATTTAAGCAGAGCATATATGCAGATCTTGAAATACATCTTCTGTTCATATAACACAGTGAGGATTGCATTTCCCCTCAGGCAAAAAAAGACATAATAGCAAGTCTCAGTACAGTTTCATTTCTTTCATTTCCTTCCGTTCCTGCTGTTTTGGGTCATTCTCTAAATAATTCCTTAAACTTCAAGCAGCTATTTTTTAATATATTTTTCTAGAGTTTATATTGGTTATCTGTGGGTGGGCTAAATCAGACCAGTTATTATACCATTACTGAATTGGAGTCATGCTATAGCAGCTTTGAGTAGCAACTTAAAATGTTCTAGATTTTTGAAACTTTAGGTTAAATGGTGATGAGACGCAGTTTCCTTAATGGATTGTCTTGTAAAGAAAGAATCCCATGGAGCATGCTGCTATTCATCAGTAAATTTTTTATAGACTTTTTATAGCTTCTTCCCTTTCTGGATGCTACTAATATTCTCTAAGCATCCAGATAGGTTTTAACACCTCTACTCCAGAAAAAAAAAAAAATAATAAAAGTGCATGTTAAGCAGAATGAAAGCCAAAGTTGTTTTGCTATAGAATCTTCACAGTAGATTTTTGAAAATATAACTGTAGCAGAATTCTATAATTTGTAATATGATAAACCACTAATTAGTATATATCTATGTATTGACATAGTTATACTTAATCAGGATTCAAAATTTGGCCTTCAGACTGGAAGTCATGAATGATAGGTAAGAATATCTTGATTTCTAGTCTTTGGCTATAAATAGAAAATGAATAAAATACTTCAGTTGGATATAAATTAGTCAGTAGATGTATTTAGAGATCCTTTTGTGGTGTTTTATTGAGGAATACAAAGTAGGAATAAAATGTGCAGATGACAGGTATATATCCATCAAGTACAACATAAAATATTTTCATACACATTATATATCTATACAGATTGTGTGCTTATTCCTATAATTATTTCTTGTTTTATAGAAAACTAGCATTTGTTGAGGTCAACTACTTATCTCACACGAGAGAGTTTATGAGTAGTGAAGCTGGAAACTAAACCTAGGGACACGCGCTTCTAGATCTCAGGCACTTTCAAGGTTATATCTACAATGGTGTCCTTTACAGGCTACGTGCTTGAATATAATCATCTCCTCTCAGGAAAGGCATGAAGAAACTCAAATATAACTAACTACCTTAAATGTATAGATGACAAAGGGTTGAAGAAGAATATTATAGCATATGGTTAATGCTTGGTCCTACCAGTTGAGAATGCAGGATCCACACAGAGGTGACTGGAAAGAGTTTTAAAAAGACATGTATTTTAATTTCTAGATGAGTCTAAGATTATAAATTTAGCAATTTCATATTTTTTCTGCATTTTTCCTGAGCTTTCAACCACTATATTTTGCTCAGACTTGTTATATTTTTCTCAGTGTTTTTTAAGTATGTTTTCTACCACTTGATAATTTCAAATGCTATATTCTCACAAGAAGACTTCATTAGAAAGTCCATCTATGATTGGCACTGCAAAATTTTAAAGTGCTAAAGAATAGTTTCTGAAGAACTTATATTAGGCTAAATATATAGCTATTATGTGTGCATTCTATGAGCCATTAAGATGACAATACCATCAAGTACAAGGGCTAATTCTGATGGTTAATTAATGCATTAAACACTTAATAGGTACTCCTTCAATATTTCCTAGTTATAATATTTTGTACTTTTACTTTGTAAATTGGTCCACAAATTTAAGAGTCGAAAGTTTATAACTAAACTCTTCTTTTTTCTTTCTTTTGATATTAAATTAAATTAAACATATCATCTCGATTTATTTATGTTCCATAATATTACTATGATATGGTTTATAACTGGATTTTTAAATGCTATTGTAGAATGATGAATTTTATTTTCTTTTGAGCATGTTTTTAAGAAACAAAATCAATAATGTAACTACAATCCATTAAATTAATATTGGATCTCTTTTCTGATATTCATCAGTATTTCTCATAAATTTATTATATTACTGTATCTTCTAAGGTTTATGTAACTGACTACCCCAACTGCAGCATTTAGGAAAGTTTTTTGCACTTGGCACCAAGATATTTCAAGTTCTTTAGCTCATTTCACTTCTGACTTTTGTAAACTAGCAGTCAAGACAGGTCTTTTCAGTGTAAGACTCTAAGGAATTGTACAGATAAAGAACTAAAAGAAGAAGGAAGTTGAAAAGAGTCAAAATCAAGTAGCACTAGAAGGGGGTACAAGCAGCATAGAAACAGCAGAAAGCATAGCTTCAAAGTAGGATATGCGGAGTCTCATGGTACACAAAAATATCAAAAGAAAAACAAAGAATAACATTTTGATATTCACCTAACCTTCAAAAGGAAGCCTCCAGAGAAGTTAGAAAAAGTATTTTAAGCAATATTTACCTCTGAGATTGAACTTTTTGAAAAGCCATAGATCAAGATGGATATCATTCTTTTAGAATTTGATTCTATTCTCTACATGTGAAAGTAGTGCTTTATATACACACAGGCATATCCCTTTGTTTTCATGAAGGAACCTGTGATTTTGAGGAGATCGTGGCAAGGATTTTCGGATTAGAAAAGTGGTAGTGTTTCTTCATTTATATAAAAATGTGCCTGTTATACTGAGTTGCATTTAATGTATGCTGAACTAAAACCATGTTTCGATTTATTCATAACTTATGAAACTTTTTTCATAAAATAATTAATTCCACAATTGTTTTTATTAGTTTAGACTGATTCCTTAAAACAAGTTTTGAGCTATTCAAGCCAATCTTTATGCCAAATCCTCTTTCCTAATAGATTCCTATCTCAATATATAGGGCACCGTCCTTTACTTTTTTAACAGAAAGGCAGCCTTGAGGTATTGTTGAGAATATTGAGATTTAGAGTTAAATGGATAGTCTAATATAACTTTAACTTAAAATTTATTAGTATAATTTTATGAAGCCAGGGAGTTGGGAAATTTACTGAGTAAAAAAAAAAAAAAAAAAAAAGTCCATTGGCAGTACTAATGGTTAGGAATCAGATGGAATGATATATAACCACCTCTTCTAGATGGTTATATATCTTCCTCAGTCAGCCTGAAAATTACACATTAAAAATTAAGTAAAAATAGATTCAATGCTTTTTTTTTTCAATAATAAAAATATATCTGTGACATTATCACTGGCCAAGATGAATTTAACCTCCCAACTAAAACAATCCAAAAATGGCCAAAATATAAGGAAAAGCTGTTTCAAGACATCAGGCATCAGACTGGACATCAGGAAATGAGAGACAGATATTCCTGAGAAATGAGAAACAAGGTAAACCCTAAAATTACATCAGCTTACTTCTTTGAAAGAGTTTCCGGTCACTGGCACAGGGAGAGGAATGACATATAAAGTTTAGGAGATGGAGCTGACAGAACATGGAAACCAAGACATCCAGAGTAAGAAGGGCAAAGTCTATGAAAAGAAAAAGCTGCACAGAGAAAAAATTCCCAAAACCTGAAGATGGCCCCACTTGAGTCTATAGCTGCATATTAATCATTTAGTAATGCTGCGAGAAAATAATCTTAAACAGGAGAAAGAATAATCTGAAATAAGTAGTGGGAGCAGTATCCAGTGCTCACACAGGGTCTGATTCTCTTAGGCAGACAAGAAACCTCATGATTCACAATGTATTAAAGAAATGATTCAGAAGAGTCTAGTAAAAATAGAGAGGAGAATTCTCTAGAGACTCAGCTATGGTCTAACTTAATAAATCTTAAAAAGCAATATGTGAAAGGACCAAACTATTTTCAAATAACTACACAAGGCAAAGCTTAAAAATAGCGAAAGGAATAAAAAAAGTATCCAATAACCAACAAAGTGTTCATAATAACTGGCATCTAAATAAAAATACTTGGCATACAAAGAAGCAGGAAACTACAATTCATAATAAGGAGAAAATTAGTCAATCAAAACAGACCCAAAAGTGACAGAAATGTTAGAAATAGAAGACCAGGGTATTAACACAGTTATAAGTTCAGAAACTTAAGTAGAGCACTAGAGATATTGAAAACGCACACAAATTGAACTGCTAGTGATGAAAATTACAGTTAATATGATGAAAACTGCACTGTAGGAAATATACAATAGATTAAACATTGCAAGGGAAAAAAATTACTGGAGTAGTAAACAAAGCAAAATAAACCATCTATAAACTGTCCATAAAGCTAAAAGAAATCAATAGATCTACACAATAATAGTATAGAAAGTTTCTGAGGCTGAAGGAAAATGATTAAGGGCAGAATATAGATTTATACAAAGGGATAGAGGGCAATGGAAATGTTAACTGTGTATATAAAGATTCAATTTTTTTATTAAATAAATTTTACTAAAAATATAATTGCTTAAACAAAAATGATAACAATACAGTATGGGGTTTACAATGCAAACACAAATAATAGATGATACCAGTAACCAAAGGAGAGAAATAGGGAAATGAAAATATGTAATTAGAATTTTCTTATATTGTACTCTAAATGATATATCATAATATAATAATGTAAGTTATAGATATACACTAAAGCAACCATTGAAATGACAAAATAAAGAATTATGCTGACCAAGATGGTCTTAAAATGCCCCTCCATTTGACTAAATTTTAGACAGGTTTCTTTCTCACTATAGATCCCTGGCCTCGCTCTCCTTAAAGCATTTACTTGCAAATGTAAACTCTTTTTTTGCCTGTTTGAAATATAAATATTCTCTCAGTATCTTGCCAGTTTTACAACTAAGGAACATCATTCTCAGTTACTTGAGAGGTATCTTTTTGAAGTATAATCATCGAAAAAGATATACTAAGCGACATAAGTACTACGGAAATAGTCAAGAGCTGTATGATTTCACTCATATGTGGGATATAAAGCTGAAAACATCAAATAAACATACAAGAGAAACAAACAAAAACTCATAAACACAGACAACAGTATTGCAGTTACCAGAGGGAAGGGGGGTGAGGGGAAAGTAGAAAAGGGTACAGAGGATCGAATATATGGAAATGGAAGGAGATTTGACTTTGGATGGTGAACACACAGCAATGTATAGATGATGTATTATAGAATTGTACACTTCAGACCTACATAATTTTATTACCAATGTCACCCCAATAAATGTAATAAAATTTAAAAAAAGATAGTACCTCTGTCTCCCAGTTTCTATGGTAGGGTAGGAACCTAATGTTTATAAGCACTATTTAGCTAACACAGATGGCCTAATTTCATTGATTGACTTCCTCCTGAAAGTTCTCCAGTACTTCCCCTAGCTCATTCCAGTACTTAAAAATGTCCACCATTTGTTTCAGTAGATTTGAGTTCAATCTTTCTCCTCTCTTGCAATAATCTTGAATAAAATCTTCGATGCCTGTTTTACTCCATCCATTCAATTTTTCTTTGAGAATAATTAATATGCCATCAAAGAAGACAAAATTTATCATAAAAGTACTTAATTATCTTTTAAAAAAGGAACAAATGGGAGAAAATGAATAAGAACGATAAAATACATATACACAAATAACAAAGAGATAGAATTAATTCTACCCTTATCAATATTCACATTAAATATAAGTATTTAAAACAAAAATTTAAAGGCAGAAATAGTTTTAAATAAAAGACCAGTTTTATGCTGCGTAAAAGAAACACACACTAAGTATAAAGACATTCATGCATTAAAATTAAAAGTATTGAAAAGATTATACCATGGAAGCAAATTATCAGGGATAAAGAAGCTCCTTTCCTAGTGACAAAGGGATAGGAAATAAGGAATAGACGATAGGAAATAAGAATCTGAAATATTTATGCACCTAGCAACGAAGTTTCAAATGTATGAATAAAACTTTGATAAAACTGTAAATAGAATAGATAAATTCATGATTATAGAAACAAATATCAATTCTTCTCTCTCAACTGATAGAACAAAAAAGACTAAAAATCACAAAATATGTACAAGGAATGAATAATATCATTCTCCAACATGACTTACTGAACATTTATAGTACACTTCACCCAATGACAACAGAAAATACATTATTTTCAAGTGCACGTGGAACATCTACCAAGATAAATTTAAAAGATCAATCATACAAAGTGTGTCTTCTGAAAAATTAATAATCGATAGTGGAAAGATGTCAAAAAACTTCTCTACTTATTTGGAAAATATGTAACACATTTTTAAATATCCCATGACCCAAAGAAGAAATAAAAAAGGAAAAAAGAAAGTATTTTAACGTGAATGAAAATGAAAACACAACTGGACTATATGGACTATAGCTAAACTCAAGGTTAAAATTTATACAACAAATTGTCTACAATAGAAAATAAAAACAGGTCTCAAACCAATGACCTCAGTTTCTAACTTAAATAACTAGGAAAAGAACAGCAAAAAAAAAAAAAAAAAAAAAAAGACAATGATAGAGTGATATGACTCATGGAAAAGTATATTGGACTCAAAGCTCTACAGAGCACTCCTTGTACTTTTAGCAGGTAAAAAAAAAATCTGTAAATGTTTAATCTGCAAATGTTCTGTTGATACCTAATGTCTGTTCACTGAAATATATTATTCCCACAACCTTGGAGATAAGAGACAACTTACTCCTATCATCTTAGTTTATTATTTGTTAAACTTCAAACTTCAAATATTACTATTGTATTGCTTTCCCTTTCCATAATTGACTTGCTATTCTAATTAGTAAAGATTTAGGAGCAATTCAATCAACTAGCTTTTCTTCTCTGATTAGTTACTGAATGCTGTTTCTATTTTAAGTACAATAATATGGATCACTCGATAACCGTAGTCATGCCAGAGCAGTCAAATTATTCTGTTGAAATTCCATGAATATCTTGTATATAAGGATCTTTAACAATACAATATAAAATAAGGTATCGTTTTCAGATTTCTAAAACTTGAATAGAGAAAAATAAATAATTAACAACAGCAACAATAATAATATTGCATTAAAGCCTTTAAAAATGCCCTAAAGTCTCCTTCAATAAATATAAAAATGTTTTCTTTCATCCTTTATTCTTTTCTTATTAAGGTCCAATCATTGAGTATCAGTACTGAGATAAATTTAAAATGAGTTCTTATTACATTTTATTGTTTTCTGCTTTTTCTAATTAGTGATATTGCATGAATGTTGTTTTCTATTATGTTTTATTACTGTGTTTTAGATTAAGTAATGATTTGGGAAAATGACATTACTACTGTGGGGAAATATTTTCTACTTTCTAATATCTATTTTATTAAAGAACTTTTAGGAAAGAAAAACAATTTAAAGTTTGTGAATATGTAATATGTAGCAGACACTGACCAAAAAAAAAAAAAAAAGAATTTTTAAGGTAGCATTTTGTACAAGAGCTACTTATCTACTATTTCCTGCATGGAGTAGCTGAATAGTTACCACTGTCAGGTGAATTCCATTACTCCATCTTATATAACTCTATAGGGGAGAAAAAAAAAATCTTAAAGAAAAATAGCTTGAAATTATTAAAACATTCAGGAAAGAACAAGAGTTACACTAGGTACTTAATATAACCATAAATATGTAAAACAATGAAACATCTTAGTTTCACACATGAAAACTCTGTAACATGATTATATTAGTCCCAAACCTTTTTTCTTCTCATTAGGAACTAGAAAAAACTCTTTACGACGTGTGGCTTAGTCTCTGCCTTAGACTGATTTGTATTCCTCTTCATTATGATTTTTGCTGACATTTTCTTGTATCCTCACACTTTCTGCTGAATTTCCTTCCCTGTAAATAATTTTTGAGTGTGATTAGTAAAATCACCTGGTTCATACCTTAGCTTAATCAAATGACCAGCTGTGTGATCTTAAGGACAATGTTTAATTTTTCTTGGCTTTAATGTGTATCTCTTTGATTTCTACGGTAAAGAATAAGAGAAGGATTGACTCATTCTCTACTTTTCCTTGCTAATTATGAACTCTTTTGGCCAAATCTCCAGGATTTATCTACTTATTTTCACAATATTTTCTGAAAGATATTAGCTGCTTGTTTGTGTGTTGTGTGTTGTCCCAAATGTCTCCTTAGCACTACAGCTCTATGCATCTACATTTTTAAAGATGTTTGTTCTTCTCAAAACACTTGGCGATATTAAAGGAATGTATCATATTGCTTCGTAGGGAAATAAATAGTCCGTAATAAGATATTATACTTAAAAATCCTCTGTTTTAAAAACAGTAATACACTGGGAATAAATACATTGGCTACAGTGTAGATAGAAACTACTTGTTTTTATCAGCATCACAGAAGCAGATAGATAGATAGATAGATAGATAGATAGATAGATAGATAGATAGATAATAGATAGACCATAGTTCTTTAATAATATCATTTCTACATTGTTTTTAAATTTATGTTTGTTTCTTTATATTTTTTCCCAGCTTTACTGAGGTACAATTAACATATTGTACATGAAAAATTGTTTATTCAGAGGGTACAAACTTTCAGTTATAAAATGAGTAAGTACTGGGGATCTAACGTACAGCATGGTGATTAGATTAATAATATTGTATTATACACTTGAAATTTGTTAAGAGAGTAGATCTTAAGTGTCCACTACACACACACATAAAGATACAATGTGAGGAGAATGAATGTTAATTAACTTAATTGTGTTATTCATTTTGCAATATGTACTTATATTAAATCCTTACATTGTAAACTTTAAAAAGCCTTGTCGTACATTCTGTAAGTGGTATTATATGTTTAAATGGACTATTATGTGTTTTGAAATAACATTTTGATACAAACAAAGCAAATATGGCAGTCGAGTTAGTCCTGAGTCAACCAATACAGAAACAGAAACAAAGCGTTCAAATACTTTTTTTAAAGTTATCAGACACAATGACTCAATGTCAAATGAAAATCTGAAAATCAAGGTGTGTATATTTTCCCCCAGAATAGATAAACTAGATCACAGAAAGTGGGAAATGGGACAAAACCAAGTAGATGGCAAATCATGAAGTTGGACAGCTACCGGATTTTACTATATCAAATTCTGCCCTTCTCTACCATTCTGGAACTATGTGGAAGTTGAGTCAACATTGCTAATTACAAGCTAGTAATCAAAACTCATCAACCAGTATGGGGAGTGACTCTTATCTATGGCTCACTCTACCTAGAAACTCATTGTCCTCACCGAGTCAGTTCTATACCACGTAGACAACCTCTAGCACATGTGTAATAACTACCCTCCCTCCAAATATATACATTTATAAATTTATATTTATATGTATGTGTATATATATATATACACATATGTGTATATATATGTGTGTGTGTGTATGTATGTATATATATATGTATATATATATATATAAGATTTGAACACTTTAAGGAATGAATTTAGCATGAGGGATTAAGAAAACTCAATCAGAAATGTCCCAACTGAGCCATCAGAAAACTATAACACTTGACTCATCACACACCTAAGGCCCTCTACAGACCATCCCTATTACTTTTCAAGTGTCAATAGGTAGCATTCATTCTGACCACATTTCAATATGTAAGGCTCTGAAAAAAGGTCTTGTTCTTCAACTTCTCCATAATTTTCAGCACATTGTTTATGCAAAACCTCGCTTGGGGTGTTTTCTCTTAGCATTTAAGAATTAGCTTTTTCCTTATCTCTGTTCACACTGCAGTTTGACTTCACTTATAGCACTGATCTAAGTACTGTAGTTATATTTTCATGTATATATCTCCTCCACTAGCCTGTGTTCTCAGCTCCAGAATAATTAAATATTGCAAATACTCCTGTATTTAAAACCATACCATGCAGAGAAAATCCAGCATACCATGGGTAATAACATCTGTTCAACAGAATTTCCTAAGACATTTTTTTCTATACAGTCAGGACCCCATATCCTTGTACTTCTCTCTGGTATTTTAATTCCTCTTTTCTAATTTACAGTAACTGATAAATTTTGATATCCTATTTGCCTTTTTTTTTTTCTTACTGGATAAGTCCTCGGTAAACATTTATTTCCTTATACCTCCTTTATTTCAATATTTTCTGTTCTAATTCTGAAAACTTTGTCATTATCTTCTATTAGTGATGCCCTGTTTTACTAGTAAGCATTTGACATATTAACTATAAGATAAGATTAAAATGTGAAATTAATCAGCAAGAGTAGCTAACATATTGTAACTAGTCAATAAATATTGAATATAAAAATTGGTGAAAGATTTGTTTAAGACAATGCTTAATCTGTGGTAAAAGAAAATTATAAGCACATTTCTAGACTTGACAGCTTTCTTCTACTAGATAATAAAGTGATATTAAAGAAATAAATAAATATTTCTAATCCCTCTCTAAAAATCCTAGAAAATGCATCCCAAACATCAGCTGCCTCTATCTCTAGGTCATCTAGCTCTAATCAAACCATCATGGAACACAGAGACATAGGAAAACTTTTGTGTGTGTGCTTTCCTCTCTTTTTGCATCAAATTGCATTCCAATATGAAATAAAACAGTTAAGAAAAGAAATTCATTTGCCCAATTCTTTTCTTTCTTTCTTTCTTTCTTACTACTTTCTTTCTTTCTTTGCTTTCTTTCTTTCTTTCTTTCTTTCTTTTCTTTCTTTTCTTTCTTTCTTTCTTTTTCTTTCTTTCTTTCTTTCTCTTTCTTTCTTTCTTTCTTTCTTTTCTTTCTTTCTTTCTTTCTTTCTTTCTTTCTTTCTTTCTTTCTTTCTTTCTTTCTTTCGCATAGAATGGTTAATTGGACATATAAATTGCATTAAAGTTCCTAAAAGCATTAAAGCAGTTTAGATGTGCTATCTTATGATTGGTTTGAGCCAGACCATCCTATGTCATCATATGTCAAATATCAACCTGATTTATAACTACAGAATCTTATAGCATTTTTTTGACTGAAATGGGAAATCTACTTATTATGACTAAGTCCTGCAGAGATGGTAAAAGTACAAATCTAAGAGATTTCAGAAATGGCAGGTTTGGATTGATTTTTTTTTTTTTTTAAATGTTCAATTACCCCTTAAGTGACACTTAGCTGCCAAAACTTGTCTTTAGTTTTCCTCTTTTGCCCTGGTTTGTTCTTAATGCCTTGGAATTGATTTGTGGAACATTTTGTATTTTTAAAATAGATTTCTTCATATTATGTACGTGTACTACAAAATTTAAACAGACACTTTCAGTTTTCAACAGCCAAGTTAACTATATGAAACACCTTAAAGAAGTATATCTTAATCTCCTCACCTTTATTCTCCTATTCCCTAAACTACCTACTGTCCGTTACCTATCTTTGGCAATGCTTAACTATATAGCCAGCTAAAGCTTTCACATATTATCTTAAGACAGATTTATTTCCTTCATATCCAGTTTCTGCCCTTCTTCTTGCTTATAACATTTATCTGTGTAATTTGCCATCCCAAAACAATAAATCTTATATACATACATACATACATACATACATACAGAATTAACAACTCAGTAACAACTTTCCTCTCAGCTAATCTAGTTTATTTAGGCTGAGAATATTTAGAATACTTGTTGTGTTATCCCTTCCAGAAATTTTATCAATTACAAATCTCAGTCAAGGAACTGAAGTCTGCATAAATATTACTTTATTTATTTAACTTGAATAAATTATAATTGGCACAAGATCCCATTTTACCAAACTGGCAGAAATTTAACCTCGGTCATCACCTGGGGTTTCCTATGTGTACTCTTCTGGAATCACACACGAATGAAGTAGGCTTTACAGAGGGCCTGGGCTGGTGTGTGTATGGGGTGTATGTGTCTCTTAATCTCTACTCTATTGCACCATCCCCACTAGGAAGCAATTCCTCTCTGAAGCTTTATCATTTTCTCAAGTATTTTCAGAGTGCTCTGCAGAGTTCACAGTAAATTAGTATGCTGAGATCCACGAACTTGTGTGTCTTCTCTGGTGACAGAATAACTAAGACTATTACTTTTACTATTACTATTACTGTTATTGCCTGTCAACAGTAAAAAAAAAATCTCAGTTTTCACGAACAACTAGGTCATACATATGTTTTTCAGAAATCATGTAATTTTTTTTTCCATTATAAACTTCAAATTTTCCTGAGGCAGAGTATATGCTTGAGGGTTTAAAGTGTTGTGTGCTAAAATATGAGTAGTGGTATAGCGAATAAAAACAGTTTGGGGTACCAGTTTATATTTATGGTGAAACAAGTGTTATCAGAGTAATCCATCTCACCATTGATAAAAATTATAAACTCAAAACAAACAAACAAACAAAAAACAAACAGAAAACAAAATGTTTGAAGCCACCAGAGAGAGATAAAAAGAATTAGAGCCTGAAGAAACTATGAATTTTGAGAGAAGGTAAACCTGGTGTGTGAAATCTACTTGCATCTAGCTTCTGAAGTCATTTTTCTATTTTCAGGGTATTTGAGAGATGAGGCTCAAGCAGAATGCTATAGTCACTTAGGGCTGAGGAGTCAGAGATTACAGTTTAAGCCTGTAAGAGCAACTGAAAATATGAAGCTAGAAAACTGAGAGTCACACAATCTGAATAGAAATATACCACACATCTTTGGTGGATACTTGACCTATAATTTTCTAGGGAAAACTCCAAGCAACCCAGGGAAATACTATAGATAGAAGACTAAAAATTCTTAGCAGAGATTTTATAAGCAGCCCACCACTGGGGATGCTACCATTTAAGGCTATAGTCCTGACAAGTTAGAGGGAGTTAGTAAGCCCCTCGGACTTGTGTTTAAAACTTAAGACTACATGTTAGAAATTAGAATTGCATACCATAACTAAGGACAATTTTCACATTAAATGCTAAAAACAATCATCCATAACATCAAGTTTATCTGCTTGGTAGAAGAAAATTCAACACTTCTAAGAACATTAAAGACTTCAGATTTTCCCTATAGTGTACAATAGAAAATTTGCAGTATGTAATAAAAATTAGTACACATAAGAAATTATAATAAAATGTGATCCGCATATCAAAGGGTATATAGTCAATATAAAGAGATCCAAAATGACCTGGGTGCTATTCTTAACATAAAATATTTTAAAATTACTATGATAAATATGTTATAGAATCTCTAAAAAAAGATAAAAATGAGTCAGCAAAAAAGATATTTCAGGAGATGTATGGTCATTTTTATGGAAGTATGTAACAGAAATCTTAGAAGTGAAAAACTCAATACCAAACAGATACACATGTGTGCACGTACACACACGGACACACACACACATGCACACATGCACATGCACACATTCATACCACACCTCAGTGAAACAGATAACAGAAGAGTGGACACAATAGAAAAAATAATGAGAATAAAGACTAATCAGTAGAAATTGTTAATCTGAAGCAAAGACAGAAAAAAAAGAGTTTGAAAAAAGTTTTGAAGACCTTTTTTACATAGTTTCAAATATCTGCTATATAAATATATAAACATATAAATATACATATATATTTAGATATAAAATATCTGAATATCCATTACCTTTATTGTGGAGATAATTTCATGAATGTGTGTGTTTCTGTGTGTATGTATGTGTGCAAAACTTAATTCATGATAGTCTTTAAATAAATATAATTTACTATGTGTCAATTATTCCTTCATTTTTATAATAAAGATTATAAAATTACATAAAGAAAGTGCAAATTTTAAAGTACAAAACATTGTTGAGATTGTTGCAGAAAGTGACACTCGACAGAGGAATTTGGATGCTCCGACAACTTTATTAGAGGAAGGAGAATTTATTGCCAGCGGAGTGCGTAGGGCTTTAACAGCACCAAAGCAGGAGCTCTCTTTGGTTAGACTTCTTACAGTTTATATACCCTTGCAGTGTCCATGCAAGGGGCACGTGATTCCTTTGTCTGAAGTTCTACATGCACCTCGTGACTCAGGATGAGGAGGAAGAGTTTAGGGTGGGGGCTGCATGGGTGAAGGAATTCCCAGACCACTGGTCCTATCTATTTGTCTTGTAGATGTGACAAGAGTTTCCAGAAGGCCATTCAGAGATCTACAGGATGTAGTTAGTCTATAACCGGCTCAGTCGGTCATTTCTTTAAGCCCTTTCCTTTGCATTTCTCAGATCCCTCCTCTCTTAATATAAATCAAAAGACCTAATTAAATGAACAAATATGCAAAGGAAGGAAGATAGTAGACTAGGTAAAAGCCTCCTCCCAGGTACACATTAAAATTATAACCAAATTATAAAATAATCAACATGGAGAATCACCTGAAGTCCAGCTGATCGTAACACAAATGTCCGATAATGTAAAGAAGAAGCCACACTGAAGCCAGTAGGAGCGTCAAAGTCGCGAATCAGGCAGACTCGCTCCCACGGGTGGTGGAGTATCACTGGAAAGGATAGTGAAGCTGCAGAGGCTCCCCTGAAGAAGAAGGGGTCCTGGCCTCATTTTGGGGCTCCTCAGCCCGAGGTTCCAGCCCAGGGAAGAGGAGATTCCAATAATTCTGACTGTAAAAGCAGAGAGGATTCTGGCCATCTGGGTGAGATGGAAGGAGACTGAAATCCTAGACGCTCCTTTGAAGAATCTGCACACAGGCTTTCTGACCTGTGGACGCTCACTCGGAACACCGGTGGTGGGTCAGAGGCTCATACAAGATCCATATCATGAAAGTCTGCATTATCTGGAGCCAGAATGAGGGCAGGAAGGGCAGCCACCATTGTACTTTAGTCTGGCACCCCTACCAGGCAATCTACAGACCTTGCCAGATTGACTGTGCAGACCCCTCCATTGGGGCCATTAAGAAGTGCTGGCCTAAGGATACCAGCCTGCCTTACCATTCGTGCAGATTGCCTGGGGCTTTTGTTGATGGATGGCTGCCACACCCTACATGGATTCAGGGCCAAGCATTCTCAGCCAGGGATGTGAGCACTCATTTCCGCGACAGTTTCAGGCAGATCATTGCTGCCAACAGAAACTTGGGCAGATCTCAGGGATCTGTGAGCCAGTTCCAGATAGCAGCTGGTCTTGCTGTGATCTGGGACTTCTGCGGAACATGCAGTTACTGAAGTTGCAGCAAGACTGAGGCTGTATTGATCTTACTGCCCTTGTCTCTCTGAGACCCTGCCCCAAACAACCCACAAATTTCCCCAGGCAGCCCATTGACAGTGAACTGCCATGGCCCTGCCCCTCCCCCCCAGGTCTCCCAATCCACACAGGCAACAAAATTTGGTGAGCACAGAATGGGCACTACACAGAAATCAGTTGCAGCTAGACTCTGCTGCCTGAAAGAGTTGTGATATTATGTCTGGGGAGTGTAGGGATCTGTGGGACTTCCCCAGATGGCAGTTGGTCTCACTGTGATCTCTGAACTCCTAGGCACAGAAGTTGCAGCAAAACTGAGGCTGTATTGGCCTGACGTCCTTCGTCTCCCTGAGATCCCTCTTCACCAAGCCACAGAGTGCCTTTAGCCCATTGCCGGGCAGCCTCCCCTGCCCTGTTTGGCTCCGGGGTTGCACAGTCTGCACAGGCAACAGTCATTGGCTAGCTCAGTGAGCACATTTCGAGGAAAAGAGTTGTGGGCAGATCACTGCTGCCTGTACGAGCTGCAATATCTCTTGAGTGGATTTCAGGAGTCTGTGCTGGCCTAATGGCTCTTGACTCCCTGAGCTCCTGCCTCATCCAATACACAAAGTGCCCACCGCACGTTGATAGGAAGCTGCCCCTATGCTGGGGTGATGTATTCAGGCCCAAGGTGGGCAGCAGCTGACCTTGCTATGATTGGAAACTTGTACAGGGAACCACAGAGATAGTGCTGGTATGTAAACTGACACTGCAGTGGTAGGGGTAATTTACTCAATAGAACAAGGAGACTCCCAGGGTCCCTACGCCACCCACATGCATATCACCCAGAGGCTCTTCCAGTTTCAGAGACTTACAGGCAACTGACAGGCAGTGTCAGACCTGGAGGAGCACTGGTCTCTCTGCTGAACTGCCATAGGTCAGGGACGGAGGATAACAGAGGGCTGCCTACAGCAGTGTCTCTTCCATTTACCTATAGATTCAGCATAGGCAACAACCATCTGTGGATCACTTTGTAGTTCCCACTGGGTAGCCCCGAGCAATCAAAAGCAGTGGCTGACCTTGGCCTACTGGGGATCCCCTCCCAAGGGGCCACAAAACCAGAGGCTGGCACCAGACCATAACAGAGAAAATCCTGACTAGCTTCATTAGCAGTACACACAAAAGATGATTGCAACAAGTACACAAGCCTGCTAGGGCAAATCTCACTTAGTATGGTCAGCCCCCACACAGCAACTCTTACCCTGTGGGTGGACCAATTCCCACAGTCAACCTGAGCATTAATCTCATTTACTGATATACTAACAACAATAAGGAGCTTGGAGACAACAGAAGATCACATACAACCCACACAAAGTTCAAATCCAGAGCCCCCCACATAGGGGTTCAAGGAGAGTGCATCACTGGGCCACACAGGACACCTTCCACATTAGGCTATCTAGCCAAGGCTGAGAGATGAAATGAATATTCCTGACACATAGAAACAAACAGAGAGGCTAATAAAATGAGAAAACAAAGAAACATGCCACAAATGAAACAACAGGAGAAAACTCCAGAAAATAAGTTAAATGAAATGGAGGCAAGCAACCTACCAGAGACAGAATTCAAAATAATGGTTATAAGGATGCTCACTGAACTTATGGGGAGAATGGATGAGCACAATGAGAATCTCAACAGAGAGTTAGTAAGCATAAAAAAAGGACATAGAATCCATAGAAAGAATCAGACAGAAGTGAAGAATACAATAATTGAAATGAAGAATACAATAACTGAAATGAAGAATACACTAGAAGGATTCAACAGTAGATTGGACGAAGCAGAAGATTGAATTCAGCAAACTGGAAGACAAGGTAGCAGAATACACCCAATCGGAACAACAAAAAGAAAAAAGAATTTAAAAAAAAAAATGAGGATAACTTAAGAGACCTCTGGGCCAACATGAAGCGTAATAATATTCAGATCATAGGAGTACCTGAAAAAGAAGAGAGAGAAAAAGGGATCGAGAATCTATTAGAAGAAATAATGACAGAAATCTTTCCTAACACACCAAAGATGAACTTTCAGAAAGAGAAGTTAAGAAAACAATCTCATTTACAATTGCATTGAAAACAATAAAATAACCTGAGAATCAAATTAACCAAGGAGGTAAAAGACCTGTTCTCAGAAAATTATGTCATTGAAAAAAGAAATTACAATTAAATGCAAGATACAATTAAATGGAAGCATATACCATGCTCATGGGTAGGAAGAATCAACATCATTAAAATAGCCATACTACCCAAAGAAATCTATAGATTCAACGCAATCACTATCAAAATACCAATGACAGTTTTCACAGAGCTAGAACATATAATCCTAAAAGACCCCGAACAGCCATGGCAATCTTGAGACAGAAGAACAAAGCTGGAAGTGTCACACTACGTGATATCAAACTATACTACATGGCTACAGTTATCATGGTACTGGCATAAAAACAGACACATTAATCAATGGAACAGAATAGAGAGCCCAGAAATAAATCCACACCTATACGCTAACTTAATATATGACAAAGGAGGTAAGAGTATACAGTGGGGTAAAGATTGTCTCTTCAATAAATGGTACTGGGTAAACTGGACAGATAAATGTAAAAAAAAAAAGAGAGAGAGAGAGAGACTGGACTACCTTCTTACACCATATACAAATATAGACTCACAATGGATTAAAGACTTAAATGTAAGACCTGAAACCATAAAGCTTCTACAAGAAAACATAGGCAGTAAACTCTCTGATATTGCTAACAGTAATTTATTCTCAGATATATCTCCCTGGGAAACAAATAATAATAATAATAATAAAACGGGACTACATCAAACTAAAAAGTTTTTGTACAGCAAAGGAAACCATCAAGAAAACAAAAAGACAATCGACTGAATGGGATAAGATAGCCTCTCATGATACATCTGAGAAGAGATTAAATCTAAAATATATAAAGAACTCATACAACTCAGCAACAACAAAAAACAATTCAATTCAAAAATGAGCAGAAGACCTGAACAGATACTTCTCCAAAGAGGAATTACAGATGGCCAATGGACATATGAAAAGATGCTCAAGGTCATTAATCATCAGAGAAATGCAAATTAAAACCACAATGTGATATCATCTCACACCTGTCAGAATGGCTATCATCAATAAATCAAAGAACAACGAGTGTTGGTGAGGATGTGGAGAAAACAGAACCCTCATACATTGTTGGTGAGATTTCAAATTGGTACAGCCACTATGGAAAACAGTCTGGAGGCTTCTCTAAAAATTAAAAATGAATATACCTTTTGACCCAGCAATTGCACTTCTGGGTATTTATTCGAAGAAAGCCAAAACAATTATTTGTAAAGATCTATGCATCCCAATATTTATGGCGACACAATTTACAATACCCAAGATATGGAAGTAACCTAAATGCCCATCAACAGATGATTAGATAAAGAAGTTATGGTTTATATAGACAACGGAATATTACTCAGCCATTAAAAAAATGTAATCCTACCAATTTCAATGACATGGATGGACCTAGAGGTTATTATGCTGAGTGAAATAAGAGAAAGATAAATACCATACAATTTCACTTATATACAAATCTAAGGAACAGAAAGAACAAACTAATCAAAAACAGACTCACAAATATAGAGGACAATTTGGTGATGAACAGAGGGGAGTGGGGTTAGAGGGCTGAGAGAATGGAATGAAGGGTTAAAAAAGCACAAATTAGTAGTTGATAGATGTTCTCAGAGATGAGGAGAATGGCATAGGTAATGCAGTTAGCATTATTGTATTGGCTTGGTGAAAACCAGAGGAAAGAAGGAGCAATTAAGGGGATCGTTTTACAAACTGTACAAATGTCTAACCAATGTACTGTATACTTGAAACTAATAATAAAAAAGGATCAAAACGAACCAAAAAAATGGAGAGACATACAGTGACAATGGAATGAAAAACATTTTTATGATATGAATTATTTCCAACTAATATAGATTTGTGAAAACTCAACAAAATAAAATTCTTAAAAATAGCATCCTGTTTTTAAATAATTTACATAGAAATGCAAAGACGGAAATATCAAAAGAGATCTTTTAAAAAGTGAAAACTGAAGTAATTATACTACCTGATTTCACACTACTATGAAACTATTATAATCAATAAATGTGCTGCCATGAGATAGATGTAGATGTCAATAGAACATATCAGAGTCCACAAGTAGGTCATTATATTACAAAAGCAATTCAGTGGAGACAGAAAAAGGTTTTCAAGCAAAGATGCTGAAGAATTAAGTTGAAAATATGAACTATGACCCCTATTTCACACCACAAACAAAAATTAAGTTGAAATTTATCATACATCTAAATAGAAAATCTAAACTTCTAAATCTCCTAGAAGAAAAATAAAAAAGAAAATCTCAAATTTGTGGTAAGAAAAGATTTCTTTGCAGAGACATAAAATACACTGAATGCATTCATACATTGTTGATGGGAATGAGAAATGATACAACTCTGGAGAATGATTTAGCAATTTCTTATAAAACTAAAAATAGTAATCCCCAGACAGTCCAGTAATTTTATTCTTTAGCATTTCTCCCAGAGAAATGAAAACATATTCATATAAAAATTTGTAGACAAATGTTCATAAAAAACTGGAAACATGCCAAGTGTCCTTAAGTGGGTGAATGGTTTAACAAATTGTTATACATCCATACTATTGAATGCTATTCATCAAAAGAACAAGCTATTGATACATGTAACAATTTAGATGGATCTCAAGAAATTATTTTAAAAATTAAATCATGTAGAGTCATACACCATATAATTTAATTTGTAAATGTTCTTGAAATAACAAAAGTATAGAGTAGGTGGACATAAGTGTCTAGGGCATAGAGATGGTGGTGGTAGGTGGTGGCTACTAAGTAAAAACATAAAGAAACCTCTGTGTTTGATTGTTGTGATTATATGAACCTACACAAGTGATAAAGTTGCATTGACCAAAATACACAGACACCCCTCCAACACCACTTACACAAGAATGCGTGAAAAAACAGTAAAGTCTGAATAAGCATTGTGGATTGTACCAATATCAAATTCCTGGTGTTGACATTGTACTATAATTACACAAGACATTTTCATTAGAGAAAGCTAAGTGAAGGGTACATGGGACCTCTTTACAAAGTTTTCCAACTTTCTGTGATCTATAATTATTTTAAAATTAAAAAAATACTTTAAAAAGCACCAGCTATAAAATATAACAAGTTAAACTTATCAAAATTAAACCATTTGTTCATCAAATTACAGCATTATTATATGATATGGCCAATATGATCATTAAAAGATGTTCAACATTGTTACTCTTCAGGAAATTACAAAAAATATGCTCTCATTGTGGTACAACCACATTCTTCAGAATGGTTAAAATAAAAGCCAGACAATATCAAAAGTTAACAAAGATGCAGAACAACCAAAATTTGCATATGTTGCCATTAATTTGTAAAATAATGCAACTACTTTCCAAAAATGTTTGGTAGTTTCATATAACAATAAACATTCATTTAACTTCATACATTTAACATGTAACAGACTCAATTATCCCACCCAAAAGAAAGAAAACTGCATTTATACAAAAATACCTTTATTGAAAAATGCCATATGATTTCATTTACATGTGTAATGTAAAGAACAAAAGAAACAAAGTAAACAGAAACAAACTCATAAGTACATAGAACATTTTGATGGTTGCCAGATGAAAGGAGGGTTGCAGAGTGGGTGAAAAGGGAAAGGAATTAAGAAGTACAAATTGGTAGTTACAAAATACTTATGGGGATGTAAGTTATAGTATAGCATTAGAAATATAGTCAATAATATTGTTATAGCTATGTATGGTGTCAAATAGGTACTAGATTTATTGGTGTAATGATTTTGTAACTTACATAAATGTCTAATAACTGCATTATATACCCAACACTAATATAATATTGTATGCCAACTGTAATTGAAATATATACACATAAATGTATATATATGTGTGTATATATATATATTTCAATTACAGTTGGCATACAATATATATACATATATATGTATATATATACATATATGTATATATATATATTAAAAGATGTAAGGTCAAAAATAAAGAAAAAATCACTCAGATACATTAATACCCATTGTTAAACACAACTATTATTAGCATTTAGTTTTATTCTTTGTCTTTTTTTTCTGCTAGTGTGTTTTTATGTGTATACTAATTTTTACATAATTTTGACATGTTATATTTGTACATTTTATATGCTATTTTTTTACTTAATATTTTATCTGTCGTAAGTATTTTCCATGTTAGCTTTCATCACCATCATTTTCACTTCCAGCATAATATTCCATTGAATGGCTATACCAATGTTTATTAACTCAGTTAATGTAGTTTTATTTATTAGGCATTTAAGTTATTTCAAATGTTTACAAATATAATTGTGCTAAAAATGTAATTTACCAAGTTTCTATGTGCATATGACATACAGTACATTTAGATTACCTAATGAGCTTGAATCTATAACAGATATATCAAACTAAATATTTTTAAAGAGGTACATAACAAGTGAAACAATTACAGCATTCACCAAAGAGTCTAGGAAGCAGATAGAAGAAAGACGGCCTGTTAGTCTCAGCTGTGGAGAGAGGACAGAGGAGAGGACTACGAGCTATGAGCAAGTGACTCCTCTCCCTGGATCCCAGCCTCCTCATCTACACCTGGATAATACCTACCTGAAAAAGATTGTGGTGAGGGCAAGTAAAATCCATGTATGCTCTTAGTAGGCACCTGCCAGCATGAGTACTCTGTAAAATCAGGAAACATCGCAGTATCAACAAATAGAGAGATCGCTGGGGCTTGTGTGCCAAATGTCCAGTCATTTATCCATCTAATTTGATATATCTTCACAACATAAAATACAAAAATATTTGTAGAGCTATAGTTTTTCTATGACTAAAAGCAAAATATCAAATTGAGAGGAATCTGATTATTTGTAAGCCTGTTTGGGATATTATTTGGCTAGCGATGTTTAAACGAATAATAAGAATAAACACACAAATTCATAAGCTATTATATATTCATTTAATAAAATTCATTTCTTGCCTTTGTTTCAGCAAAAAAAAAAAAAGACCTATATGAGATTACTGATAGTGACTTTATTCATCATAAATGTTGGAAATAAGTATAGTTAGTGCATATTGGTAAAGAGTTTGACTGAAAATTGAATTTCTGGTTTGATGGAAATAGTCTATATTTTGATTGAAGTAATGTCTACATGGAGATATGAATTTTTCAAAACTCACCAACTCTACATTTATAAATATGTATTTTATTAGATGTACATGGCATCTCAATTTTAAAAACTGACTTTGAACAAGCTAATTTAGTTGTAAAATGCGGGCATTTGATCAATGGTTTTCAACACTCCCTGTACATTATAACTGCCTGGTTATTTTTTTAAAAGACTATGGATGCACATTATGAGCTCATCCCCAAAAATATCTTTTGAACATTTTCTGTGGCAGGTCTCTGATACCAGTATTTCTTAAAGTTTTCGTGGTAACTCTTATGAGTAAACAGAATTGAGAATCCTGAATGACATGGCTTTTAACACATCTACCAGCAAAAAATTTCAAGAACTCTTACAATAAATGGTCTGAAAATAAATTGCATAATTATGATAAAATATTACATTTCAATAGCTTGAATATTATTTTTCCAATAATGTATAGAAAATGTTTTCCATATTTTTTCTGTACATGGCTTTATCTTTTAATATATTCTAAATTTTGCAAATAGCCCTTAAACATATAAAAACATGCTTATCCTTCTTTACTAGTTGTAAAAAGCAAACCGAATAAAATATTTGTTATCAAATACTAGATTTGGAAAAGATTTGAAAGTTTAAATACATAAACTGGTGGCAAGGCAATATGAAAAACAGACTTATATATTGCTGGCTAATGAGCAAAAGGGTATAATGTTAATTTATAAGTATGTTATGAAGTTTTAAGAAGTGCAGATTGTATTTAGAAATCTAAACAAATAATGAGTACAAAACAATAAATGCCAATGGTTATTCACGTCTGTCAATAAGGGATGATTAAATACATATGACATATCCAAACAATGAAACTGTATGTATGTATACCTAAATTAATGAGTAAAATCACTGTATGTTATTATGGAATGATCTCCAGGATATATCGTTTCAGGAAAATAATCTAGGAACAGAGTATTATATAGAGTACAACACCTTTCTTATCTGTGTGTACACAACCATATATGACATTTCAGTGGATGGCTATAAGATAAAAAAGTATAATTTATATTAGACATTTATACATATATCATTAAATATTTATATTTTAATATTAAATATTGATATTTAATATTAAATATTTATAAATATTTTATATAAACTTAAGTATACATTTTGTTTATTGTAGTTTTACATTATAAATAGAAATGATTTGTATATTTAAATATAAATTTATGTCCATATACAAGTTCATAGCAGCAGCCACATTTAAATCTATATCTACGTATATCTATACTGATGTTGACAAGAAATGACATTTCAGTGGTAATAGTTACACCTTACATAAAGATCTTGGTTTCACTAAAGGAAACTAGGGTTCTTTGGAGAAATGACTCGTTCTGTCACTAGCAGATATATTTTGCTAGAACCAAAAGAAGAGAACACCAATACCAAGAAAATCTGGGCAAGTATCCATAGGCTAGCTTGAAGGGATTTCTATTAGCACAATTTGAGATCATCTGAACAAAAATAAAAAGGATTGTAACTAATCGTATTATTTTGAATAAATAACAAAGTCATAAATCCATTGTTATATCCTGCAAAAAGAGAAGGAAACAATCACTTAAATGCTATCATTAGAGAGGTGACTATTAAAATAATCTTCTATGCTGAAAATTTGTAAAAAAAGAGGGTAAAATATGCATTCATTCTGTTTTCCAGGAGGAATCATAGCACCCCGTAGTTGATGGAAAAAATTGTGTGTGTGTGTGTGTGTGTGTGTGTATGTGTGTGTCTGACATTTTTAGCAAGAGTGAATATTTATAGAAATATTTTGGTATAATTGTCATGCCATGCTTGAATTTTAATAACGATTTTGTTCAACTCATTGTTGGAACATAGAATGAGGATTTCTTTTGACATTTCATCACCGATGACCTTAAAACAATGAGAAATATATTGCCCCATTAAAAAGTATTGCAAACTAACTTCTGGAAAGCTTTTTTTGTTACCAGAGCCATTTTCCCAGAAATGGTAATATGATATTGATCTTCATTGTATTATAATGCTTAACTTTATAATCTGCATTCATGAGTATTATTTTACCGATGCGACATTTAAAAATATACTATGTACTAAATGGTAAGATGGTAGTACAGCTCCAGGGTGATATATATTTTGAGTATTTTGAATTCAACATGAATACTGATGGTGTTATTCCCAACCATTTTTATAGTTTTATTTGATAAAACTTTTATTTTATACAAAAGAAATTTTATATTTTCGACAATAAGACCACTGCCTTTTGAATAAATTTGGGTTTCAACCTCCCACATTCAATGTGAACATCATTATATAGAATGTATACATAGAAATACTTCAAAAAACTAAAATCAAACATTCCTGAAAATACACAACACCTCAAGTCCAGGCAAAGCACCATTAATGAAAGAACCTCCTGGAACTCCCAAAGGTCAGGGATAGTTTCTATTACCATCATGAGAATGGAGTATTTCATAATTAAAAGGACTTCAGGTAGGTTACTCAAGAGGGAGATGCGTTATTCATGGGAGATATTAACTTAAACTGACACCTTCACTTGTTTTACCTAACAAACTTAAAATCAAAGCTTAATTACTGTTTCCACATAGCTTAATTGCATCTCAGAGAAAGTGCAAGAGTATTTATAGGAATACGAAAATATTCAGGATTCAACAAGGCAAAATTGACATAGTTTTGCCTCCAATCAAAAATTACTGGTCATGAAAAGAAACTGGAAATGATGACTCATAATTAGAAAAACAAATCTATCAAAAATACCTACCAATGACAAAGATGATAGAATTAATAGAAAAGGAAATAAAATGTTTATTATAAGTATGTCATAGGTTTAAGGAAGGAGAGATTAAACATGTTAGGTAGAGACATAAAGGATATTAAAACATTCCAATTGTATCTTTTTAAAAAATCAATAATTAAAGAAATACGCCAATTAATGAACATAGTATTAACTAATTATATTGTTGAGAAAAATGTATACTCTAAATGTTTCATGAGTTTAATTTGATCCCCCAAAACATCTTCAGATCCTAACCCCAAGTACCTGCTAATGTAACCTTATTTGAAAATATGATCTTTGCAGATGATCCAATTAGAGTGGGCCTAATCCAACATGACTGTATCCTTATAAAGTGGAGAAAGTTAGACACAGAGACAGGTAGATACGCAGTGAGAACACCATGTGAAGATAAAGGAAAAGATTCAGTTGATGCCATCTATAATCCAAAGAAGTGCAGATTGTCAGAATGCTAGGAGAGACCAGATTCTCCTTCACAGCCCTCAGAGGAAACCAAACCTGCTAAAATCTTGATCTCAAAATGCCAGTCTCTAGAACTGGGGGACAAAAAATTTCTATTGTTTTAAACCACCAATCTTGTAGTACTTTGTTTCAAAAGCCCTCAGCATTTTATATAGTCAGCAAGTGGCTACAAAGCTAGATTTTTCAGCTCTGTGGATATGGAATTAGAGCTATAGTTGTTTTGCATCATCCTACTTTTAGGAAACAGTCAGCAGATATTCACTTACATTAAGTTTATTTCGATATCCTGTTTTTCATTATCCCATTATCAGGTTTAGTCTTACCTCGTGTTCTTCATAATTCTTTGTCAGTATCTCCAGTGGTTGCCCCTGACAGTGTGTCTAGCCTATATGATTTACCACATAATTCATCATTCTTTATTAAAGTCAGATTAAGTTCATTTCCACACAATTATTCCTCCTTTTGATGTTATTTTATAGTTTCCGATTTTCCCAAATGTGCATTGCACTGCTGATTTTGCTTTCAACTGTTCTTAATATTTCATCTACCCCATAATTCTAAAACAATATACATAATAAGGCAATGATTAGAAATATAATAATATAAAATAAGTGCTTTAAAATAATATTAATTTTAGGTAAATAGTCTTTGAAAATATCACCAATAATATACAGTTAAAGCATATTCTTGATTAGCTACATGCAAAAATTCTTTTTAATTATATCAGAACCTTACAAATAGTTGATTGGTTTTAGTAACTTATTTTCCTAAGTGCTTTACAATTTGAGAATTATTCTTTAGTTCTAATTTTAGATTTTCTCAATTAGATTTCCCAATATAGCTAATATATAATCAACAGTCTAGTGAACATAGTCTAAAGCTTTGATTCAAAATTTTTCTTGCATAGCTCAATATATTTATTTTAAATGTTCATCAATTGTGCAAGATTTTTTATTCTTACAGATTAAATCAGGACCAGCAGAAATAGTTTCATCTTCCCAAATAATGTTTTCAAAAGAGGATAGGCATGTTCCACCGAGCCCATTATCTATTACTGAAGTTCATTTTGGGATACTTGTTGGAAGGTATTTTCAGAACTGTTAAACTGTTAGGAACAGAATTTAGTTTGTTCAGATACTACGACAAACCCATCCAACTGGTCATTTATCTGTCAGTGTCAATAGTAACATTTGAATTGCAGCCAATTAAATCTCTTCGAATGTCAAGCACTCATCTAACATATTTGTTCCATATCTTTATAGATAAAAGCATATATCCTTTAATGAAAGTATGTTGGTTTGACTTTTGACACATTTCAGTTCTTTTGTCTATTATATGATTATCTTCAATCTCTCTCTATATCTCCATATACAGTACCATGCCCAATATTATACATTTTAAATAAGTAAATATACTCTGTGTTTTTTGCAGTTTTTTGTTCTACAGTCATAGATGTGAGGGCTTGTGATAATTCTTAAGGTATATTTTGTTGGAACAGAATTTCACTCCAAGCATTCCAGTCCAAAATTCTTTCCCAATTTTCTTCTAATTGTGCTCCTACTGCTGTAACTTGTATTATATTATGATTCCATCCTGTTTGCATCTGAATGATATGTTTCTGTAATTGCCCCAGTATATCATGTTTGTCAATATTTCTGTATCATTAGAGTTTACAATTCTAGTCATGGTTTCTATCTCCCCTAATATAATATTTAGTAAGTCCTTTATAGTTTGATCATAACTGCATTTTAATTCTTCTGTAAAAAAAATGATTCATAGTGGGAAAGCTTATTGTGTACAAGTAGAATTAAACCAAATCACATTAGTGTAGTAATATTAAGAGATAACATCATTTACTTATCTTAGGGGCCTGAAGTATGCAGATGGAAATTGCCAGATACTAAACAGCATAGAGTCAATACAGAAAACTATATTTCAGGACTTAAAAAAAAAAAAAAAAAAAAAAAAAAAAAAAAATCCAAAAAAAAAACCCATCATTTGGACCAGGATATTTTCCCACTTTACATCCTTTTTCAGTTTTTTTAAACCATTGCCAATGGCTAAAATATACAGAAAGCAGAGTTTTAAGGTAATGCTCAGACATTTAATTTCAGTACAATTATTTTTAGCTCTATTGGTTAATAATCCTTTCCTATTAGTATATTCAGTAACATAATGGGTGATGAATTTGAGAGTATTTATTAATATTTGGTTAATATTGATTTCAGACTATGGAAAGATTTGAAATTTTCTGGATTTTTTTTGTTTTTTATTTTTCCTAAATTTAAACATGCAGTTATAGGTTTAAAAAAATAAGAGGTTTCTTGAGCTTTCATCTCATACTTAGGACAATTTGTAGTTGAAATACTCATTTTTAAAAGGAGGAATAATATCATAAACTTCATATTTAGATAATAAGTATCAAAATTATTATGGTTAGGATATTTTCTAAAAACTAACAAAACTATTGATCCCATCTGTAGTAAGTCCATTACAGAATATTTTTTCGTCAGCTTACATGTTATATTGTAAGCTAATGCCTAAAGAGGACCTTAAGGTCCTCATAGGAAGTTGCAGCTCATTCAATCAGAAGCACAGTTCTCAAATATGAAACATCTCCTGTTGGGTTACTTCTTTATTTTGACAGCAAGAGGAGTTATCAGCAATATCTGGCAAGGCCTTTTTTACTAAAGTAAAAATATGCTCTGTGGTTGTTACACTTTGTTATAGATTTGGGCTCCTGGTCAATATTGATGAAATACCTCCTCAGGGAGATTTTTTCAGCATCTGGCTACTTCATAGTTAAATGAATGTAGGGAAATAAGTAAACCTTTTAATTATTATACCTATTACTATTTTAATAGTATCAAGTAAGGGGATAGGTTCAATCCTAAATATGTAGAGATTCCAAACGTTGAAAGGAAGACATACCATATTTAGTAGAGGAAGTTGCCCTTATTTGTAATAAAACCAATGGTAAAGCTATAGGCTACCATAAGCCAGACTCTTGACATAGTTTAGCAATATAATTCTTTAGAATCTAGTTCTTTTATTCCACTTGTCCAGAAAACTGAGATGATAAAAATTATGGTAAATTATTAGGATTTATATGGTAATACAGAGCCCCTGATGACTATGGAAATAAAATGACTTCCTCTATTGGAATCTAAATGTTTAAGAATTTTAATGCTTGGGATGACATAATTCAGTAAGTCCTTGATAATCATTTGAGGACCTGCTTTAACTAATGGCAACAATTCTAGCCATGTAGAAATCATGCATACTCCTATGAAACAATAATTTCTTAACTTTTGATGATGAAAGCTCTATAAAAGCCACCATGTCTCAGATAATGTTTCTCTGACTTATGTGTTACCAGCAAAGAATTTTTTTAACAAACAGCATACATTTCTATTGTTTCCAGAATCATTTGATCCTTGTAATAAGGATCAAATGATGGTAAGATTCCAAGACTTTCACTTCAGGAAGTTTCTTTTTTTTTTTGAGTGAGTTTTTAGTGGAATTGAAAAGCTATCCAGAAATGTGAAGGCGATCTGGCTGTAACATCTGTCACCCCATTGATCACCAGGGTTGATTTGGTTGATCTGGCTGGCTAGACGGGTGTCCCCTTTCTTTCTCACCACTCCATGTGCGTCCCTCCCGAAGCTACGCTCTCTGTTGAAGAGGACGACCTTCGGGATAGAAGAGAGGTCCGTTCTTCTGTCAAGGGTATACGAGTAGCTGCGCTCCCCAGCTAAAACCTCCAAACAAGCTCTCAAGGTCCATTTGTAGGAGAATATAGTAGTCAAGCTTCTAAGACTCCGGACACATCCAGATGAGGAGCTGCATGTGGCAGTCTGCCTTCCTTTAAAAGGAAAAAAAAAATGGTATCCAGATATACAACAATTTAGGTAGAGGAATAATCTCATTAGGTAATTCTTGTGCCTCTATGATTCTTAGAATTTGACAAAATCCAACTTTGATTCTGATCAGAATTCTTAAAGAAACACAAAAATTAGTAATAAAATTAATCTCGCTAAACTTTTTTAAGATACATCTACAAAAAAACTAACTGTAGCTGGTAAAAGTCTAAAATTAATCTCCCTAAGAGCAAGTATAGAATGCCTAATTTCAAATCAAAATGGATATTTTAGCTACTACAATAAGAAAATAAAATAAATAAATTAAATCAATTCGAGTTGAAAATAAACTATCAAACTGCTTTCCAAACGGTTTTACCATTTATAGTTCTATTAGATTTGTATGAGAGTTCCAGTTCTTCAACAATCTTACCAAAATTTTGCCATTCTAATAAATGTGTTGCGGTATCTCACTGTTGTTTTACCTTGTTTTTCTCTAATAACCTATGACCATAAACATCTGTCCATGTGCTATTAGTTACTTGAATTATTGGTTGTGTCTTTTCAAAATTTTTGTCTATTTAAAATTTTGTTTTATTTTTTATTCAATTTTCAGCATTTTTCAAAATATTCTAGATGCAAAACTTTATCACATAATGCTTTGCAAAGATAGCCTCTCTGGCAATTGTTTGTCTTTTCATTTTCTTTATAGTGTATTTCAAAGAGCATACGTTTTCTTTTTGTGAAGTCTAAATAATCAATTATTTTCTTAATGAATCTTGGTTATGTATTTAAGAATTGCCTAAGTCAATGTCACAAATATTTGCTCCTAGAACTTTTATAATTTTTTGCATATAACCTACTGTTAGTTAATTATTCATATAGTATGAATGTGGATCAAAGTTTTTGTTTTTGTTTTTGTTTGTGTATGGACATCCAATTTTCTTGGAACTATTTGTTAAAAAGACTATCCTTTTTTCTATTTCATTGTACTTTAACTTTTGTAAATGGACAATTGATTTTTTACCCGAAGTATTTCAACATTTCTTGTAGTGCAGATCTGCTGGTTAGAAACCTCTTGGCTTTTGCATGTCAGAAAAGTCCTCATTTTGACCTCTTTTTAATTATATTTTCACTTTATATAAAATTCTAGATTGATAATATTTTTCTTTCAATATTTTGAAGATGTTACTCTAATACCTTCTCACTTCCATTTTTTTTTTCAGTTAAAACCTGCTTTCATCTTTATCTTTCATGCACTGTAAGTAAAGTTTTCTATCTCTGATGCTCTGGATTATTCTCATTTGAACATTATTATTCAAATATTTTTGCCCCCCTGCATTAACCCCAACCCCAAGTTTACTGAACCTTTGAAGTTTTCCTACAGTTAACTGATTATCTATTTTTGTTTGTTTGTTTTTATTTTTGACTCTATCTTCTCTATGTTTCATTTTGGATTGTTTTCCTGAGTATTCAAGATTGCTAATCTTTTATTTTATAATATCTAATCTTTCTTAATCCTCTCCAATTATTCTTATCTCAGCAATTGTAGTTTTAATTTCCAGAAAGTTGATTTCTACCTTTTTAATAATGTATTATTTCTATTTACCTTTTTTGAATGTATAAAAACATTTTTAATAGCTGTGTTTAATGTCCTCCCTTAGTTCTAATATCTGAGTCAGTTCTAGATTGATTTCTGTTGGTTGGTTTTCTCCTCATTATATATAATATTTTCCTGCTCTTTCCCTGTCTATTTGTTTTGTTTTTTTCATGCCAGGTATTATGAATATTTTGTTGAGTACTGGATATTTATTGCTATTATTATAAATTTTCTTGAGCTTAATTCTGGAATGCAGTTAAATTATTTGGAGACAGTCTAATTCTTTAAGAGATTTATTTTAATATTTAAGTGATATGAGAGCATTGCTAAGTCTAGAGAAAATTATGTCTCAGTACTAAGGTAAGACACTTCTGATTATGCTATCCAGTGCCCTGTAGATCATGGAGCTTTCCACTCAGAGTAGTGGGACACTAATTTTTTTGCATCTGTGTGATAGCCAGGCACTGTTAACTTTTTTCAGGTAGTTCTCAAGCCTGGCTCACATGCATGCACTAATTAGTAATTACCTGAATATTCGAGGGTCATTCATATACAGATCTATGTTTTTCTCTCTCTCTTCTCTAGTACTCTGTCCAGAAAACCTTAGACACCTTGTTCTCCTCAGATTCTCAGCTCTGTGTCCTCAGTCAGGGTGTTTGCTGGGCTTTTCCTGTGTTGCCCCAAAATCAATAAATCTTAAGGTAGGGAGCTGAGCATTCATAGGGCTGAACTTGTTTCCCATTTTTAAAGGAACATAATATAAAGTTTATTGAAGACCATTGTTTCCTACACGTTGTCCATTTGTGTTCATTTCAGTTTTTATAAATTGTAAATTAGAATATGTCTTCCCACATCTATAAATCTCTGTTATATTTTGTTCGGACAGAGAAATAGTCTAAATAACTATACTATTAAGGAGAAATTATATGATTAGGTGTTGAACACTCTGCTGTACCCGAAAATAATAGTCTGAGGTTGAAATTGGTATTCATATATGTTAGATACAATATGTTTCACTCCAAACAAGTTTATCTAACTTTAACAAGGATTTAGAATAGGTAACAGCAGGAATAGCAACAGCATAGCAATGTTCTGGTGACTCTCAGGCACAGGTTCTAATGTCTTCCACTTTGTCCGTGGAAAACTTAACAAATATTAAAAGTCACAAAGCTTGTGGGGTGCAGATGGCCTTCAGCTTAGAAAAATGATAAACTCCAGGGTACTTTGAATTTTTGTATTTCCTCTGAGGTATACGAATAGCACCCATTTTCTAGTGAAGCTTAATATCAGAAATTATCAGTTACTAACCAATTACCACTTTTGCAATAAGCAATCAGAAATGAAATGCAATGTTCTTTTTTGGTACAGAGTATTTATCTTAGACCTAATATACTCTTTTAAATTCCTTGAGTTAAGTTGCAAGAATGATTCAATCAAGGACTTTTCTAAAGCTAATGGTAAGGTCATATAGCACTTTTTTACAGTTATCCAATATTTGCCTATTAGACTATTTATTCTATATGAACTCATTTATATTTCACTATGTATGCTACACTAAACAGTCAGTCTGTAGTTAGTACTGTACATAGAATAAAAGGAATACCTAAATCAAGGGCCAAGTGGTGGTAGTTGAAATGAGAATAGAAGAGAGAGGGAATATTTTCTTTTTTTCTTCCATATTATTATAACTTCATGGATTTCTATATCAATGTTCTTGGGAGTAACTTCCTACATGTTCTAGAATGACAATTTATGGCATTTTGTGACTCTGGAAATTGGTAATCAATACTCCCTATTGCTTGAAAGATACAAATCATTTCATAATATCAACTCACATTTCTAACAGTATTACACACTTGTAGAATACCTGTTATGCATTGTACTCTACGTATATCTGATTAGGTAAATTAATAATTATTAACAAGGCTGTGAAGTAGGAGCCCCAGGCCTGGAACTTGCACCTGGGTTTGGATATTCCAGAAAAACCACCAAGAGGACCAGAGGATTAAGAAATGCTGTTTATTATTCACAATACAAGGAGGCTTCAGCACTTGGTCGGTTGGAGATGCAGGAAAAGGCAACCTGCCAAGAGCAGGCATTGTTTTATATGTGAGCAGAGGGGAGGAGAATTGCCTTATCTAGGGAATAAGGGTCTTCTCTTGCGGATGAGAGCCAGACGTGCTGCCTAGCTAGTGCTGGGAAGGACCGGACCAGCCTTGTCCTCAAGTGGAACAGGGAGATAATGTTCACAGAAACAGCCAAGAGACAGATAGTATCCTTGGGGAAGTATTCTTGGGGGCAAATGCAGCACAGAGAACGCTTTGTTCATTGTCCTCACTGGGGCTGCTGACCCAGCAGTCTTTGCCTCCCGTGTCCGTGGCGGGCCTATGTTTGAATTAACCCCACAAAGGCTAAGGTAACTTCTTCCAGTCTGACATAGAAAGAGTAGCATACTGTCCAATGGAGTTGAATTAACCAATAACCTGTATTGTTCATCATGTACATTTATTATTGACAAATGTAGTAGATAACCTCATTTTCTTTGATGGACTGTAAATTCATTTGGATAATAAAATCTTTTGTAATTAATATAAATATAGCCAACTTTATTTGCTACTGTACCAATTGAGATTTCTATGTCAGCTGTAAAATGAAAACAGTAACTTTCATTACATGTCCAGCTCACAAACTGATCTGATAATCAAATGAAATTGTAAATATGAAAGAGCACTCTAAACGTGCTGCCTTGTTTTAAAAGGAAGAGCCAAATGGCTGCTAGGCTTTTTCTTGACAATTATCTATATCATTCAAGGATGAAAGTCTACTGTTATTAATTAGCTTTATAAAATTCTTTAATCAGGCATAAATAATTTCACCTCAACTTTAAATTGATTATAGCCCTTATGATATATTGGTCCTATAGGATTACTACTCAATACTATATAATTAAAAACTTGAACATAATAATTTTATGTTAATAACAATTTTATGTGACTTTTCACATAAATTTATATAATTCTAGAGTATTAGGTAAGCTAACATAAAAGAGAACAAAATGTTGGCTTTATCTCCTAGAAATCACTTGTAATTCAAAGCATGCTCCTGCAGAATAGTTATAAAAATATTAGAAATAAAAAATTCATTGTTATATTAAATAGAAAAATGAATTAACTTCAAAGAACTTAAAATTAAAATTTTAAAATATAAATTAGAAGAAAATGATAGACAATTTCTATTTCCTTAGCAAGTATTCTAACTTTATTATTTTCATATTCATTATGACAACAATCTTTTGGATCTTTGAGCTTCATTAGAATATCTATTAAAATTTCATGCACTTGTTGCAAGTTTATCTTATGTGAGTTTGTAAATTAAATTTACTCCTGTACTGCAAAAGATTCACTTTCAAAACAATACAATTATTTGTGTTAATATTCACTTAGCAAATATTTATTGATGCTCACCGACCATGCGCAAACACCATACTGGAAAATGAGAAGACAAAGAGAAAAGAATTTTGAGTTAAATTAATCCATAGTCTCGTCATCTCTACAATGTAGCAATTAATTGAATGTTGCTGAGGATATCAAACATGTATAAAATATGGCATGTGCCCTGAGGACACAGAAGACCTGACAGCAAGGGGAAGCACACATGTGAAACAGTAAGAAGCAATATAAAATATTATAATTCACATGAAGATTATTAATTTATCGTACCTATCCCTATTATTTTGTCTGAGATACTTAATTTTACAATATAAAATTAATGGTGAAAAATAGTTTTTTTTAAGAATGTAAAACAATGTCCAATGATTTACTCTTCAAGTAATTAATTATAATTCTTTTAGGTATATCTAAATATTCTATAATTTTAATTTGCTATTAGACTTGAGAATAAAACTTGCTTAGACAGAAGAGAGTTTAATAAAATGACTTCATTGAAGGACGGCCTATGTATATAGGTAGCTTAAAGAGCCTATATAATTCAAGCCTACTTAAGAAGCAAGTTGATTTTAAGCTTGGTTTGGGCAGACTCTAATACTCCATTGAATGATAAAAACACTTGTGGTGAATGGCAACAAATGTTCACATTTGCTTAATGTGAACTCACAACCATTTTTAAAGTACATGGTGAGAATTCAGCAACCTGTATATGAAGAACAGTGAGAGCTATATATTGTGTTTAAACCACACAATAAAACAAATTAAAAGTAAAAATGGCAATATATTTTTCTAGCCATGTATTCAAGTATGAGATAAGAAAGCAAATGCAAAAGTCAGGTGTGAGAAAACAGAGGGGAGCCAAGATCTTACTATTGCTTTTTGTTTGGAAAGTACAGGACTTACCAACAGACATACTCAACATGACACTGTGACTAATCCTGGTTCAAGCCATGGGCAGGACAGATCAGAAACTGCCTTTCACTAAACATGGAGTATAAGTTGCTGTTTCTCTACCTGAGGTAAGTGGTAAAGCTATGATTAGCATCAAATTATTTTTTAAATATACTTTGCTTAGTAGAGTTCTCCATAGTGATTCTAAAAATACTATCTTATTATCATTATCTAGTACTTCTAGGACTTGAAAACAAACTTAAGGAACATGTGTAAGCGGTGACATTGTCACTCAACAGCAAATAACTCTTTTTATACCTTGTGTATTGAAGGAATGATATGAGGAAGACTGAACTAAATAGTCTACTCTCTCTCTCTCTCTCTCTCTCTCTCTCTCTCTCTCTCTCCTCCCCTAGCCCCCGGCCAAACAGTGAACTACAGTAGGTCTTAAACCAGCTACTACTTGAAATTATTTTAGACAATATCAGATAAACACAAAACACTAAAAGGACATTCCACAGGGCATGGCAATGTTACTGATGTATTGCTCTCCTCCAGAGTTCCCTCTTGGATGTGTCTCTAAACAATATGGCAAATCTTCTAAAATACCAATAAGGTCAAGCAGTGTCTGACATATCCTGTTAATTTCTACCTTTGTCATTATATCAACCCAAAATTTCCCCTAATGGTATCTGCAGTAAAACTAGGGAAAAAAAATCAATTATAACTTTTTTCAGCATTAATGTAATATAGTAGTGCAATGGCTAGAATAGTTATAATAATGATTAGACAACTTACTAAATGCTTATACTTCAGGATGAAAATTCTGCAGCATTTTGAATAAAAAAGTTGATAAATAATGATAATGATGATAAATAGGTAGATTACCTATATATGTACATATATGTGTGTGTATATATATGTATGTATGCATTTAGTTATGTATATACTGACAATCTTCCTCTTGGATGTGAAACTGATTCCTAGCTCCTCTCAGTTTATCCTTCTATGAATAAGAAGGCTAGATAAGACATATAATTTCTAAATGAAGATTATAAAACTAACCCTTAAGTTCAGAAATTATTAAAATAAAAATTATTAACTGAAATAATTATAAGGGAATATTTCAAAGAAACAAATTATGAATGCGATGTGAAGAAGAATCTGTTGCTGCTAAACATTATTCCATACAATTATGTTGGCTAATACTAATAAAACCAGTGTTGCTAATATTAATTTGTTTTACTTATTTTAAATTTTAATGTATTTATAAGAACCAGTGACACCTAATCTGACACATTCTGAAAATATGAAAGAGAATATTATCATTAGTTAAAAATTGCTTTCTGCTCAAAAATTTATAGGTCATTGTTTTTAGGGAATAGCACTGAGTTGTAATTTCATCATATTTGGTTATGATAATTAATAATACATTATCATAATAGCGTAAACCTATATATCTATATCCAGGATATAGATATATATTATATTAAAGAGATATTTCAGCATTGCTTATTGTTTGTTTTTTAATCCATAAAGTTTTCTTGATGAGCTAAGAAAAACCTAATGTACAAATTGGCCACTCATAAGTCAAAGGAACTTATTGCTGATGCTATTGATCCACGAAGACAGTATGCATTCCTCTTTGCTTTGTTTTAAGTTGATGAGTTTTCTCCATTTCATGGGACAAAACATGGGTCTCTAGCCAATGGTTGTGGTCCATTCAGTTATAATATCACAATGGAATGAATTCTGTAACATTGAAGGTAGTAGAAAGCTCAAAATAGTTTCTGATATTGCTATATTAGTGATTTTTGAGTTTTATCACCATTTTAGAAAGGAAAAATCCAGTGATAATCTAATGGAGTTTCCTTTATAGATTATCATCTTTTTTTTTCCCCTAGCTACTTTGAGAATTCTTTTGTTATCATTAATTTTTGATGGTTTTAATATAATGTGCCTTGGAGGCCTTTTGGGGTTAAGATAGTTAGGTGTTCTGTTTGCTTCTTGGATTTGAGGATCCATTTCTCTCCATAAGTTTGAGATGTTCTTGTTGACTATTTGTAGAAAGGAGAAATTTTTTCTGATGCTGTTTGAAACAAAATGAGCCCTTGGCTGTCATAAATACCATGAGTGAAATTTTTTTTCTAAAAAGCTTTAGAAAAATATGCGGGGTATGTGTGTGTGTGTGTGTGTGTGGCTTAAATACAGTTTATTTGGGATCTTCATGAACATTTAAATGAATCTGCTCTTGTACATTTACGATGATACTTTTTAATCAAGACAAAAACATTGTATAATTAACATTATGATTTTCATTTATTACATTAGCATTTATTATAACTGATATAGAAAATCATATTTAAAAATATAACCTAGATGTGTTTTTGCACAAATTAAATTTGTACTGGTGTAAGAATCATGGAAAAATAAACGATAAAAATTTATTTATACCAGATTTGACCGTAAGCACAGACTATTGTTTTCCTAGTAGAGTTTCCGTTTTTCTATACTCAGTAGCAGAGATTTGTATTTTTTCAACCCTGCTGATTTGGGTGGCTCTATATTCTGAGAAGCCAGCATGAATTGCCTTTGAAATAAAAGTAAATAGAGGAAGTATTTTGAGAAGCTGCTGCTTGTCTTGGATCTCTCAGCTTGATGTCCAATATAGTCTCCTGCATTTCCATACTTTCTTCTCTTAGTCTCTAACAGCTACTGATCATTTGGGAGCAGTATTCTTCCTACTTTCTGTGGGAAACTGTTGGTAAAAGTAACATGTTCTGCATGCAAAATAACAAAATGTTTAAGTCTATGGGCATCAGAATTAAATAGATTGATTTTAATTATTGGCTGTGAAATTTATTGGGGATTGATTTTGTTCACATTTTACTTAACAAACATCAACTGCTGTTATTGCTATTATTTTTGCTGTGATAATTCTCTTTGATTGATTTTTGCCTGGCTGAGATAAAAAGTAAATGTTTGAAATCATTAAATGTAAGTGTTTACATTATTGCACACTATATGTAAGGAACTATTACAAACATTTATGTGCGTTAATTAATCTTATTTTGCTATAGTACTACTGCCTCAACAAGTAGTCGACTCTACAAAAATATATTTTGCATACTATGGATTCTATAATTGCAGCCCACAAAAACCTCCTCTTCCTACAGAGAGCTGAAGAAGTTACAGACTTTTTAATTACAGCTTGGGCCTTATAGAAGCTATACTAAGCAAAGCTCCCTTCAGACTCATTGAATAAAATATATATCTCCTTCAGTGACCTCGCTTCTTTTGGTGAGCCGCATTCTTGGTAAAAGCCACTTGGAGGAAAAAAAGATGGAATGATTAAACTGCCATCTCTCTTTGAGGAAGAAGCCTTTAAAGCATGTGAGATCAGCTGTTCTTTGGATTGGAATAGAAACTCATTCACATATTCTCCATGCATAAATATTAATTTGAAAAGTATTGCACTATTTTGTTTTCCACTATTATATTTTCCCTTTTTTGTGGAAAAGATAGCTGGTGTTTTAAATAATTTCAGAAGCTCTAGAATAGTTGTGATAGATGATAGCCTGGGCATCTGTTCTTGAATTCTATTGTCTGACAGCGTTGGGTCAATGATATCTGTGAGTTTGAATTTCTTAGAGACTATCAGTCACTACACTTCATATACATATACTTTTTATTCTATCATACAGACAGCAAGAGCTGATGGGCAAGCTTAGGTCTCCCTCATAAAGACTGTATTTGACTTAGACCCTTGATTATTTTTATGTAAGTGTTTCATATTTTAGAGTTACCTCTATCTTAGCTATGAAACATATAAGAAATTTCTAGCTTATACAGTAAAGAGGATAAACAAATAAGAACCATAGTTATTTCTCAGTTTGGCCATTGTGACAAAAATCAAGATTGATTTAACACTATATCCATCACTGGGAAAATTCTAAGAATCTTAAAGATTGGCCTCATAGAGTAGAATTCTTATAGAAGCTTTATGAAATGGCTCATAACATGGCATAAGTCTATCCCGCAGTTGACAGGGACTTCTTACATGACTGAACAACATTCTGAGAGTTTGAAATCCATGAAGGCAACAAAGAGAATAAAATATTCACTCTTATTTCTACTAAGTCATATATTTTTATAAGATACAAAATTCTAAGGTTATTAGCAGAAGAGAGTATTATGTTTATACATATATCAATTTCTAAAGAGATTATATATGAGAAAATGGAGGTCTTTAACCTATTATTTATATGTTTAAATCTCAGAAATTGCTTTTTTCTGAAAAAGGAAAATTGACTAGGTTTCTGAGTTTTGTAAACTTTTAGAAATATCTATGGTTAGCCTTCACGTGAATATGATTTTTTTTTCCTCCAGATATTAGAGGATCAGGAAAATAGTACAAATTGATGAATTTACAAAAGTTCAGTAACTGTAAAGCTAATGATGGAAATTATAAGTATCTAAAAGTCTATTTGGCATTGCAAGGGGAAAAAATATTGTATCCATAGTGATAAAAGAAAATGGAATGTGATCTGAGCTCTGAGTAATCATGATTAAATAGATAATTAAAAGTCTTGATATCTCTTCGCAGTTTAACCACAGTAAAGTTATTAGACTAATCATCGGACTCTGAGAATACAAGTAATTACTTCTAGCGATATTCCTTCATTTTAAAATTTTTGTGCAAAATACATTTCTTCTTAAAATGAGAGAAAATTTTATTTCTGTAGTAATAATAGTATTAGCCAAAGAACACTTCAAAATAACAAATCATTGACACAAACATTTCCAAAAGAAACAAAAAAGAGTGTGTTTTGAATTTTACCAAGATATATTAAAACTGGAGTTAGAAAAAAATGTTTTCATTTGAAATATAACTATTATTTATTTGATGTCATCTAAGTCTCAGTAATGTTTTAAAATCATTTCTTCCCCCTGCATAGACACATATGCAAAAATATATAAAAAAGGAAGTATAGTTTCATATTTTTTATTCTATGGCAGGAAGGTATGAAATAAGTGTTCGAAGATTTCTGGTCAGGACAAAATAGTTTAGACTCTTCTTCCTGCTCCTCCCAGTTAAATACAACTATAGGCTCTGGAAAGAACACAGAGAAAACCAAGAAAGAACACTGAGAAGTAATGAGAAAGTAAAATGATTTTATTAGGGAGATTCCTGAGAACAGCTGGAAGTTGGCAGCCCAGGCCTGGCATTTCCCAATCTCCAATCCAGCAACAGAAGACAGACTAGGTCAGGCAGGCTCATTTCTCCACTGGATCAAATAGGAGTTCTGCTGACAATACCAGGCAAGTTGGGCAGAACCAGCATAGCAGAATCTATCAGAATATCTGTTCATCATAAATGAATACAGTGAGTGAAATGATAGTGGTTCACTGGATTTCTTTAAGAGGATTATTCTGAATTCTTTGTCAGACAAATCATAGATATCCATTTCTTTGCGGTCAGCCATTGGAGTTTTATTAATTTCCTTAGGTGGTGTGTTGCCTTGAATTGTGATCCTTGTGGCCTCCCCTTCATGTCTGCACATTTGAGGAAGTAGGTATCTTTTCCAGTCTTTATAGACTGGCTTCGACAGGCAAAGCCCTTCACCACAGAGGCCTCCAGAGATTCTGGTAATGTCCATGGGGTGGCTTGCTGCTGGAGTCCTTGGGCAATTAGGTCCGGTACTGAAGTCCGCTGGTGGGTTGGCCATGTGTATTTCGTACATGGGAACAAGCCTAAAGGCTGGGTTCAGTGGGGCGGGCCTGGCACTTGAGTCTGTTGTGATGGGCCTGGGACCTAGATTCTGGGTCCACAGGGGCCAACTGGGTGCCAGAGACCAAAGGAGTGTGCTGCCCTCTGAGTCTGCAGGAGCCCATTGGGAGCATTAGTCCATAAGAGCTTCCGGAGCTTGTAGGCACTGTGGGCATGGGCTAGAGGGAACCCAGGAGAGCCTGGTGCTGAGGACTCCACCTGGGGCCTCTAGTGCCATTTTGGAGATCCTGGAGCCTGTGGCACCTAGATGAGCTGGAGACCTGCATTCACTGGTAGCCTGGAACTGCGGAAGCCACCGGAGTGGTGGGAGCCACCTGGGGCCGCTGGAATTAACAGCACCTGGGTGACCTGGAGGCCTGGGTTCACTGGAAACTGCAGAGAGTCTGGTGCTGAGGAGGCAGTCTGCAGCCACGTGATGCATATACAGCTGCTGGAGCCAGGCACGCCTGGATGCGCTGGAGGCCTGTGTTCTAGGTGCCCGAAGGGAACCTGGAGCTGAGGAAGCCACCTGGGGCCGCTGATTCTGGTAGGCGTCTGGATTGGGTTTGGGGAAACCCCGGAACGCGGTGCTGTGGGAGCAGCCTGGTACTGCGTGACTTGCTTGGCCCTGCCGGAGCCAGCAACTGAGGCAAACTCCAGCCTGAACACGTGGGAGCCCGTAAGCCTGGTGTCAAGGACACCGTCCTGGGGCCTTGGTACCCTAAGTAGTCAGGGAGTCTGGATTCGTAATAGTTTGCCGGAGCCCTGGTGTCATGGATGCGGCCTGGGACCCCGGAGCTGTCTGATGCTACTGGAACCGGCTGGCGCCTGGGTGGGCTGAGGGCCTGGGTGGGCTGAGGGCTTGGTGCCCTGGAAGTCACCTGGGGCCTTGGAGCTGTAAGGCAACGAGAGGAGCCGGCAACTTAGGATGAGAGTGCCGGCAGGCACCGGGTGAGCTGGAAGCCTGGGTTCATGAGACTTTTCAGAGAGCCACTGTCACTACAGGACTTGGCCTGGTGCCGGGGAGGTCTGGCTTCAGGGTCTCAGGTCATTGTCGTGCACTCACTTTACTTCCCTCCCACCCTGAGCGCGTCCCTCTATGTGCGCGGTTTCTAGGTCTTGAAGGAGGGGAGAGGGATGTGAATCCTTGTTTTCGACCTTCCTCCAAGTGTTGTTTCTTATTTCTGTTCACCCAGATGCTGTAATCCCTCACCTGGACTCCTTGGCTCCTGTGAAGGTAGTTTTTCAAACTGATGTTTCTTGGGGGAGGATAAGGGCTTACAATTTCTATGCTGCCATTTTGGTCCATTTCTTTTTAAGTCTACTTTTTATTACTAAGGAATATTTCAGTTTTATCCAAGTAATGTTGGGTTAAATATGTGTATAGTAGTCATGTAGTTAATCTTTGCTTTACGTTTGGTTACATCACCTGTTTTATTCCTATTTCCCTTAGTTTTGCAATCTTTGTTTATCAATCTGAGAAAATTTAAGTGTTTTATTGGGTTATTTAAAGCAAACTTTGGCATGGTTGTAACTGTGTCTCTTTAATTTGGGTTTTATCCTTATCTACTTTCTTTGGATTTATTTTGTTGTTCTTTCCCCAACCTTTTTAAATGTTCTACTTAATTATGGGCTCTACAGGTTAGTCCTGTGCAATCCTTACTTGCAAACCCCAGTCATCTTCTCAATCTAAGTGAGAATTTATCTCATCCACAAGTGTCAACTTCATTAACATACCTCACTGTAAACCAATTAATTATCTGCAACTTCTCCTCACTACATCTCCAAATCCCATGATCCGGTATTTTGAACATGAAAGTTTGGGTATTTTCTTTGAATGGAACATAGAAAAATATTCACAGATAAAATATTTTTCTTCCTTTCACTGGAGCCTCTATTCTTAATGTAGCTTAAAAAAAATTAAGAATAAGTGTTTGAAATTATCAGTTTTATTTTGTACAACTACTGATATTTTTAATTTATGATTATAATCAATAATTATTGATTAAACTATGGACCTTTATTTCTCTGAAGATGTCAGTTGAAGTGTTATATTCTTTTCTGAGTCAGATTTCTAATATTTATTTAAAAGTTACTCCACTTGTAGGAGAGTTATGGTTCTCTTGTAACTCAAGCATGATGTATATCATTTTTTGCTTTAATGAAAATAAGTCTATGTTTCTGTTAATGTCTATAGTAGTATATTTTCACCCTTCCTCTTTTAAATATGGAAGTGTGGCATGGCTATCGCTTATGTATATCCTCCACTTTACCAACCTTCAATTGTTTTGCTGAATTAAGTTGGGTATCTAGATTCATGTGATGATAATAAAGATGGTGACAAGGATGAGAGATGATATGATATGTTTATTTTATGTAACATCTATTTACATAATTTTTAATAGTTAAAATAATTTCTATAAAAATAATTCCTCATTATACAAACTTATTTCTTAAATGTGCAGCATCTTTCAGAGTTGTATTTTAATTTCTTCATGCCTTATTTTCCCCCCAAATTACACAAAATAGTCATTGCCTGTCTGAGAAATGATATTTGATATGCTTGCACATGAACAAAAGCATGACAACATACAGATTTATAGGAGTATTTTCCCTAAAAACGTGTTAGATGTTCTTTAAATATTCTCTAATATTTGGGTTGAGCCAGAGAATCCCTGTGTTACCATGATTTTGCTTTCTTTCTTATGTAGTATATGTAGTTTTACTTTTTAAAGTTTATTGGATTTTTTATTTATTTTTGGATCACAAATACCGTAATATATTTGAATAAAAGTCATTTTAAAATGTGTTCGATCCAGTTTTGGTGAACTCTTCTGATTTGAGTCTCTCTTATCCAAAGAAAAATATATCTACTTCTTTATAATTAGATGTTTACCTATTTTTCTTCATTTTAACATTTTTTTTTAATGCATAGATACTCTTTTTCTTAAAATGTCTCCATCACTTTCATGTCTTCTTTCTTTCATTTAATTTTTGGCAGGATGGCATGAATTATTCTTCTTGATTCAGTAATTATGTCTTTTATTTGCATGCTTTTCTTGCGCTATCACAATATTTTTATGCTATGTCCCTCACTTCTGCTGCATGCATATGCTTAATTCTAAAAGTGTAATTTTTATCTATAAACAAGACTCTCATGTGTCATTCCTTTTCATCATTACTACCTATATAATTTTAATAGTCTTTTATTACAGAAGATGTAACTGTAATTCATATTTACTAAGGAGAAACAAGGTGTTTATTTATCATAAACAAAATAGTTTGTCATTGTTTTCCTAAGTCACTTCATACTATATCCTTCTCCTATTTACACTCACTTTTCCTCTTCTTGGAACTCTCTTCACCTAAATATTTCTAAAAATTTATTCCAACTTAATTCATAACTCTGCTCAAATATCATCATAAGAAAAAAAAATCACCTAAATTAGTGCCCACTCCCATCACTCATCTCTTGCTCTGATATATTTGTCAATTTGCTCTCAGCATAATTTGTTATAGTACACGTGCCTATTTTGGTTATCTAAGACTAGAATATAAGCTGCAGTAAAGAATTTTCCATTTTATTCCCTAATTTTATTCTAAGAACCTAGAATAATGCTTGTCATATGGTTGTTGCTCAAAAAATATTTCATGAATTTAGGAAAAAAAATATAGATAGTTTTCTTAGGTCTCATGGGTTACTGTACTTTGGAATTGGGATACTGCCAAGGATCTTCCTTTCTTTCCCTTACACTCATGCTTGCTGTTATTTATTTACTTATATATTTAAGTTTATAAACAACAGAAATTTACTTTTCATAGTTCTGGAGGCTGGAAGTCTAAGATAAGGGTGTCAGCATGGTTGGATTCTGGTGAAAGCTGTTGCAAATTGCCAAATTCTCTGTGTCTTCACATGTGGAAGGGGGTGAGAGACGTCTCTGGAGACTCTGTTATTAACTAATTAATTGTAGTAAAATTGGTATACAAGACTATATGTATTGCAGGTGTAAAATGTAATTTGATATATGTATATACTACATAGTGTTCACTGATGTAAGTCTAGTTACTATCTATCACCATACAATTATCCCCTTCACCCATTTCAACTTCCTTCTAACTTCCTCTCACTTTGGTAATTAACCACCAATCTGGTCTCTATGAGGTTTTTTTTCTTTTCTTTATTTGTTTTTGTTTTTGTTTTAGATCCCACATATGAGTGAAATCATATAATGTTTGTCTTACTTCATCTGACTAATTTCACTTAGTATAATATACTCAAGGTCCATCCATGTTGTTACAGATGTCAAAATTCCATTCTTTTTTATGGCTTTATCCATTCATCTATCTCTTTTTATCCATTCATCCATCGATGGGCACAGGTATTTTCATATATTGGCTCTTGTAAATAATGTTGCAGTGAACATAGAGGTGTATATACCTTTTTGAATTAAGTGTTTTCATATTCTTTGGGTAAATATCCAGAAGTAAAATAGCTGGATCATATGGTAGTTCTATTCTCAGTTTTTTGAGGAATCTTCATAGAGTTTTCTATAGTCTCTTCACCAGTTTACATTTCCACCAATAATGTAAGAAGATTCCCTTTTCTTCACAAAAAGAACTTGAATAGCCAAAGCAATTTTGAGAAGGAAGTACACAAAGTGGAGGTATCATGCTCCCTGACTTCAAATTATACTACAAAGCTATAGTAATCAGAACAGTATGGTATTAGCATAAAAACAGACACAGAGATCAATGGAACAGAATAGAGAGTCCAGAAATAAACTCACACAAATATGGACTTTTTTAACTTATGATAAAGTAGCCAAGGATGTACAAGAGGGAAAGGACAGTCTATTCAATAAATAGTGTTGGGAAAACTGGACAGCCACATGCAAAAGAATGAAACTAGATCACTCTCTTACACCATACACAAACATTAAAATGGATCAAAGACTTGAATATATGTTCTGCAACCATAACATTCACAGAAGAAAACACAGGCTGTAGCAATGTGTTTTTTTGTTTGTTTGTTTTGTTTTATTTATTTACTTATTTTTTTCTGGATATGACTCTAAAAAGGAAACAAAGGGCTGTCTGTCAATTTTTAATGGCTGCTTTTCTTTGCAAATTGGCTTTATTTTCTGAGATTAGCTTTATCACAAGACCTTGGTGATTGTGGTCTTCATTAACTTTCAGCTTAAATTTGAATTATTGTCTCTGTTTCTAAGATGAAACACTAAAGCCAGATTCTCTTGTTAGTCTGCCTCGAGTCAGCTGTCATCATGGGTTCAATCACTGGGGTCCAGAAAACCAGGAACACTGGGAAAAATTGTGTAAGCCTGAGTTGAGAGAGGAATGATATTCATTCACTTTGCTTGCCAAGTTCTATACAATAACACTGTGTTTGTGCACAGGTAAAGATAGTTGTTATTTTTTTTATTTTCTATTTTATTTTTTTTTTTGCAATTTTCACAGTAGCACTGTCTTCTTGCCAAATTGTGCACCTATGGGCTGGGTTCTCTAGAGTGACACTATTATCCTATTTGGACAAAGTGACCATAAGCACCAGCAGCAGCTTTCAATGAAGTAAGGATGGAGTGGTGGAGTGGGAGTTGGGGGTATGTCATATCTACAGGATGATGAAAGTTTTATCTTCTCATAATTGAAGTAGGGGTTGGGGAGATGCCATCCCAGAAACAAAAGGAAGAACTTAACCTAAGCAAATGCATATATAGGTATTCACCACAGTGTATATTCTGGTTTGTATTTGTATTTTCTTTACAAATCTTATTAAAATAAATATTATATTTATTCCATGATTTTATTATGTTTAAACCACATAGGAATATTTGCTTAGTGTTATCAGATAAATTACTTTAGAGCTTCTAAGTCTTTTATCTATCCAGTGATTGTTCTGTTTGCTCATACTTACTAAGAGAGGTCTTTATTTATTCAGTATTGATTGTTAACATGGATGCTTCTTACAGAATGAGTTATCGCTATTCAAATTTTGTGGCTTATAAAAAAAAATGAGAAGGGAAAGTCTGCATATTGATACAAATGTACTTTTCCCATGGTTTGGGAAGGGAGCGTTAAAGAGAAAACTACAGGCCTAAAATGGCATCACTTGTGCTAAAGCCCATGATACAAAACCTAGATTTAATATCTGACTTAATTGCTGTCAGCCTTTCCTAGAAATATAGCATTAATCAACCAGTCTGTAATTTTCTGGTCAAGCACCAAGAGGGTAGATAATCTGTCACATTGTACCTTCTTATCCCTCATAGAAAGAAGAGGCAACCTGCATGATAAAAACCCTTGCTGTCCCCTTCCCCCTAAGGAAGATGTCTTGGTCTAAAAATAATCTTTTCTTTTCTTTTGTAATAGTTCCCTTGCCCCAACTTTCTTCATTTAAAAACATTTCTTTTTCGTACAACCCCTCAGTGTACTTTTCTAGTTGTTAGATGGATGCTTCTCAATTTGTGAATCTCTTAATAAAGCCAATTAGATCTTTAAATTTACTTGGTTAAATTTTGTTTTTAAACCAAAGCTAGATTTAGTCTGAATAAAAATAAAACCTTAAATATTTTGCCTATAATCATCTTTTATATATATATATAATGACATGTTAGGACAGTGCCCTATCTATTAACAGGGATAAATATGGTCATTAAAAGATACAAGATTCTTACTTTCTGTATTATACTGTCCATAACAAGTGTAGCTAGAAATAAATATCATGAATTGCCTCTCTTACTTTTTATGTGTATACCTCGGAAGACCCAGTAGAAATGAGATTTGGTCTCACCTAATAAAATTAAAGCTAGTTTTTGCCTGCATCCTTTATGTCTCTGAGTTATAAATCATCAGTATATGCTTCAGGAGCTTTGCTGATTTATTTCTTCGTTCATTCATTCCATGCATATTTATTTAGCTCCTTCTATATTATAGGCACTATTTTAGGAAATGAATATATAATAGAGAACAAAAGAGACATGATTATTGAAGAAGTTCTCTGTCTGGTTGTAGAAACAGGAATTAAACCTATATCATCAAACCAACAAACATATATAATGAAATTGTGAAAAGGTATAGGAATTAGAAGAATAAGACATTGAATAATAGACATTTAGGAATTAAGTTTCTTTTATTATGGACTAAATTTATTTTTCCAGAAATAAGGTTAATAAGCGTGTTCCCCTTCTTTTCTTTCCAAATAACTGAGTCTTTATTAAAAAAAAAAAAACTTCATGCAAAAGAGTTATGAATAAGATATAAGTAAACTTTAATGTTGCCTCAGTTATTCTCAAGATCATATAAGGAAGAAAGGACAGAAAAATTATTGAAAAGAGAAGCTAAATTGTTAGTATCCCTAATCACTTTAGTCAAAGTATAGTGGAGAATTGAAATTGTTTTGATAGCCTCTGCATCCTGAATGAACAAAAAAACTGGGTTGTTACTTTTCTTCCTGAATGGACATATAACTGAGTTGTTACTTGTCTGTTTGGGAAGAAAAATTACCTCACTGAGTGTCTTGGGGTTATAGCAACTTTGGCACTACCCAGTACCCTCTGTTATCTAAGGCTGTCTTGGACAGATAGCCATCAGGCCTCTTGTACTACTTGGCTATAGTCTTTTTTAAATTAAATTTATTGGGGTGACATTGGTTAATAAAAGTATATAGGTCTCAGGTATACAGTTCAATAATGCATTATCTGTATATTGCATTGTATGTTCACCACCTGAAGTCAAATTTCCTTCCATCATCTTATATATGACCCTCTTTACCCTTATCTACCTCTTCCCCTCCTCTCCTTCCTTCTGCTAACCACTAAACTGTTGTTTGTGTCTATGAGTTTTTGTTTGTCTTGTTCATTTGTTGCTTTCAGTTTTATATCCCACATATGAGTGAAATCATATGATTCTCATTTTTTTCTAACTTATTTCACTTAGCGTGATTATCTCAAGATCCATCCATGTTGTTGCAAATGGCAGTATTTCATCTTTTCTAATGGCTGGGTAGTATTCCAATGTATATATGAACTACATCTTATTTATCCAATCTTCTATTGAAGGGCACCTCAGTTGTTTCAAAATCTTGACCACCATGAATAACACTGCTGTGAACATCAGGGTGCATATATCTTTATAGATAAAGGTTTTCAAATTTGGGAGGTAGATATCCAGAGGAATTGCTGGGCCATATGGTAATTCTATTCTAAATTTTTTGAGAAACTTCCATACTATTTTCCATAGTGGCTGTGTCAATTTACATTCCCATCAGCAGGATATGAGGGTTCCCTTTTCCCCACAACCTTTCCAATACTTGTTATTACTTGTTCTGTTGATAACCATTCTTACAGGTATCAAGTGGTACCTCACTGAGGTTTGGATTTACATTTCCCTAATAGCTAATGAAGTTGAGCATCTAAGGAATTAAGAAAGTTGCCATTTGAATTTTTTCTGTACTAGATATTTAATCTGGCATCAAAGAGCAAATTAAGACTTGCACATTGTTGAGCCCCAATTACAAGACAACTGGTTTAGTTTCTAAGGTGGAATTATCACATTAAGCAAAAGCAGGCTTTGCTTAGTCTTATTCTCTATAGATGTATTTCTTCAGGCTATTGTTAGCAGAGTGGGTGGCTTGGAAGAGAAGTAAGGGAAGTACTGTGGTACATCTAGATTAATAGATTTAGGGACCCCTCCACCCCTGACCAAAGCCAATTGTTATTAATAATTCCAAAATTGAGTTAAAATTATTTCTTTATATTTCTTCTATGTGTTTGCTGTGTGTTCCCGATTGTTCCCCCCAGTTTAGTTTTTCACCATATTCCCTCTACACTCTTTACTTTAAAAGTAATCCAGGACATATCTTTAAATATTTCTTCTATTTGAATCATTCCAAGATAATAACTACATTTTAAAAGTTTTTTTGGAAACTGAGTTGGTCACATTTCTCATGAGTAAAATTTCAAATGGTATAAAAATTGCAGTTATCTTTTTTTCCTCTTTTGTTTGGCTAGGCAAAACTATAATGTAGAAAGTTCACTTGAGAGCTACTTCCAGCCATAATAAGCATACTCAGAGACTGCTAAGGGGCCAAACAAATTATGTTTTGAAAGATGTGTGTTGTTTTGGACACCATGATTAGACTTGGAGATTAGAAAGGAAAGTCAGGGGTGGCTCAGCATGGTCCACCTCAACCTACCAGAGTTCTGTATTGAATCTTGTGTCTAGTTTCTCATGGGAAAAATAAAAGCAAATCATTACTCTCGTTCTCTTTTCTATTAATTGTTCTATGCATGTGTTTGTCTTTAGGACTTCAAAGAAAAAGGTGGGACATGAATGAGTATATTTCCAGGTCAAATATTGTATTATAACCTCCTAATATAAGTCAGTTTATAATATGATGGTACTTTCAACCAAATTAATTTTTTCCACCCTGGAATATTTTATGAGATACCTTACTGTATACCTCCTCTTATTTTCTATGTCAGAAAAAATATCTTTAATTGATCTGTTAAAATCTTATCATCCTTAAAGTTTATCTAAAATTGCACCAATTCTATTATAGCAGTTTCTAGTTTGTAAATAGTTTCTTATGAAAATCTTATTTGGGTCAGACATTCAGTGCATAGGGTAATAGGAAGACCATTAATTATGGATTCAGAAAGCAGGATTGACTTTCAAATATAATACCATTCAAGAAAGTGTGATCTTGGGAAAATAATTTATAACCCTTATATATCCCACTTCATTCAGCTGTATATTTACCTATATAGTAACACATTTACTAGGTAAATAAATGAGAGAATGTATAAGCTTTATCATCAAGAGAATATATTTTACAATAATTATATATAAGTATATATAATTTATATAAATATTACATATTACTAAATTATTAAGTATAACTCATACTAACACTTTACAAATGAGAAAATAATGTTTAACTTGTCCAGTATCTGACAGTGTTTAGTTGCCACTGTTAAAAAAACAAGATAAATCTTCTGGCTTGATATTCATTATACATCACCGTATCTATTATGCTCAAGTCCTTAGGCAGAAAGGATGACTCAATTTTGAATCCCCATTTGTCTGTATTTAATAATCTTTCTTATTGCAAGGCTTTTTGTAGTTTATTAATTGTAAATAATTTCGTAGTTGCTGTATCCTCTATACCAGATTGTAAGATCTCTTAGGTATTTATAAAATGTTTACATAGCATATACTATGTGCTGAAGTGAGACAACAGAGAAACCTGGGGCAAAAAGTTAAATAACTTACCTAGTCACAAAGCCAGTGAATGGCAAATTTGGGGATTTGAATCTAGCAGTTCATCTTCAAAGGCTGTGTTCTTTATACTACCTCTCAAATAACAGCTCACTCATCTTCGAATCCTTTAAATTCATCAATCAGTAGCTGTAATTGAAATGGATAGAATATAAGTTTAAAAAAATATATTTGCTAACAATGACTGATAATTATTAGAGAATAATCACCATAGTATATCGTAATATTAAATAACTCCTTTAGGAGAATTTATATTCAATATAAATACTTTGTATAACTATGCTATATCTAATTTTTTAGAATACAGTAATCTAATTGGTTTATGGCAAATTTTGTTCAGTTTACATTAATATATTTGATTTACTAGAACAAGTTTTGAAAACATGCTAGAAAAGAGAGATACCTACAATAACTCAAAGAGATTGTCTGATCACATTTTATCACCAAAATCACTAATAAAAATTATTTGCTGATGCTAAGGGAGGGGAAGTCTTAAAGGAAACATTTCCTTTGGGAGAATTTAAAGTGACTTAATATAATTTACTTTTTTTTTTTTTTTTTTAGCATGAGGCTATTTCTTAATTCTTGAAGCTCAGACATTCAGCTGCATGCATCTGCTCCAATCTAAAACTAGTGTTGAAAACTTGAACTTAAATGCTCAATGTCCCATGGTCACTTAAAATTCTAATTGTGCTAATCTGAATTCAACTTATTGCATGCAAAATTATTACTCCTATTCTCTCCTCCAAGCTCTCCACATAGCTTTGGGCATTTACAAACTATCCAGTTATGAATATCAGAAACTTAATAATCAGTCCAACTCCTCTATTATTTTATTCATGCTTATTTGACTTTTTTATGAAGTCTTACGGAATTTTCTTTGAGTATAACTTGGGTCCTCTCCAACATTCTATCTCTGTTTATGTAACCACTTAGATCAGCCCCCTATTTATCCATCATCTGAATCTTTGTACTCTATTCTTAAATACTTTCTTTTATCCAGTCTTGTCACTTTTAAAGTGATTTTCCAGGTTGCAATCAGATTCATCTTTCTTAAATAAAAATGACTGTGTTACTCTCTGTTTAAAAATTCTTAGTTGCTCTGTAATCACTAAAGGGAAATGTTTAATTTTCATTGTCTGGCATAAAGGCCTTTGATGAAGTTACTTCAGACTACTTTTAATTCACCATTTGCTACTCTATATCCTATACTTTAAGCTGCAGTTCTCAGCACATACCGTGCTGTTTTATGCGTTAATAATTTATTCAATGTTCCTTTTTTTTTAGGCAAGGCAACCCTTGGTTGACCTCACAGATTGCAAGGATTGCAAGGTTGACCTCACAGATTGTTAGTTTACAATCCATTACTTTTTATTTTTTACACTTACAGCACCTGGTCTTCCTAGGTGATCTCCTATCCAAGTACTAACCAGGCCCGACGATGTTCCTTTGATTGAAAAATTTTTTCCTTGCCTTCATCTAGTTAATTCCACTCAGCCTTTTATATTAGTATCAGCTGTTATTTTCACAAGAAACTCTTTCCTGCACAATAATGGATAGATTAATTATTCTTTTTAGTTATCTTGTAGTATCTGGGTATGCACAGCATATGTTATGCCCAGTATAACATTTACCACAATTTAATGAAGTTATCATTTCTTAAAGCAATTTAAATACTGTCTTACCCACTTTATGGATGCTCCTCAGGGACTGAATAATACCCTTATAAAGATAAGATCTTGGACAGTGCCTGAGTATAACTAATATGCAATAAACCTTGGTTGAATTTAAAGATGATTGCATGCTTCTATTTATCTATATGAATAGGACATTTTACTTGGGCCAGCTCAGTAATTTAATGCTGAGCCAGACTTTAATGAAGAATGTCATGTAATTGATATACAAATTAAGATTTCTGATATTATATTTGTGTTAATCTATATTTTTTAAAAAAAGATTATAAGAACAATGGACTATATATAGTTAGAAGATATTTAACGTTGATTTTTAAATATCAAGAATTAAAGTCAATGTATATTTAGCTATATACATATTATATATATTATATATATGATATATACAAACATTTTGTTGGAAATAAAGTATGTATTTTTAACAAGAAGGAACATAAAATGAGAAAGTTCATCATGCTAGAGGAAAAATGCAATAGGGTTTATTAATTCTCAAAAATGGCATCCCAAGCCAGAGTCACATTGAGAGAATTTATGTTAACTATATTTTAGGTAGAGATATTCAACTGCATGGCTTTCATTTTTTAAAGATATTAGATAAGTTATTTTTAAAGAGAGATGCTCCTTCTCTAAGAATAGGATGTTAAATGCTTTAAAACTATCTGAGTCTATTGAAAGTAAATAAATATATATATTAAATGATATTTAATTTTTCTCTTATTCTGAAGAAAAATTCCAAGCATGAAGGTCACTTACAAATCAAATATTTGTAACCACTGAAGATTTTGTCTTGATATAAATGAGCACCTTAAATCATAAATTGGTATTTTTTCAGAGAGGTACTGAAAAATAAACTATTATACAATTGTCAGCAACTGACAACCAGAGAACTGATTCTATAATTTGCTGAGAAACTAAAAAGAACAAAATTATGTTTCTACCTTTTAATGCTCCTTTGACTGTTGCACAGAACCTGCTAATAGCATCTTACAAGGGAAGGAGGAAGTAGAGGTCATATAGCCCACTTTACACTGTGGGGAAAATGGATGTTCCTATTCTTAGGTTGCCATGAGTCCTATGGAAAGAAGACTTACAGGCTTGTTCTGTAAGAATTAACCAAGAGAATTAACATAAAGCATATGGCTATGCATAGAACAATTAGTTTAGTTGCTAATAATTACAAGGTGCTTTATTTATCTAACTATTTAGAAGCAGGAAACAATACATATTGTCTAGCTTACCCTTGAAACTGGATTAAGAAAAATTAATCAGGCTTTTATACCTTTGTCTTACTTAGCCTTTTTGGTCAGCATCCCCTACATCTATTGGATACCACAGAAAAATTATTTTTATATATTTTTGTACATTTATTCAAATTCCAGTATTCCAATAAGCTTTGCTTGACTCCAGATCTTTTACTGTAATTCTAATCTTGACACTTGGCAGTGAGGTAAGAAAGTATTTTTCATCTATTTTGATCTTAAAAAACCCGACTCCTCGTGTGGTTAGTTAACATAGAAATACCAACAGAAAAACACTTAGTAGTGGACATTTTAAAAGCTAGGAGATTATATGTGAAATATACAGAAATACATACTGTCTTCTGAAGAGCTGGGTATTTGTCAGTATTTATTGGCTTGCTCCAAAGAAGTTTACAATAAATAATCATAGTAGGAAGACTTAGTAGGTTTTATATCTACAGGCAAAGGAATGATTAATTCCTGGTAGTCATGTCCTCAAGGTATAGCCTCAAGAATATGCCATGGAGACATTGCAAATACTGCTGATTATTTTGCTTTAATTATTATTGTTTTCCATTGTAGGTTGACAGCTCCTCTTTCCCAGGTACAGTTATTAGATGACATATCCCATTTCCTTCAACTCTCTTTTCTTTAATGTAGTTTTTTTCTTTTTTTTCTTTTTTTTTTTTAAATTGGAGCACCTTCTGAATTTCTAATACTGCACGCACTATTAGGAACTACCTTTCAAACAATAGTCATTAAAGTTTTCTTTTCCCTGATGGTTGAGATCTTCCCAGATATAAATTAATATTTTAGGGGCATGAAATATAGAATACAAGGCAGTAGAACCAAAGGTTGACAGAAATATTGGGCTTAAAAATGAATGGGAGTATAATTTTAAAGTGAAATTTACTCATATTGCTGGTCTCACAGTATTTACTCATACTGTTGCCAAACAGCGTTTTTGAAAAGTTAGGTACATATCAGTCTTTTGTCAGTAGAGCCATATTTTAAACGGACTTTATTGCATAAAAGGACCTACCATTTCCTTTTTAGAATGCAAGTACACCCCAATATCTTTATTTCTCATTTTCATTCTGAATACACTACTTAATTTCATTCCCAGTCACTTTGGAGTTATATGAAGCCATGTGATTGAGTTTTAGCTTAATAAATTAAAATACGAGTGGAAACAATGTATGGCATATCCACATCTGTCCTTTAAACATCTCACATGATCCTCCATGCTATCTCTACATACTGACAGATTTAGAGGATCTAAGGGGAGAGTTTTTAAACCCCTAGTTTCTGACCTCTTAGCTCGTTGACCTCAGTGCAAAAGAAACAAACCTGAATTATGTTTAAGCTTCTTATATTTGGGGAAGAGTAATTGCTATTTCTGTTATATTTGTTCACAAATTTAATCAATTTCTTAGGCAAAGTATATTCCTTTTGATATGAAAAAATAAGAGAAAGTCATATTCTCTTAGCATATCTTTTTTATTTTCATAATTCTATGTTTTACTGCGAGTCCTTTACTTTCTTAAGAGTTCAGAGCTTGAAAGTTCAATCCAATCCTTTATGGACATTAGCTTTATTAATACTTTGACTTTTTTAAAAAAAAATTGTTTTATTATTTTTTAAATCGTTGTCATGTATCAAGTATTTTTAAATTGTTAGAACCAGATAAACTCATTTATTTATGAAAAATAGTTCATTGGCAATAATGCTGCCCTTATAAATAGCTTTCAGGAATTTAGGGAACTGATGAATGTAGACTTCAGAGAAAGAAATGGTTTCTAATGTCAGGTTGGCATCTGGATGTGCCTGGAATGATAGGAATTGAATAGTAAGAGAAAAATGGGATCAGAATCCAAGCTTAAAAAAAATCATGGACATAACAGCAGTTATAATGAATATTCTAAAATTCATCAGTTTGTAGCCTTGCCTAATTTTTAGTTCTGTAATATCCCTATTCAACAAATTAATAACTCATGTATATATAAAATAAATTCTGAAAAAAATAGTAATTGTCTCTGTACAATGATTTCCATAAATTAATTTTAAAAACCAATGTTTCCTAGTATATCGACTTTTTAAAATTTTCTTAATATCAAAGTGGAAAAGATCTTATGGGTATTTATTTGTATTTTAAAGATTATTTCTGAGTAGTTTAGAGTCACAGTAAATTTGAGTAGAAAGTACAGAAATATTCCATATGCCTTCTGCCCCCACGTATGCATAGATTCTCTTATTATATTCAATCATAGTGGGACATTTATTACAATTGATGAACCTATAATGACACATTATAATCATCGAAAGTCCATAGTTTACATTGCAATTCATTCTTGGTGATGTACATCTGTTGGGTTTGGACAAATATATAATATGGTATCTATTATTATGGTATTATACAGAGTATTTTTACTGCCCTAAAAATCCTTTGTGCTCCACATATTTATCCCTCCCCCCTCCATAGCCCCCACCTTTTGACAACCACTGATCTTTTACTGTCTCCACAATTTAGCCTTTTTTTAGAGGGTCATATAATTGGAATCATACAATATGTAGCCTCTTCAGGGAATGTAAGATTGAGTCTTAATTGTGCCGTTAGTGCATTCAGCTAAACCTGAGGATTAAGGGTAGTCAGCTCAATGAAAATGCTGTAAGACCTGCCAAAAGCACAGACTTGTCAAAGTACTTGATTGGTAAAATGGATTCCCCAATCACGATGGAGTTTAAGAGGAGTTCTTCAGGTAGTGATAATCTTTTTCAAAAGGCTTTTATCCACAACCCAGTAAGAAAATATATAGACAATGGCTAAAACATATTTATATCTATGACATGATAGAAGCTGTATGAAATCCATTTGCCAGACCTCAAATGGTCCATTCGGCGATTTAAAATATCTAGGAGCAGTGTGAACAGGTTTCCCTGGATTGTACTTTGGACAAGTGGGACAAGTGAGGTAGACACTTTTTGCAGGCTTATTAATGTTTTCCCACAAATATTGATGCATAAATGCCCTTATTTTGTCAGTGTACCAATGGTTTAATGCATATACAGTAGTTCAAAATGTAAATTTTAGTCTTGGGTATGACTAAGTTGTTATGTGTCCTGAAACAGAGCTTTGTTTTTCTGTAAAACTAGCAATTGTTGGATTTCCAATCATGTTATTCTATTTCTGAGGCCAGTTGTGAGCTTCATACCTTGCAGAGTCTCTTTACTTAGGGAGTATTTGTTGATTCTGGGAAGGGGTTTTGAGGGATCTATTTGAATCTTGATAGGAGATGCACTGTGGATTTTTATCAGTTCCTATCAGAAATGAACAAACAAAAGATATTCAAGGGTCATTTGATTTACTTGATTATTTTGATGGCTACTGTCAAATTCTGAAATTATTTCTCCTTTTTGGGAGACAGAAATTCCAGCATGATGCTTTTCTAAGAAGTCTCAATCCAATAAGTGAATAGGAGTGGAGGAACTAAGGAGAAAAGGGTAAGTGGCTCTCAAAATTCCTAAACAAAAAGGAATAGAGTCAGAGACAGGAACCTGTTGAAGTTTATTGAAAATCTTCAGTATTTGAACTGTGTTAGTTCTTTGAGGCAGGGGCTGATTTATAGCAGTGGTGCTGAGCACTGAGAATGTAGCTGTGGTGTCAATAAGGACAGTGAGTGATTCATTCTCAACTTGGAAAGTGGTTTTTCCAAACCGATTAAGCGGAAAATTGGGAAAAGCTCCTATAGTGGCTCAGAATTAGGAGGGCATTGGAATGCGTGCTTAGAGGGGTAATGGTACTTGAGTTACGTAAATGTGTGATAATCTCTTTTCCAGTGTTCAGGTTCTTTGTAATAATAGGAGAAACTAGGAAGTTATTGGTTTTGCACAGGGAATCTTTCATCTTCTAGGTGGCTCATCTAGGGTGTGGGCAAGCTGATTTGCCAAATTATCTAAATCTTGAGCAGACAGTTTCTCATTCTGTTCTGGGCCTTTTGACTAAAAGGGAAAGATCTTGGTTCAGCCTGTTAAACGTAGAGTTAAAAGCTACCCATGTGGAATCAACATCTCAATGTAATCCAGAGTTTTCTTTGAAAACAATCTGAAGTTGATTATAATGATCATGAACAGGTTTATATGGTCTTTGTGTGTAAGCCTGAATTTTATTCCAATCAGTAGGCTTTGGGAGAGTCCTAGGAATTGCCTTATAAAGATGTTTAGCAATTTCATGAGCCTGCTCATACAACAAGTCATTGGGGCAGACTCCTGATTATAATTCTAGAGATCTTTCAGGGTTTTCCCAGATAGCAGTTTTCATCCAAAGCTGAGCCTGGCTCTCATTGATAAGCATGTAACTAGCCAATATAAGTCAGATAAACCAGGTTGGTAAGTTTGAATACTATATTAAATTCCTAAGCAATTCTCTGGAGATCTTTGGTTACTTTGGGAAAATCTTTGACTATGGCTCAAAGGTTACCTTTAGTCTAGGGAATATTAGAAGTTAGGGGTTTAGTCTTATGATCCTCAGAAGGTTTAGTTTTAAAGGGACATGTATAATAGGGTCAGAGGAGGAGGGTGTGGAGAGAGTTTTGCAGAGGGAAGATGATGGGATCCTGAGACAAAGGACTAGAGAGAAAGGATCATGAGGCTTAAGAAGCCATTTTGTTCTTTAATTGTGTATTTGCTCTGGTTAACTATATATATATATAAAATTTAACTATATCTATATCTATATCTATATCTATATCTATATCTATATCTATATCTATATCTATATCTATATCTATATCTATATCAGCAATTTATTTATTTATTTTTTTGCCAAGCTGCGGTTTTAGACTCCTGGTAATGTTTGAAAGCCTCAAAATACCAATCAAAATAAATGTTCAGTTTTGCCAGTTTCAGAACTATGATTGTCCATTTCGGATTTAAGAAGAATAAGTTTGGATATTTCAAAAATTCCTCAGTAGTGGCCATTAGTATTTTAAATTACTTTTGGTCAAATAAGTCCATTTAGGTAGAAATGCATATATATGGGGGACTACAGTTTTTAAATATAAAATTATCTGGGGTCCCTCAGAGGAGTGCCCTCAAAATATTTAGATAACTGGGATCCTGTTTTTTTTTTTCCTAGAGCAAAGGCCCAAACAGACTACAGGCCAAATTCTAGCCAGTTCCAGCGAGAACAGTCTAATCTAGAAGGTGTCAGGCCAAAGGCTGAGTAGCACAGTTCCAGAGGAACAAACTGGCTCTGAAGGAGTCAGGCTAAAGGCTGAGCAACTTAGTTCCGACAGAATAGTAATCCCAAAAGGAATTGAACGGAAGGCTGTACAGCACAATTCTAATGAAACAATGTTATCCCAAAGCAGTCAGAACAAAGCTTGAATGGTCCGGTTCTAAAGTAACAATCTATTCCAGAAGGAATTGGGCTGAAGGCTGAGTAGCACATTTCAGAACAACCTCATCCTGAACGAATCAGGCCAAAGGCATTTGGCCTAACATTTTCAGCAACAGCCTGGTCCAGGAGTCAGGCCCAAGTGCTAAATGAGTACTTACAGATAAACAAGGCCTGACTCAGAAGAAGATTGAAATCTTAAATTAGATCCTGAATAGAGCCTGGAGAACTTTAAAATGCAAAGAGAGCAGAAGCTTGGATCCAGGAGAAAACTCTAGAGTTAGCAAAAAGCAGTGATCTCAGAGCACTTTGTGGGTGCTGCAACTATTTGCTCACCAGCCAAAGTTATTGGGGGGTCTTCTCTGGATCCCAGTACTAAGGTTACTAAAAAGTTAGTCAATATGTGTAGTCATCACATTTTATTTTATTTTCATATGTGCGTAGCTAATATCAGATGGCTAGTACAAAGAAAGACATCCCTGATTTTGAGTCAGTCTTTGTTTTGGGGTCTCTGTCTCATTCCCTAATAACTAGTGACCAGTGTAGTTGTTGGCAGTACATTTCCATGATCCCAAATTTTTTCATGAGTAACATAGGCATTGAATTGACTTCCTTCTCAACTATACACGGTTCCTGGTAAGGATCAAATAAAACAGTATATGAAAAAGAGCTCTATAACTTATAAATCTCTCTTTAAATACATATAGTTATTCTGAGTTATATAATTCTAAATGAGTTATTGCTGGTTTTGTATCACGATATTGCAAACATCGAATAATAAATGTTTTGAAAAGGTAGGTAATATCTTGCACATGTAAGAAAACAATTCTTAATTTTATTCCATTTAGATTTCTATGAATTGCACTGTAAAATTGTGAAAATATTAATTAAGTGGCAAAAAACTAGCAAGTTAATATTTATTATGAGTCAATCAATAATACCAGTCTTCTCCGAAAGATATGAATTTTGAAACCGTAATAACAACAAATATAAAATGTGTTGATAGAGAAAAATAAATGTGTGTTTCCAGACACTCCAAAATATATTTAATTTTCAAGAACCTCTCTTAAAAAGGTTACCATAATAATGATTTGGTATTTAATACTTGTCTTGCTTTTTCATTTTCATCATTTCTTTTCAAATGTATATAATATGGACAGCATTAAATCATGACAAAAAATGAATTGAAAAGATTTAATTCAATACATACATATTTATCAAACCATTTTGCATATTCACTTACAAAGTTATAACATGCAAATATTTAATAACATCTTAAAGTAAAATGCGTAGTCATTAACGTGATGATTTGAGAAATGCAGCATTATTCCAAAGAGAAACAGTGATTTATATGGCTATGCTGTCCTATTGAAAGAGCCTCTATTTAATGATGAAATAACATATTAAACTATAGATTAACTGAATAGAGTGTTAGGAATGCTACATTTGTGATTAGAATTGTTAATTTGCTATTTTGCATTGCATATTGACAGTTAAAGTATTGTTTGCAGAAATGGAATATCTAAATGTAAGCAATGCAATTTACCAGGTTATGTATATTGGTCAATTTATGTTGGAGTTAGTAATAAAACAGAACCTATCATTTTAAATGACTAATATAGAACATAAGCAGTTTTGGGACTCAATAATTGGAATGCAGTTAAATAAACTTGCCATTTGGCTAGAGATAAATGGAACAGCATGGAGTTTATATTTTAATTACTTCAATCTCACTGACATTAAAATGTTCCTGTTGACAAAGGATGGGTTTTACAATGCTCTTGTAGTAAATAATACACTAGTGGCAGAGCCAGTATTTAAATTGAATCTAGTTCACGGGTATGGAAGCTATGATACTTTTCAATGAAGGAATAAAAATATTCTTACTTAATCATTTTCCCATCTGATTCATAATTTGCTGAGCTCTTGCCAAAATTAAATTATGTTTTTCTTGAAGGAAATATTTCTTTAGAGATTTACTATCTGAATAGAAAGGGTGAGATTGTAGGGGACACAATTCCTTGGAGAAGAATTTGATGACTACACATATTGATAAAGTGCCTCTTTCACATCACTCTGAACAAACACCTCCTGCTTATGGCCTCTGAGCACTTACTGTATTATGTTTTATTTCAACATTTAACTATCTCTCAGTATTTAATTGTGAAGTAATTTGACAATATCTGACTTGTAACTTGCCATACCATGTCAAAATATTAATGAAGACATTTATTATATAAAATTTTTAGCATAGAAAATCTGCATTATATTATTGAAAATTGATACCATGCATTATAGATTTACTATAACTTTCATGATAAAATCAAGAAGAAAAAACTAACAACCCAATTTTAAAAATGGGTAAAAGATATGTACAGAATAAAGAATATGTATTGGGAATTCACAGAAAATGAAGTAAAAATATGAAAACATACTCAATATCACACATAGTGAAGCACACAAAAAAACTACTAAAATATCATTTTTACTCACCAGATTAAGAAAAACTCAAAATTATTTGTCATATTTTTGAAATCATACAGTATGCACTGCTTTGAGTTTGGCTTTTTTTATTTTTCATCATACTTTTGAGATTTATCCATGAATGCACCAATAATACATTAATATTTTTTTTCTAAATAGTGTCCATTGTATGATATACCATAATTTATCCATTCATCATTTTTTGAACATTGTGCTATTTCCAGATTTTGGCAATTATGAGGAACGCTGATCTAAACATTTATGTATTGATTTTCTGTGGACTTATGTTTTTATATCTGGTGAACAAACATCTATGAATGGGATAAGTGGGTTGTATCTTAAGTGTATGTTTAACTTGGTAAGTACTACGAAACTGTTTTCCAAAATGGCTGTGCCATTTTGCATTTTCAATAGCAATGTACAAGATTTACAATTGTGGTGCATTGATAATACTAGGGATTGTCAGTTTTATTGTTTGTTTTGTTTTTGCCATTCTAATGATTGGTCGTATGTCATTTTTAAAAAAATCTCTGTTTCTTCAATGATTTAACGTCGTGTATATCTTTTTATGGGCTCGTTTGCCATCAGTATCTATTAAGTCATGAAATTCCTATTCAAATCTTTTGGTCATTTATTAATTAGATAGTTGGTTTTGTTATTATTGACTTGTGAGTATTCTTATATATACTGGGTGTGAATCCTTGCTTAGATATGTGTTTTTAATTTCTCCCAATCCATGTCTGGTGTTCTCATGTTCTTTTCAGTGTCTTTTAAAGAAGAGAAAGTTATAATTTTGAAGATGTTCAATTGATTTTTTTTTTCATTTTCGTTCATGATTTTTGAGACATAAAAATATTGATCTAATGTAAAGTCACAGAGATTTTGACTATGTTTTCTTCTAGAAGTTTTATAGTTAAAGTTTATATTTAGGTTTATAGCTTATTTGAATTAATATTTATGGTGTTAATTGTGAGTCAAAGTTCTTTTCTTGTTTATATATATATATATTTATGTGTGTGTGTATATATAATATATATAATCTATCTATCTATATCTATCTATCTATCTATCTATCTATCTATCTTTAATCTACTATCTATCTATCTTTCATCTATCTATACACATACATAGATATCCAGTTGTCCTAGCAGCAATTTAAAGAGCAACAAACTTATCTTTTATTCATTTAATTATCTTGGCAAGTTAATAGAAAAGCATATATATATACGTATATATACGTATATATATATGCTATTAGAGCTTTGGTCTCAAGAAAAGATACAGTTTTGCAGTTTTTCTACCATTTTCTCTACTTTAGGGTGGGTATGACGCTCTTTCCAACTCTCTGTACCGTAGGCAGAATCAGAATCCCCTTTATATTTCTTGTCTTAATATTTCCAACGTTTTCAGAAGTGAAAGAATTCCTTTGTCAGTTCTTTGAGCTTATCAATTTGTTCTTCCCTTTTGTGCAATCTGCTGTTCACCTTAGTCGTTGAAAATTTTACTTAAAATTGTTATTTCAAAGAGTGTGCCTTCTTTCTTGTAATCAGGTGCAATAACATTCCTTTTCTTTTTTTTTATACATGTTTAAAATTTTGTTTTACTAATTTTGCTTCTTGTTTTCCACTGTTTCATGTAATGTTACTCCTTAAATATCTGGTGATTTTTTTTAATAAATTTCATTTGAAATTAAGATATTTTGCATGAGCATATAAACTATGAGAGGAAGAGTCAATGGTTATACTTATAGTACAGCCTTTGATATTATAAACATTGTCTATAAACCAGTGTCAGCATCATCCGAGAGCTTTATAGAAATGAAGAATCTCAGACCCTATCCCAGACCTACCAAATCAGAATATACATTTTAAGAAATTCCAGGTGATGCATATACACATCAAAGACTGAGAAGCACTAGTTCAAGCAATTTTCAATAATGTGGGAAATGAAAGAGATGTGAATTCGCAAGTTCTTTTTCTAATTTTATCTCCTGATCTTGGCTCAGATGCTTAACCAATGATCCCAGTTTAGAGTTCTCTGAATTTCACAACTCCTGGAAGCACTACACATAATGTAATCTTTAGAGTTGTGCTTCAAGCTGTACATATAGAAAAATACCTTGTAAAGTGGTGATATATGGTACCATCGAGCTATTCTACTGTATCATGTCTTTGCTATAATCACTGGCTTCTATGAGAGATGATTTGACTATCATGATTGCTCATACTGTGATAATCGTATGAATCTGATTATTTCCTCCTTGGCGTGTGAAAAGTTGGCATAAGTGGTCCCATTTAAAACGGAGCCAGAGCAGCCATTTCAAAGGAATGGCTTGCATGTCTTGCTCCTCAAACCTTTGGACTATTTGAACTTGGCCAGACCTTTGGAGTGAACCAAATCCACACTGTCTTCCAAACAAATGTTTGTAAGGCTAACATAAAAGCTGACATCCTGACCAGAAGGAAGATAATGGACTCTCTTTATGAAGATAGAATCAGTAAGCAGTCATGTATAGCTAAAGAGTAACCACTTGTTAGCATCAATAGGAATCTCTTTTTCTATTCATGTTAAGTGTTCCCTTCCTTTTCTCATCAAAACCCCTGGACCTCACCATGTAATCAGGACACTATTTGAGTTTCTGCCTGAATCTGTGCTACCCAAACTGCAATTTTTTGATCTTGAATAAATGCTAATGCCTCTCATTTTGGCTTTTTATTTTTAGGTTATAACATTTTGTTCTTATATTCTTCCAATGCTGGTTACAGCATACCTTCGAAGTTTGCCACCCATATTTTAGATTTGTTCCTTTGCACATCTTGGATTATAATCTCGATCTTGAACATACTACTGCTACTATTAGTGGTGATTTCTTATAGTTTCACAAGTCTTCTAAGATTTTTTCTTCCTTTGCAAAATGAGTATGGATTTGGTTTTATGTATTTAATATGTAATTTCTATTTTCACTAATAATGAATTTTGAGTCAAGGGAGTTAGAGAGTAGCATGTCTATTTTTGATAATTTTAAAATCAAATGCAAAGCTGCATCTTTCTCTTAATACTTTTCAAACAGGTCATGTTGAATGATTTCTTAATTTTGCTAAGGAACAGTAGAAGCCTTTGTCTCTATTTCTCTTTCATGATGATTTTATTTCTACTCTTTTATAACTGTTGAATATTTTTTAATTCTTGTTTTTTTCCCCTTCTGCTCCTCTTTCTCCTTATTCTTACACCTCCTCCTCCTCCTCTTCTTCTTCTTTTTCTTTTCCTTTTTCTTTATTTTTTTTAAGTATTTATGGGTGGATCTAGCTATGCTAGTCCCTTTGTGATTATTGTTAATCCAATCCAGGAATTTGCCTCTAGATTTAATTCCTCTAAATAAGTTATCACTATGTAAGCAATTAGAATTGTGGCAATCACTTAATTTGTTCCAGAACTAAGGAAGCATGTTAATTTCATTTGTTTCTACCATTGCTTACTACTAGATTTTTAGAACACATTTTTCTACATTTTCACATTGGTGATTTGTGTCTTAGTCTTGTCTTGTTTTATTGAAAATGGCTATTTCTTTTCTATTTTTATTCTTTTAATCATTTTCAATATTTTAAAAGGGTTATAAAAGAGGAGAATGATGTAATATTACCTTTTCCTGCTATCTTTAAAGAAGCATCTCATAAATGAATATGTGATTTCCACTGAAAATACAGTGATCATTTTTTATAAATCAAACATGGGCAATAGGGCAAAAAAAAAATCACTTTTTTTCTGGGTTCATTTCTGAAATGCTTTAACCGCTTAACATTAAATTTGTAAGATATATTTTTAATTCTTAGGAAGATTATAATTCAATTGTTTGAATATGCATAATACTTTAAATATGTGTAAAATATAACTTGTTATAGTAAATAAATGTCAACTTATTAAATCAAACACCATTGTTTATTGTTGTTATTAAAGCAATAGTAATTTAGAAAACTTGAGTGACATTTGAAAGCATGCGAATGTAAAGTATATAGAAAATGAAGTATTCTTCCTTAATAATACCATAAAAGAATGAAAATAAATGGAAATGTTTTTCTTTTTAGGAACTGAGCATTCTCATCCTGAAAATTTTAAATAAGTAACAGGATAAAATGCTATCTCTTACCTATTGTGTCTCTGATTGCATCTTTTTAAAATATTGATTTTTCTGAGATAAACTTGTCAGTTTTACTTTCTTTGGATGTGCTTGAATCACTGTAGGTATTGCTTTTTGGCAATATAACAATCTCAATAATAGAGAAATTCATATTTTACACAACCAATGTCACAAGCAAAGTAGAATAAGTATATAAAATGATCAATAAACAGAACAGGAATTTAAATTAAAAGTGCTTGGTATGGTTTGAATCAGGCTGGATGTTTCAGTGTTGTCAAAAGTGTGACAACATTGCTGGGGAATTCATAAATGAGTACAGAATTCCTGAGGAGCAGTTTCCATTTTTACTCCAAAATACATCGAAATATGTAAATCTTTGACTCAGAAATTTTTCTTCCGGTATAATCATACAGATATAATTCCAGTTGTATACAAAGATTTGTCTATAAAGATGTTTATTATAGCATTGTTGTCCTAGTGATAAATTGGAAACCAAGAAAATGATGATAATTAATTGCTTAATGATTATAAAATAGACACGAGGTATAACTCTTTCTAATCAAATTAGATATAAATGTATGTTAAAGATATTAATTGGGTACAGAACATGTACCAGAAATTTGAGTGATAGGAATACAAAAAGCAAAATAATAATAAAGTAAAAGTAAAAGTAAAAATCTTGTATGCTTTCATCTCACATATTTTTTGCATTTCTGCAAATGGACAATTCTTAATAAAATAATCTAGGTATGGTATCTGTAAATAGATGCTCTGTAAAGAACTGAATAAAATGATCTCCTTTTCTTATTAATAGAATTTTTATCTAGAACTACCTGAAATCCATACTTTTCAACCACACATAGTCACGAGAGAAACAGTATACCATGTTCAGGCTCAATGATTTGTGCAAAGGGTAGAGGGTATACCCTCAGTTCTCCTCCTTTGTTGTCATTCATCTGACTAATATGAAATTGAGGCAGGGTGACCTGTCTAGTACCATGCAGATGAGAGTAATTCTCTTGATATTGAAGAAAACAGGCTTAAAGTGTTTGGCTCGACATTGTGGTTTACACATCCAGCCTTTTAACTACTCAAACCTGGACTTATATGTAAGAAAGAACAAACCTTTATCTTGTTTAGTGTCTGTTTTTCTGGTTCCATTAAACAGTCAAACATTTATACATGCAGATTGTCTGTTGTAAAACAGCACTCTCTAGTTTGGGCACTAAAAGGACAATCTGGCAAAGACTGAAGGGAAAGAAAAATGAGACAGGAGGTGTTAGGTAAGAAACAGAAGAGGGACTTTGGTTTTGTTTGGTTGGTAAGATAATTCAAACCAACCACAGATGATTATTTTATTTTCCATCTTTGAAGACATTAGCACAGACTTAAAACTTAGGAAATAAGTCAAAACGATCCCAGAATCCCATCTATGAGAGTCTGATTCTTGGGATCATTCTTACCAAGTACATAGGATTGCTCTGACTCAAGAAAACAAAACACACCATTTCTTTTATTATATTTTGAAATAATTTTAGTTATACAAACATATTAATGATAGTACAGAGAGTTCCAGTATAGAGAGTTCCTATATATCATCCACCCAGCTTCCCCTTATGTCAACATCTGTATAATCTTGGTAGATTGATCAAAACTGAGAAATTAATATTGGTACATAATACAACACAACACAATACTATTACAATTACAGATTGTATGTGGGTTTCATCAGCTTTTTCCTCCCGCTTCTGATATCCTTTTTTTGTCTTTGTGATATATCTATTGCACATAGTAGACACAAATTTTTAATCTCCTCAAACTTTTAACATTTTCTCAGTCTTTTCTTGTTTTCATGACCTTGACACTTTGAAGAGTACTAGTCAGTTGTTAGGCAGAATGGCCCTCAATTGGGTTTGCTTGATGTTTTCACATGATTAGATTGAGGTCATGAATTTCAGAAGAATACCACAGAAGTGAAGTGCCTTTATCTCAGGGACTCAAGATAGCAACACATTCTGGTGATATTAACCTTGATTACTTGGGTAAGGTGTTGTTTTCTAAATTTCTTCACTGTGAATTCCTTTTTTTTTTTCCTTTCCATACTCTTTTGATGAATAAGGAATTGAGTCACTTATATTGTTCCACTGGCAGTCAAGGAGAAGGAAATTACACCTACTAGAAGAAGAATATCAACAATTTGTAAATATGTTAAAACAACCACAGTAAATAATAAATATATTAAAGGAGATACCTCCTAATTTAGCATTCATCTGTGTATCTTGAATACAATAATTATTACGATGGATTTTTGAAGACAACTATTTCTTTTATTTTTCTGCATTTATTGTTTGGAATTCTATGTTTTCTCTTCATTTTCTAATTCAATATTTTATCCATATCAATATAAATTCATGAATATTTTCAAATAGTTCCAGTTTTGGTCAATGGGGACTCGCTCAGGTTGACCCCAGTGCTCTTTTGGTATGCCCCTTATTTGTTTACTTATTTTATTTATTTATTTATTTATTTATTTATTTATTTATTTATTTATTTATATACTTATTTTTTTCCACATTTTTTTGTTAGTTTCAAGCTTACCTTGTGTTTTCTCTACCCCAGCCCTAGATTCAGTCATTTCTCTTTGGAAATTTGGTTATTAGAACTCATTTTTTTCTGATGTTTTCTTCTAGAAGTTGTATAGCTTTATGTTTACATTTATGTCTATGATACATTTTGAATTTACTTTTGCATAATGTGAGATATGTTGAGGTTTTTGGAGTTTGGGGCTATTTGCCCTTTGTTAAGCTAATGATGTTTTCTTTTGTTCCTATTTTTCTAAAATTTTTAATTTTTTTAATTTTATTTTTTAACCAATAATGGATATTACAGTGCTTTTTCTACATCAATTGAAATGATTGTAGATATAATCTTTAAAATGGTGAAGTATTTTGATCGATTTTTTTTTCCTTTTCTTTTTTCTTTCTTTTTTTTTTTTTAGGCGAGACAACCCTTGGGTGACCTCACAGATTGCAAGGACCTTGTCAGCTTACAATTCCTTATTTTTTTTGCTATTTTTATGCCTACAGCACCCGGTTTTCCTAGGTGATCTCCCATCCAAGTACTAACCAGGCCCAACCCTGCTTAACTTCTGAGATCAGATGGGATTGGGCTTGTTCAGGGTAGTATGGCCATAGGATTGATATTTCAAATGTTGAAGCAGCCTTTCATTCCTGGGATGAAACCCACTTGGTTGCAAATACATTATTCAAACTACATGTTGCTATATTTTATTAGTTAATATTTTGTTAAAAGTTTTTGTTGTTGAAGATTTGTCTATGTTCATTTCTTTAATTGATACAGGTCTCTTCAGATTATCTTTTCTTTCTTGAATATACTTTTGGTAATATATTTATTTGATAGAATATTTATTTCAAATATTGACATGTTTCATCCAGGTTTTCATATTTATGAGCATAAAATTATTCATTGTATTTCCTTATTATGTGTTTGAATGTTTGGGCTCAGCAGAGCTATCCCCTCTTTCATATTTAATACTGTGAAATATATATTTGGTGGTGATGGTGATGGTGTTCTAATGGTTGATCAGCCTAGATAAGGGTATTAGTTTTATTCATCTTTTCTAAGAACCCACTTCTGATTTCATTAATTTTCTCTATTTCATTTTCTTGGCAATTTCATTGATTTTTAGTTTAATTATTATTTTCTTCCTTTTTTTCCTTTGCATTTAACTTGTTCTTCCTTTTCTAGTTTCTTAAATGGGAAGTTTGGATTAGTAATTGAAAATTTTACTTTCTAATATAAGCACTTAATTTTGTAAATTACCCTCTAAGCAGTGATCTGTTTTATATGTTAATATGTCGTATATTTATTTTTATTTATTTCAAAGTATTTTTTAGTTTTCATTAGATATACTTCTTGACTTTGGGGTTATTTAGAAGTGTTTTGCTTAATATTCAAATATTTGGAGATTTCTCAGGTATTCTATTGGTTTCTAAGTTTAGCTGTTTATGTCTGATGACTTATTTCAGACAATTTCTATTATTTCATATTTGTTTAGTGTTCATTGCCCAGAATTTGTCTTGGCGAACATTAATATACTCTTTAAAATAATGTATACTCAGCTACTTTTGGGTACAGTGTTCTTTTATGTCATTGTCATTGTCTGATAATCTTATATAATTTATCTCTAGACATATTGATATTTTACCACTTATTTTATCATTTTTTCAGATAAGAGTGTTAATGCTTTAAATTATCATTATATAATTTTCTGTTTCTCTTTCACTTATGTTTTTGCCTCATGTATTTTGAAGCTCTCTTGTTAGGTGTATGCTAATTTAGGAGGATTGACCCATTTATCAGTATGAAATATACCTATTATCCCTGCTAATATTACTTGTTCTGAATCTTCTTTCTATGAAATTAACATAGCTACCTCAGATTTCTTTGATTAGTGTTAGTATATCTTTTTTCCATTTTTTATATTTAATGGTTTTGTGTCTTTATATTAAAAGTATATTTCTTATAAGTAGTATAGACCTGTCTCACATTTTTATATATGAACATTTCTGTCTTTTAACTAATGAATTTAGAACATCTCATTTAAAATAATTTTAATGTAGTTAGATTGAAATATACCATATTTCTAGATTTTAGACTTTATTTTAAATTATTCCTTCTATCTTTAGTCCACTTTTCTCTGCCTCCTCTGTATTTACATGAGCATTTTTTACTATTCAGTTTTATCTTCTATATTGAATTATTTTATATTTTTTATAACTTTTTAGTGGTTTCCCAGGATTTCCAATATAAATCTTTAAACAATCTAGATCTACACTTCACTTGTAGTATAAGGCCTTTATAACAATATATTCCCAATTTCTCTCATCTATCATTTGGCTATTTTTCAACCTTTTCACTTTTATGTATGCTATAAGCACACAACACACTTAAAAAATTTTTCAAACACTCAAGTATCTTTTAGAAAAATAAAAAATGAATAAAGATCATTTTACTTTAATTTATTCCATTTTTAAAACTCTTCATTTATTCACATAAAATCAATTTTTTAGGACTATATTATATTCCTTTGGCCAAAAGAACTTGCTTTTACTTTTCTAGTATAATCTTTCTGCTACCAATGGAGTTCCTCAGTTTTTGCCTGTCTCAGAAAATCTTTATTTCTCCATAACTTATGAAGGAAATTTTTATTGAGTATAGGATTCTGAGTGGGCAGGGAATTTTAAAGCCTTTAAAGTTGTTACTTAAAAGTAACAACTTCTTGCTTGCATGATTCCTGAGCAAGTTGTCAGCTGTAATTCTTATGCTGATTTTTCTGTAGATAATGTGTACTTTTTTTTCTTTACTTTCAGCATTTCTCTGACTTTGTTTTTCAGTTGACTGAATATGATATGATTAAGTATTTTTATTTGTTTTTCTTTTAGTATTTTTCTTCCTTGATGTTCTCTAAGATATTTGGACATAGAATTCAGAAAATGTCAATAGTTTTTCAAAATTCTTGTTTATTATTTCTTCAAATATTTCTTTTGTCTTTTTCTCTCTTTCTTTTCTTTCTGAGGTTCCAAGTATGCATATGTTAGACTATTTGATATTGTTGTACAATTTTGAATGTATTGCTCACTTTATTTTTTCCACTTTTAACATTTCAAGTTGTATAATTTCTGTTGATCTACCTTTAGTCTCATTAATTTTTTTTCTCAGTGGTGTCAAATTCACTAATGAACTTGTCAAAGACATTCTTTATTTTCATTCTTGTGGATATATATTTTTTCTAGCATTCCCGTTTGATTCATTTTTATTGATTCTATCTCTTTGGATTAAATACTTTTCTAATTTTGCATGTTACCTACCATTTTGAGTAAGAGCCTTTAACACATTAATCCTGTTTATTTTAAATTCTCACTTTGATAGATGTGAAACATTTGTTTCACATCTCAGTCTTGTTCTAATCAATGCTTTGTCTCTTCAGACTTAGTATTTTCTTGCCTTAGATATACCTTGCATATTTTTGGAGCCAAATATGTTTTAATCAAACAGTGGACAGCAGTGTAAAATTAATTTTAGACTTGAATGCTATTTTTTTTTTCTGCATGACCATTTTGGGGGGCTTATGTTAATAAATACAAGAGTTGGGCTTATTTACCATTTACTCTTTGCTTGGTTTTGGCTCTTCCTGCTTGACTTCGAATCTTTTTTTTTTTTTCCCCCTACTGGAGATAATCTGTCTCTTCCAGTGTTTCCAGTTATACTAAATCATTAATTTTCTTTGACTCTTGTTGACATGCTGGGAAGAGCATAGGAGTGAGGACATTCTCTGATGTACTGATTAAACCACAGTCTTAGGTAGGTCCTCTGAAAGTATATCTTGGAAATGTGGCTTTCAAAATTACTCCTGCTCCTCTGCCAAATATAGCCATGTATCATTGCCCTTCCCCCAATGGTAGAGCTTTTATTTTTTTTGTTCCTGTCCCACAGATATAGTCAGTTTCCCTTAGTATTCCTGACTATAATTTTCTTGTGTATTCTCCTACAGATTAAGGCTTTTTTCTTTTTCTTTCTTTTTCTTTCTTTTTTTTGGTGTGATGACAGCAGTTGATAGTAACCATAGAGCTTAAAGTTCACCTCATTGTGATTAAACTTTAGAAAGACTTCTCCTTGATATTAGACCGTGGACCTTAGATCATTTACTTTAGAAAACTTGCAATTATTAATTCTTTCTCTGTCCCTAAGATGTAAAATCTCTTCCATCCTCTTGCCAGGTTTATAACCCTGGAATATCTTTTTCAAGAATCTGGGGGCCATCTCTTTGAAATTTAATCATCAAGAAAAATAGTAACCCTATTTCTCAATTTCTTTGAGAGCATGGGACCCTAGCTTTAATAAGAACCGATTAACAAACACAGATGGCCTAATCACATTGATCACATCCTCTTTAAAGTCCTCCAGAATTTTTCCTGTGTTCACCCCATGTTTAAATCCCTTCTACTTCTTTTCTTTCCCCAGTAAAGTTGAATTCAGTCTCTCTTACTTGTTGCAATATTCTTGACCCCCATTTATAATGATCTTAAATAATGTTGACTTTGTGGTTTTTAATATGTCAGTGAAATTTTTCTTTAACAGTAGGGGACATTGGTTTGGGCATTGGCAACTGTTCTTCTTTAGCCAGCACTGAGTATCCTGGAAAAAATTTTACCAAGAGTCTCTGAAATACCTTGAGAGGGATATACCTTGAGAGGTACTTATGAGTACCTTGAGAGGTTCCTGTAGGAAAAGTTTGTAAGAGGGTGTGAATCCCCTTTAACTACAGCCCTCAGAGACTTCTCACTCTCATATCAGTCCATACTCAGTGTTTAGCAATTTTTAATAATCTTTTCCTGAATCTTCTTATCAATTTATTTAGTCTTCAGTGGTATTTGTCATAGGTCATTCAGTGCTCTGATCTTATTTCTCCTTGCAGGTATGTCTCTCCAGATTTCAATCTAGTTGTTTGCTCTATGACTTCAGTCACCTCATGTGCTCAAAAGGTCATTATGTCTCAGCTTGTTCATCCATTGTCCTATAATAAGGATGTGAGGAACTCTCTTTTCAGTTCTCTACAAATCTTATTTAAAACTGGAAATTTTTAACAGATAAGAAATAATATGGTAATTTAAAAATTTGAACTGAAAAAAGAAAACTAAAATACAAAGACAGCACAAAGTAATAACTTCAGAAAATAACTACTACATTTAGAGTTTTGGGAGAACAAAAGGAAGTGGTTAAAGTCATTAGAACTTGCATCTTGGGAAAGTGGTCCCACAGATATAAGGTTCAGCTCCATGAGTAGAGGTCACTTTCCACAAGTGCTGCTGTTTGACAAGCTTAGAAGTGTCCATATAGAGCTTGGCTTATACCATTTAGGATGAGGCTCCAGCTGGCTAGTGCTAACAAGAAATTGAAAACAGTTACCATTTTAACTACCTGTCCACAGCGAGTAAGAATCATTACTAGTGTGACACTGAGAAGAATGGTGAGCAAATTAGATATATTATGACCACTCAAATTCCTTCAGATTTTCAGTCTCTCTTCCTCTAGTGCTTGCTGTTTGTTGAATGTAGCAGCAATGCAGCTAGCAAAAGAGAAACAAATGCAGAATCCCTGCCCCAGCACCACCAGAGTATTGAAAGATGGATGTGACACTGAGAGAAAACAGCTGAATAATAAGCACAAAACCTCTGTATTATTTTAAAAAGTAGATTCATACTATTCCAAATGATTATATACATATATAGGTTTTATATGTATATACCATTTACAAATTAAAATATTATACCTTGTTACTTGAGAGATTACTTAGAGACACACATGGAGACAGAGAAAGACAAAGAAATTGCTAGTTTTATTTTAAATTTTGTTTTTTCTTTTTTTGCTGTTTAGTCTTATTTCATTGTTTGCTCACCTTGCTAGAGGAGATGTATTAGCACTAGAATCTACAAATCTAAAATTTGAAGGCTATTAGAATGACCTATCCACTTCAGCAAATACATTCTCTAAGGGCAAGATTCTCCATAGAATAATAAAGACAGCTTTGGTAAGCATATCATTAGAAATGTAATATCATATTCTCAGTACATCATGTCACATTATGGCATGCATTATCCTTCTGCTGTGTGAATTCTATTCCCATTACCACAAAGGAAAAGAATACAAAAAATTAAACTGTGAGAGTTTGCTTTGTTTTAAGGCTTATGAGTTATCATTGCTAATGAATTTTTATCAGTATTACATGGAGAAAAAAAGATAGAAAATTTATGTATCCATTCCTCTTCAATTTTTCTACCTATAATGAATTTTGAATTACTGTTTCTAGAGTCGTTTTATTATAGTTTTTCTCTTAAGAATAGTTTGTTCTCATAACAAATCATTTAAATGTTGCTGTATAAAACGTTACTGTATGAAAAGCTTTCCCAAAATTTAGATTGTGAAGTTGTGTATATAATAGTACTTAATGTTTTTTTAAAAAGGCAAGTACATACTTGCACAGGGAATAAAACATTCTTGAGTTGCATACTGTGCTTCAGTAGCTATCTTTGCTCAGGTCATTAGCATACTTGCAGATCATTTACCATGTGTTTGATATACAGAACCAGTGCAGACTTTCTTTAAGCTGCATTTATGACTGGGTGAGTAATCAGCTTGCTAAAAATGGACATAAAGAGGATACACATGAAGAAGTTTTACCCAAAGTTGTTCTAAATATCACAGCTGGAAATCTAATTTTGCTTATATTTATGTATCCCTTTATTGTACTTTAAAATTTATCATCTGTGTGAATTCTTATTTTTATTATAATAAAATTATAATAAAATCTAATTTTTATGTTTTTATTATTATATTTGAGACATAATTCAAAGACAAAACTCAAATCAAAAGCCAAACATAATTGAACATTTCGTTTCGCTAATGGAAGGGATAATATTATTCGCATTTTACATATGTAAGTTTCATTACTTTAAAATTTGTGACCCAACTTCAGTGACCCAACTTCAGTTGTCATAAAAAAAGACAACTTTTTTCTCCATTCAAATGGAAAAATAGTAAAACAATATTTACTTTTAGAAAAATGAAGAATGTATCTGTGAACACTTTGAGATTTTGTACTTGCTTTTGGAGTTAGGGAGGATTAAAGAAACCATATCTGTCTACTTATATGTGTCAGAATACATTATTGTTAAATAATAGATCATAGTTTGAGGGATCTCAAAGAGTAGGTATGTACAGGTACTTGTGTGTATGTATAACAATTAATGTTATATTTTATAAAAGCCTTGTTTACTGATGTATTTCTCCAAGAGATTGTCTTCTAAAAAATTATGGATAGTACGTACATGCATTTAAATTCTAAGTAAAGAAAATAGTAAGTTTACTTGTGTAAGGAGTACTAAAATGTCTTTAAACTATGTATGATAAAATGTGTAATAAAAACATGTACTTGTAATTAAAATAATGATCAAAAATATTTACAGAGACAAATCTGTAATCTATGGTTTTAAAATTGCTTTTCAGTTAATGCTGTTTATCTTATATTATTCTAAGTTGTCGAGTATATTGTGAACATTTAATATCAGCTTTTGAGGTAAAACAAACTTTTTAAAATTGGATAGTTTTACTCAAGAACAATAGTAAAATTTCAATGTATCACGGGCAACATTTCAAAATAGTAAAACAGTTAATATTAGGAAAAATGGAAATTTTATTTTGGGCAAAATGGCTTCAAACCCTCGGGTGAAATTCTTATTGAAAGCTAATTAACAAAGATATTGATGCCAAGACTGTGGGGTTGGATAAGGGATGAAAGAGAAGCAACATCTGCTAACCCTTTAAGACCACTTCAATATTACGATAAGGTTATATTAATTTATCATCTGTATTTTCATAATTGAAGTTGTAAAAAATATCATTGAGTTTTTTGTTTTTTTCCTCTCTGGAATATTAGAGGGAAACTACACTAGAAAACTACTAAGAAAGTGACAGTTACAAACTCATTGCATTTGATAATTGTTGTCATTAAATACTTGGTAGTTATTTCATAGTCATAGTTAGCCACACATAGTGTTATAATGGAATAGATATGAGCAAAATGGGAAAGGAATTTTTCTCATATGGCATGTAAATGGGTGGTACATGGAATATGGATTTTGATAATAGTTGGAATTAATCAACGATAATACAGAACATAAAATTTGATTTTTTTTTTTTCATTTATATTTTGAGTGCAAGCCTTATATCCAGTCTATTCATTGGGACCAAAATTTCCCACTTACCTTAGTTCTCTTTTAGGGCACAAGATACTCTCTACTTGTGCCCCAAGTGTAGCAATATTAGAGATCCTCTATCATTGACTGTTTCTCCCAAAGTCAGTCAGTATTGACCTGAGTCCTACATAGCAACTGAAAATTAGCACTTTGCTTTTCTTCCTTGTGAAAGTAATCAGATATAACAAACCTTACAATGGTCGTATCATGGTTTAATTATCCACATATCTGGGATCTTTAAGCTGTCTTTAAGCTGTCCTCTGGGTTACATTTCTAAAATTATGTAACCTGCAACCTCTGCCCATATACAGGGGCAGACATTGCCTGTTTTCAGTTAGTTCCTCTTCATAACTAAAGCAGGAAATAAAAGTAGCGATCCTGCTTCCCAGTATAGATACTTTCTGCCATGTTCCCTTACCCACTGCAGTCCTTGTAAGCAGGAAATGTTCTGTTTAAGTTTTAAAAATGCATTTGAAGGAAAAGTGGCACAACTCAAGTATTTATTGTCTTTAGAAGTTATTCAGCTACAGGACAACAGAAGTATGGTCACTGGAGGAACCAATGACTTCACTAAAGTGATTTGAGCAGAGTGAATAGCTGGAAGGGCATGGATTTCAAAATAGAAAGGACAGCCAAGAAAGCAAACAAGAAGTATGAAGCTGAATGATTACAGAATATAAAGCTGCATCACGCAGAGTGCCACATCAGAAACTAGAGTATTAGTTATGTCAAATACATGTTTACTGCAGATCTTTAGAATAATGGCAGTATTGGATGATAACCTCAATGTAATACTTTGTTTTAATTTTTATATTTGTTTTATAAAGAAAAACTTACTTTCTGATTAACAGAATTTTTTTTAAAAAACTACCTTAAAAATAACATTTTCAATATTTGTGGTTTATTTGCTATTCAAAACACATTTTTATGAATTGGAAATATTGTAAAAGTCTGCAATTATAAAAGTATGAGATTATTTTTACATGGAGGAATGTTTTAGTTATTTTTTAGAAAAATCTACAGATAAAAATAGTAGAAAGATGTAGTATACATTGAGAATGTATTGAATTTTATCAATTTTATCAATTTGAATGTATAATTGCTGTCTGTTACAAAGAATGCTTATTTTTCTATACTTTCATTAGCATTATAGCTTAAAATGCCTCTTAAACAAGTATTTGAAGACTCACAAGATATATTTTAAATGAAATATTTTTCTCGATAAGTGGGAAGTATAACTTCCTGATTTATTAAACTTCGCTTAATGGAAGTTTTTTAAATATTTAAATATAACCTCTAAGTTCTAACAAAAAATTTTGGAGATATTTTGAATTAGAAGTTTGTATTTTTCAAGAATAAATATAGTTAAATGTTCATAATTTTTATATTTTATAATGTTTAAAATTTCATAGTGTGCTTGTTTCAGACTTTCTATTTTACCTGGAAACAGAGTAAAAAAATATTTTCACACTGTGAAGCTATGTTTCTATCTATTTGTTAAACAGTTGCATTAAATATTTTAAAATGCCCTTGGCAGGGATTTCATTTGAAATGTAGGCTTATATCCAGGTAGGAGAGTCAATATGCAAAAGCTATAAGGAGAGAACTGTTCTCTTCCTTCCTTCCTTCTTGCTCTCCTCTCCCTTCTCTCTCTCTCGCCTTTTCTTTCAAGGACATGATTATAGACCACCAATATTTAAATCACTTAAAAAGGAAGTTGTAACATAAGAATGGAAGACAGTGAGAAGTAATAGGATTGATGAATTGTAGCTCTCAATGGAGGTTAATTTTGTTACTGGTTACTAGAGCAAGTGTGGTTGATAGAAGCATCTCAGAGTGAGATGTTTCAAATTGATACTATGGAAAAGATTCTGTTTTTTGGTAATGACAATGTCTTGAGCATTACCATGAATGAGAATGCCTATAGTCAGAAGGAGTACAGGATCATTCGAAGAGAGGAGGTGAGGGATCTCAACTACCAAAGTGTTATAAGTTTATTTCTGAAGTACGAATCACCAAGAATATTGATAGTAATATTCTCTAATATTACTGAGTGATCGAGAGTGAGATACAAAGGATATAAAACCTTTAAAGAATTGACTGGAACATATCAAGTGCCTGTATGTAAATAAGGTTGTACTGGGTCTAGTATTCTGATATGAGAGTCAAATTTGTTTTCAAGATGATGAAGACCTAGTTGTCTAGAATCTGCAATTGGAAGCAAAAAAGGACATATACTTTTGTGGTAGACGGAATAATAGCCATCCATAGAGTTAGCCATCCATAATCCATAGAATTAGGTCTATGACCTAATTCTTGGAGCCTGTGAATATATTTCCTTTCATGGCAGAGATGACTGTGCAGATGTAATTAAGTTACAAATTTTGAAATAGGTAAGCTATCGTGTATGATCCAAGTGGGCCAAAACACAAGGGTCTTAATAAGAGGGAGGCAGGAGGGTCAGAGACAGTGAGGGAGATGTGATGACAGAAGCAGAGATCAGAGTGATGCAGCAAAGAGGTTTCTAGTGAGAAGCCTCTAGAAGCTGGAAAAGGAGACGAAAAGATTCTGCCTTTGAGGCTCCAGAAAGAACCCAGCACAGTAAACTTATTTTAGACTTCTGACCTTCCAAACTGTAAAATAATAAATTGGCATCATTCTAAGCCATTAAGTTTGTGGTGATTTGTCACAGCAGCAATAGGAAACTGATAAAACCCCACATCCAAATACAAGGGAACATAATTTGAGAGAAAATACAGACACCACCAGAGAAAACTATAAAAGAGGTAGTGTCCTCCAGAGACAGCTGGATTTCAGTTAGAGCAGTAACATGAAGATTGGTCATAGGGCATATGAGGAAGACATGGGAAAATATTTCATGAGTTTGGGAAGAGTGGAAGATAAGCTCACAAAGAGGATATACACAGACTTGATATGAGTAAGAATCTTAGGGAATGGGATGAACTGGAGTTCTGGGCTTCTCATGATGCCTGGCACAATGAGAATAAAGGCAAATGAGATTTGTATTGATGGTCACAAGACACCAGTGGTAGTGAGGTACAAGTGGTATGGGAAACAGGATGGCCTGTCAACGATAATTGCATTTGCCCATGGAGTCAGGAGGCAAAGGAAGGGTAGTCTTAAATGTAGCATTCAGAACTCTCAGGTTCTCTTCTTATTTCAAAGCTATGCAGAGTTCTGAGACTCTCTTATCTCCTTATAGAGAGCAGAAAAGGTGAAAGAGAAACCTGATCAAATCAGCAATGCATATGCCTCATAATCTAAGGAGAGTACATAAACCAACCTCAAATCTGAGTTTAAAAGGGAGAATTAAATGACATTGTGTGTTTTGGGATAAAACAGTTTGCTGATTGCATGTTATGTGAAGTTTATAAGAACCAGAAGTGATAAACAGTTAAATTTGTATTAGATGTATCTATTAGAGTTTCGTAGATAAAAAAAGATCATGAGGTGTTGTGTACAAGAATTATATGAAGTGACAATTAACTGTAGCTGTTCATCCCTATGTTGGGAACCAGAACATAGGTGAGAGGTTTAGCTGTTTCACATTGAACTTTAGAAAAGCTTACTTTTTATATGTATTTTTATGGGGGCAAATTCCTAAATAATATGGATCACTCAAATAAAAGATAATATTCAAAGAACTTTAAGTAAAAGACCAATGCATGCAAATAAAATTGCACTTTCATCAATAGTGATAGAAAAAAATGCTTTTGATGATTCTTCACATTCTTTCTTTTTGAAAAATGAATACCTTACTCTACTGCCTGCTTTCAGTGCAATATGTTAGTGCATGAATTTTGTAGAAGATGAATCCATAGGAGATTATCAGAGCAGCGATATAAGTCTCAAAGCCTAAATTCAATAGCAGTTGTACGTGATTAGTTCAGCATATAGAACTGGATTTTCACAAACATGCTGACTTATGATGACCAAAATGAGAAATGAATAACCAGCAATGGAGCCTGGATAGCAATAAGTGGAAGTCGGCAGATGGTGTGTGAATATCACACTGGCACTAGAAAATAGCAGAACAGACAGTCATGCTTACTATTATGACAGATTGACTGACTAGAAAAAGCTTGAATGCACTTGTGTTATTTTCCCTAGTGTTTAAATTGGAGACATAAAAGTTCATATTAAACTCTATATCAGTTAGAAATGATAAGTCAAATTTAACTCAGTGTAGCCTTGATATATCTGTTCATTGTGTATGTGTGTATGTGTGTGTAATCTATACGCTAATTAGCATAGGAAATGAACTATTTTTGCATCATTACAGATACCGATTGTTTAGTGGATGTCCTTTGAAGTAAAACGAAGTGACCCCAGAAAAACATGAATAGTATTCTACTAACTTTATATGATATACTGCTTATGATAAAATTTATGAAGTTTAATTATTTTTGAAGAAAACATAGCTGCTAAGGTGATTTAAGCAGAAGCATCATTCATCTCCACCTTACTTCAAAAGGTTGCATTAAATCATCAAAACAATAGCTATCTTTATACTGTAATGATGTGTCATCTTATCTATAAATTTGTAGATAAGTCAAAAGTGAATTAAGAAATGCAGGCTTTCAGATAAGCAAATACCATGGTGCTTGAATTTAAATGATCAACGACAAAACAAAATATATTAGGAATATGAGGAACTATTCATTCAAGGAATACATCAATGCAAATCAAAACCACAATGAGATACCATCTCACACCTGTTAGAATAAATGTTTTCAACAGGACAAGTAATAACAAATATTGGAGAGGATGCAGAGAATAAGGAACCCTGATACACTGCTGGTGGGACTGCAAATTGGTACAGCCACTATGGAAAACAGTGTGGAGGTTCCTCAAAAAACTAAGAATTGATTTACCATACAATCCAGCAATCTCTCTACTGGGTATTTACCTTAAAGACTTGAAAACTCATATCTGAAAAGATACTTGCACAACAATGTTCATAGCAGCATTATTCACAGTGGCCAGGACACAGAAACAACTGAAGGGTCTTGTGATAGACAATTGGCTAAAGAAGCTGTGGTACATATATACAATAGAATATTACTCAACCATAAGAAGAGATGAAATGCTGCCATTTGTGACAACATGGATGGATCTCAAGATAATCATGCTAAGCAAAATAAGCCAGACAGAAAAAGTTGAAAACCAAATAATATCACATATGTGGGATATAAATCTAAAAGCAACAAATGAACAGAACAAACAGAGACTCATGGACATGGACAATAAACTAGTGGTTACCAGAGTGTAGGGGAGGAAGTGGGAGGGGGGAAGTAGATGGGGTAAAAGGGGTCAAATATGTGATGACAGAAAGGAACCTAACTATGGGAGGTGAACATAATGTAAATATATATATGCCTTACTATTAAAATGTACAACTGAAACATTGGATTTTGTTAACTAATGTCACCATAAAAATTAATAAAAAAAAGAATACATCAATGATATAATTTGAAGATGTGATATAGAGATGGAAATCATATATCTCTTAAAATTATCAAATACTGTCATCAAAAAAAGTTCAAATAATTCTGCAAGAAATTTTTAACTTTATCCATTTATTATGTAAACTCTCTTATGACCTGTGCAGATAAACTATAAATAAGTGAAGCGGGGGAAGATCTTCAAATGTGATCAAACTATGGTAGAATATCAAAATATTATAAATTGTATGGTTGACAGTGTATAAGCTTGTCTATGTAAGATGCAGAAAGCACCCTTGTTCTTCAGCTTCCTGATACACTTAAAATTAACAGAGCTAATTATTTAGGAAAAAGTCTAATTCACTTTCCTATATGGATATTTAGTATAATTTTAAAAAATATTTTGAATAAAAATTATATAATCAAAGTCTGAGTCAGTTTTAAGTAAACTTTGTTTTGTAATCAGTGAATTATCCAGTATTTTTCATTACTTTGATGAATATATGTAATATTTAAATTTCAGAAACATATATGTTTGACATATATTTTATATATATGTTTGACACATATATTGTAATATATATTATATATGTTTGACACATATAGTACACATTATGTATAATGTATATATGTCAGATTAGGCAGAAATACAGTTGTGGAATGTTTAGCGACATCATGGCAAAATTTTCATCTTTCAAGGTGAAAATTGTGACATCTCGTCCATGATTCTAAGCAATATATGTTAAATTGACTAATTCTTTTGAATGTGTTGTTTGATGCTTTTCTGGATCCCATATACTGAATTATGTACACACAGGCTGGCAAATCTACAAAGCCTATTTGAAGAAATAATAAAGATGCTCATAGTTGACCATAAACTCCAATCTCAGTGTTTAGGGCCATTTTATATGCAATTTGTACATAGAATCCAATATACTTGAATATGCTATGTAAGAACTGCCTTTTTTCAGGAATTTAGTTAAATTCTGAAACAGCATACTGAAAATAATAATGTAAATTAATTTTCTAGAGTAGGGACAAGAATCAAATAATGTGTATTATCACTATTTACTGGTGGAAAGATAAAATTATTATCAAATACTATTATCATCCTCAAGGTTTAAAAAAGAGTGAATATTTTGGAAACTAATTTCATATCCAACTGCCCAATTATGTTCATATCAGTTGTAATTTCCAAAAGATATTCATCTGTGTCACTCTTAATTGACTAATATCATAATCAACAGCCACATATATTTTGCTTGATTTCAAACTAATATTAGGTATCACTTAGCTTTGGTGTATTTGAAACATTTCTCATAATTGATGCAACAGAATACCCAGTCCTTTTCTGTTATTGAGGAAAAGTGAAAAGAGATCTATAGACAGACTGGCTATGTGAATTATTATGAAGATGGTCAGACAAAAAAAGTTCTTTTGGTTATTAGAATTTTAAAGTAGCAATAAGATCAAGGGAATGTCCTTCAAACTAAAATTAAGTGACTAAATTTTGAGAGTAATAGAAATACCCTTCAGGAAGTAAATTAAACCCTGGACTGACTTGAGTCAATTCTCAAATCAGAAGCAACATCTGTGTTCTTTATATGAGAAAACTAATTTTTTTTAAAAAAAGGAAAAAGAGGAAATGGAAAGGAGAATGAAGATAGTAATGCTGCATCAAGTATTTTGGTAAAATTATTCTCTGAAAACAAATAAAGCTTAATATATAAATATAAAATAGGGAGGGATATGTGTGTGTGTATATATACATATATGTATATGTATATACATATGTGTGTATATATGTATATGTGTATATATATATGTATTTCTAATTTCATACATATGTATATATATAAAATTAGAAAGCTGAGTTCTTCCCTTGGATTCAGAGGATAAACCTAGAGATAATTTTTAACATTTGAATATACTTAATTCAGGAAATTAAAAACCCTAAAACATAATTGCCAGAGGAACAGGGTCCAGGATAACCCCTGCTGAGTGAAGAATAGACTTCAGTTGCTTAATATTCAGATGGGACCCACAGAGGTGTGAGGTGGCAAGCTATTGCAGCTATTCAACTAAGTATAGAAATATTTCAGAATTCTAACAAAAGGTACAGTCATGTAAACCTAGAACTAGGAAAAAGTATTTGTTCTCCATTGTAATAAGTGTCATTATGTATAACTTGGGAACTAGTTACAAGGAGTCATGTTTTGGATTATCTATGAAAATGCAGTCTGTTCTAAATGGGAATGAAGCCAGAGAAGAGAGACTAGGAGATATACTCATGATAATGTACATAGTCTTATTTGCAGTTGATCCTGAAGTGCAGCTACATTCCTACCCTTTTTGGGAGGTTTGTTTCTTGACTCCTTCCTACAATCACAAAAGTATGTGCACAAGTACTTCCAGATGGGAGAAACTAGAGATAAGGATGATGATTTATTATTATTATGTAATTTTTGGAGTGATGATATAAATAATATCAGGAAAAATATGTTCTATGGCAAAATAATAACATTAGAAGAGTTTAGTGATATTTATGGAAAAATTGCTTGATATAAGTAGAATTTAACAAAACTGTAATCAATAGAAAATTTGTTAAGCCTCTGGAGTAATTGATGGATTTTCTAGATATCCCCCCATCAAAGAATAAATATAGAGAATTTGCATAACATAATTAATACATGTAATCTAAATAAAATATAATAGAAAGCATCAATTGAGACATACCAATAAGGTATAAAAATTAACTGCTTTTTTGGAAATATAAAGTGTCAACATAGTGGGAGTTTCATTCCTGCTGCTTTCCTGATCTTAAAATATTAACATAAAATCAGTAAAAAATGCATTAATAATAATCTCTCTACTAAACAACCCATGATGAAAAACAAAAATGATAATAGGAATTTTAGAATACACAGTACTGATTGATAACAAAACAACTACATATCAAAACTTAAGGGATAAAGCTAAAGAAGTAATAAAGAAAAATTTGATGCCTTAAATGTTCACATTAGGTAAGAAAAAAAAACTGAAAATTAATAAATACACAGATTAATATGTTATAAATGTCACAGTATGCCCCAAAATGACTAATTTGATTAACTGGAAAATGTCTTAAAAAGAAACCCTCACTAACTCAAGATAAATATACATATTGAAACATTGCAAATTAAATTTTAATTTAAAATTTTCCCACAAATAAAGCTCTATCCCAAGAGGATTTTTGAAGGGATTTCTATTCAATATGTAAGAAATAAATAATTCCAATATTACACAAATTTAGGAGATATAAAAATAAGGTACATGCTGACTCATTTTTCAAAGAATTTAATGTATTTTTGTTGTAAAACATAGGAAATAAGTAAAATCAGGACAATTAAAGTTTACTCTTACTTATGAAGAGGAAAATTGAAAAAAAAATAATTTAGCAAACCAAATTTGGTACTGAAAAGAACAACAGTGTAACAGCCAGGAATATTTTCTTATGAGACTCCAAAGTTAGTTCATTATTAGAAAATTGATTAATGTAAATGTCTACATCAAAACATTAAATAGAAAAAAATGTATGAACAATTTCAAAATATGCAGGAACAACTTTGAGTTGTTAATAATAACATATAAATATCTTTGCAAACTAAGGTTAGAAAACTTAATTTGATAAAGAACATCAAAACCTATAAACAAAATACACAAAAGTTAAAAGTAAAAAAAAAATTGTTTTAGTATCAGGAACAGGAAAATATAGGTAGCTATCACCATTTCATTGAACATTGTGCAAAAGTTAGAGGTCATAAACTAAGCAATAAAAATAATAAAATGTAAAAGGACTGAAAGAGAAGAAGCCAAAGTGTCATTATTTATGTATGGTATGTTCTATCTAGGAACCCTTAAAATATATACAGAAAAGATATGAGTTAATGAGTTAGGATGGCAATATTTCTAGAATAAAACTAATATTAAAAGTGGTTTACTGCATTTCCATACCCAAACAACAATTAATATGTTTACTTAAAAATGTCATTTACATAATGATAAAAATATAATACAGATTGAAATAAATACAAAAAAAAAATGAACGTGATTTTTAAGGAGAATAATCTATTACTGTATTGAAAACATTAAATAACATAAATTGAAAGTTATACCAAAATACGTAGAAATTTTCTATGATTAAAAAATGCATATGGATCCAATGCAATGACACTATCATTGTGGAGTTTTTCATATAAACTAATAAATTAATTCTAAAAATTGTAGAGGCAAACATAAGAATGAAAGAAAGAACACTTCTTAAGTAGGAATTTATTTGAAAGGATATGTCTTATAAGGCTTGTTTGAAAATTATGGTAATTAAGATAGTGTGCAGTTGAATGGGCAGAGACAAGTAACCAGTGGGATTTTAACAAGAGACCAGAAACAGAGAAACACTTATTTGAAAACTTGATACTTGATAAATGGACCAATGCAATGCATTGAGGGAAAGTATTAATTTTACAATAAATGTTGCTGGAACTGTTTTATCATAAGAAACAGAGAGAGAGAGAAAGTTAATGTTCTCACAAAGAAACAATAAATAAAAATCAATTAGAAATCAATTTCAAGAAGATTAAGTACTTATTGTAAAATAAAAAGATATAAAGCTTTTTAAAATATAATTAAAGAGTCAGGGATAATGTTTTATAGTATCATGATTAGAAAAATTTTTAAATAAGATATAAAAAGTATTAGCCACAAAGGAAGTGATTGATGAATTTGACATTAACAATGAAGCTTGAAGCTTGAAGTTTATCAAAAGACACATAAATTAAAAAGAAATATTGAGTGAAAAAAGAGTGAGAGAATCATTAGAAATATATAACCAAAATGATTAGTCTTTTAAATACATTAGTAATTTCTATAAATCAATGAGAAATAGATAATCCAGCAGGCTGAAAACATAAATGGGCACTGCCTAGAAGACAAAATAAGAATGGCCCATACAAATAAGCAAAGATTTTAAACTCTTTAGAGTCAAGGAAATGTAAAATAAATATAATTTTAAGGATTCTATCTACCATATAAGAATAACTATTGGGAAGGATATGGAGCAATCAGAATTCTCAATTTATGTCCCTAGTTCTAGTATAACATAGTATAAAACCTTTGGAAAATCATTTGGTATTACCTATTAAGACTGATTATTACATGCATACTCAAGAATCTGTAATTCCACTCCTCAGTATGTTCTCTATATAAATACGAATTCCCTATACACACATTCTATAGAAATCCACCAGAGGATATGATAAAACTATTAATGTCAGCATTGTTGATATAATGAAGTAAATTGAAATAATTGTTTATCAAGAAGAAAATTACAGAATACTAGTACCAGGTTTGTGTAGCTAAATACCATCTGATGATGAAAGTGAAATAAAGTATAAATGAATTTTAGAGGAGTATATAAATAAATTCTTTTATATAATATTTAGCATAGGGCAAAACTAAATATATATTCAGTTGTGTTTATATCTCATATATTGATATCATATGTAATATTATATCATAATATAGAGAGATATGATAAAACAGCTAGTTTGCCTCAGTGTGACAATATCAGTTAAAATTTTGAAATACTATTTGATAAGCAGCATTGTCCTGCTCACCACAAGTGCCCCCCACCCACACCGTGCCAGTTGCTCAGAATGTTCCCACTCCTATCCTAGGACCTTCTGGTTATGTTTTCTATTAATACTTCTCACCAGAAGCAGATTTGTAGTGAAGCAAATGAAATTGATGCTCATGGTCCTTTACTTGCAGGGCCTCCTCCTAGATTTCACTTTGTATTTACATTGAAAGAGATCCTCCCTACTACTTCATCCCAAATTGTGCTAGCTTCAATCCTCATAATATCTAAATGCATCCACCAAAAATGGGGACTCCAAGACCCTACCCCAGTTCTACCCAGCAACATTTATTCTGGTTGTTCAGTGCCTCATTTTAAATATTGTGAGGGTCATCCTTATGTCACAGAAAAAATAAAGGCAAAGGAATAATAACACCAAATTCAGCATACCAACTTCTTCTGGGAGGTCTGACTGAATGCAAGAGAGACTGACGGTGGTTCAAAAATTCAGATAATATTCTAACTTTATATAAATTGTTAGTACATTAGTAATTGTTTTATTACTCTATAAATTATTAATATACATTACATACTATCTTGTATAATTCCATTCACAATTAAAAATATATAAAAATATAAGGTAAGGTTGACAACCTTTTATAAAAATTAAGCAGTCTAGTCAAGATGTGTCTGGAGATGTATTTGGGAATGAATATATTAGTTCGAATTGCTTATGATACATGAAATATCAAAATGTCAAATTATCTACACGTGGGAACATCTTTCTTTTCAATAAGATATTCCTGTTTCCACAATATATTCACTTATCCTGCATATAGGTGAGACATTTTTAAACTGTTACAAGTTAGTTTTGCTCTGTGCAGAGGTAGATCTCCATAAGCAAGACCATGTATCACCTAAGTTAATTCTTAAAAATACAAATTCTAAACTAGTTCCAAAGCCAAATGTGTGAGAATATCTGAATTGGCCATCCAGTATTCAATATTTGACAAGATTTCTGACAAGATTTGATTCTGACAAATACTCGGGTTTTAAAGCCAGTCTATGTTTTTTGTAGAAAACTAAGTTATTTTTTCTTCTCTATTACATCATTATAATAAATTTAATTTATTTACATAATAGTACACCTTGTCCTTATATAGTTTTAATTTAGTCCAAAGAAATGACAGTGAAGATTTTTTTAATCTTTCTTTAAAGGAGACATTATATAAACTCTAAAAGGATTAAAATGATTATGTTGGCCATCATATAATATAAATATATTTTTAGGTTTTAAACTGTTCAGAGAATATTAAGATCACAATAAAATATTTAGCAGTAGTCATATTCTTTTAAAAATTTTACATATTCTACTGCATATTATTTACATAACAGCATTGAAATTGATTATGAACTTGTTTTATTTCAACAAAATCTTCTAAATAAAAATAATACATAATAAAAATATTATGTAAAGTAATTGCCTCCAAAATTACTCATTATTGCCTTTATCACATTACATGCATCAGAAGCCATAATCATCATCTCGATTTTCATTACAGAAATATATTTAGTTTATACCTTGGCATTATTCTGATTATGCAAAGTCCCATTAAAATTAGTAATGAGCAAAACTGAAAATATACGAATATCTAAGCTATATATACGTGGTAGCTTTTCTTAATGGAAATATATTAAAAATGTGTAGCTCTTTGGCCTGGGAGATTTGTAAATGTGTTCTGATGTGGTGGTTAGTGTTGTTATGCTTCCATTTGGCTTAAGAGACATAGTTTATATTTTACATAAAATTAATTATTGGTATATTAAAAAATTACAGTAGATGCTAACGGAAGATTGTTGGAACATATATGTTAATTTTTCTTATTGTTTCAAGAAATTTTAAAACACTATGATAGTGACACCACAGATGGATAGATTTAAGAATCATTTGCTCTGCTATCTTCTGAGAACTCCAGAAATTTCTGACGAAATGGGTGTCTACTCAGAAATGTTAGAGCTACAAGGAATCCGTAGAGCCCCATGGAATTTGCTTCTCTTCTTGAGCTGTCTTTAGTGATGGAATTATGTTAGAATATATTAATTTCTCAGTTCAGCAATGCAGTCTATTCTGGAAGAATGAGTGAAGTGCACATCATGTTCTGATTTCAGTTGTCATCTTTCAATACACACTATATAAAGAAGCACACAAACCAAAAAGGGACTCTAAGGGGCTCTCTTGTTACATATGATATGTTTTTAGTACCAACCCAAGTTCAAAAACAAAACCAACCAACAAACAAAACTAGCTATTCCTCAAATTTCTTCTCTTCTCTCTGCAGTGCAGGGACATATTTCATTGCCCAGCTGAAGTAAATCAATAGCTAATGAAAAAATTAGCTGGATGATTTATTTTTTTTTAATCCATCAATAATTAAATGGCATTTTGTGCTTATATATTATATAATAAAGGCTTTTGACTCTTGCAAGCTAGAGATTTTCAGAAACAAGAGCCAAATCAATATTAACCACCTTTCGTGTTCAGAGAAATTGGTCCAATGACACAGAGAAGGGAACAAATTAAACATTATATGTAGAATGAATGAATGATATACATATGGATGATTTAATCTGGTTGTTTAAAATTATACCCAGGTATTATCATGAATCCTTTAACATGAATATATATATATATATATATATATATATTAAATGTATAATATAAATATATTTTCCAGAATTATGTGCATTATATAATTAATAGTACTTATTTATAAATGATTACATAATGTTTTAGGTTTTCATTCATATTAATGACATTTTATTCTATTATGTGCCATGTCAATTTTAAGAGAAATTAAAATTAGATGGTTTTAGCTTTATCTACAAAGTATATTTAAAGAAAAACAATGAGTGTATCCCAGTATAAAAGAGCAGAACTATATCTTTGAATTTAAAAATATCTTGAATATACATATTTGTAGCTTATTATCATTTACATATGTTTTTAGGCAATGAGGGTAAATGCTTCAAGCAACAACTTTGGTGTATATTTTACCAGAATGCCACAGTATTAGACTAAACTTAGTACATTTACTCTGAAATACAGTAAATACTGAACAATAGTTTGCAAAATGAATAGACAAGTACATGCTGAGTACACTCTACCATTAGACAGTATTTTGATCATACAATATTTAGATCAATTAGATTTACTGTATACAAGTTTATCCTCAAGCAATCAATTAACTTGCAAATGGGATAGGTGATTCATGCCTGTTAAACTCTATAGGTAACTGCTAATTGAATCAGACATCAAATATGTGGTTTAATATGTGGATATTATGATAGATGAGCTAACCGGCTTAACAAACTTTCACACCATGTCATAATTATTTAGTTATCTATGTACTTAACTCTGTATATAGTTTACAAAATGTTCACATCTGTAATACCACTTTTTTCAAAATATGGTACTCAAAGTTAAGCAATTATGAATTAGGCTATATCAATTTGATCAGAATTAGCAGAATTAGAAGCAGTAATTCAGGTTTCTGTCTTTAAATCCAATGTCCTTTTTACTGGGTGATAACTGATTAAATATATTTTGAAATATAGATAATAGATATACGAAAATGAGTAAACATATATATCAATAGCATGACATTAAAATACTAGGAGGTTACTACATTTGCCATATTTAAAATCATAATAATAGATAGTTTAAGTAATTGTTAATGCTACTAATTTATACATTTTACTTTTTAACTATAATGTAATCTTATTACACAATCCATATATTTTTCATTGGCTAACAGCCAAGAGAAAATAACAAATATAAGCAAAGTTAGAAAAATTTCAGAATAATTTGCTTAAAATGAGCAAAGATATAGGAAACTGTAATATCTAACTTCAAACTGTTTAAGAACACTCATGTGAAAGAATAGGAATTTGTTCTATCTGTCATCAGATTGCTACATTAAGTAGACTTCATGAGATGCCATCTTTTGCCTGAGGAAGCTTCATCTAGAATTTTGGACATTAAAGGACTCAGACTATAATGAAGCTGAGTCTTCGTTTCTGCAGTTAGTTACACTATATGTACCTGCTAGAATGCTGTAATTTTTTCACTGCAAAGATGCAGGCTGAGTGGGAGGATTTGATTTCTCAGAAAGATTAATAAAATTAATCTCCTAGGACAGACCGTTTTCTTAAAACCTGAAAATTCACATTGCAGAGACTGAGTTCAGAATGCAAAAGATATTTCAGGGTTTTTATGCCTGTGAAAGTTAAAGGGCAGAATACAATGGTCGGAAGTGGGGAGTGCTGTCAGACCAGGAATTGGTCTGTTAGAAACTGATCTGACAGTTTCTAACAGCTCAATGAGAAACTCCAGAGTAAAGATTGCCATTTTTAGAAGTATCCCATATCTGATGGGAGTATCTAAGTCCCTGAATGACTTTCTCGCTCCTTTTCTGGGAGCTAGTCCAAGAAAAGTCTGCCCCTGGAACCATCACCTTCCTTAGCTATTCTGCTGGAGAGACCCTGAGAAAAGTATGACTGGCTTGAAAACTGAAGCAAACTCTGAAGAAACTGCATTTGGCAGCCATCACCTAGCCATATTTCTCAGAGTTGGACTAGATTCCTTTCTTGAAGGGGAACCTGAAGGTGCATATCTGTGCCTGCCACACCACACTCCCTTCTACCACACTCCCTCCTATGACACCTCCCACTTTGCAGAAACAGGCAGTCACACAGGGTAAAAAACTTGGAGTCATTACTCACTCCTCCCTTTAACATCTCCTATGTGACCTATGAGTAAATTCTGTTGGTTCTACCATCAGACTCATCCATGTCTCACCGCCTTCATGCCTACTGCCCAAGTTCAAGCCATCATCTTTTTTTTCTGGATAACCTTCTCACTACTCTTACTGATTACAAGCTTCTCCCCTTCAGTCTATTTTCTGCACAATATAGCATATCTCCCTTTTGTTCTCAAATCTTGCTGTCTATATCCAAAAGTCATACCATATCTTTTATGTACTCAAACTCTTCAATTGTTTCTTTTCTTGCACTAAGTAGAACAAAAGTATATCTAGTTCTTTCATTACTGTATTATTGTTTATCTTTATTCTGACCTCTAACCCTCTACTTATTCTGTTCCAACCTTAATATTCCTCAGATAAGCCAAGCGCCCTTCTGCTTCTGGGCCTTGAACTTGCTATTCCTTCTCCCTTGCAGATATATTCAGGTATTTGATAAATTGACACCTTTTCAGAAGAACATTCCATGACAATTCTATTAAAAGTGCAATCCAAACCATAACTCCAAGTTGAAACTTGGCACTATCATTTCTGTTTTCGCTTTATTTTTCTTCATAGCACTTATCAACAATTGTTAAATACAATGTCTAAAGGCTTGGACAGACCATAGCGTTTGGTATGTTTTCAATTGAATTTTTGTTAGGTGAATGAACTATCAAAAACTATCATTTTCCTACTTTTAATCTCTCATGGGCAATAGGAATTGAGTGTTTACACGTTATTTTACATGGTTATCAGTGAGAGGTTGGGACAGGCCCGGATCCAAAAATATATAAAAGATTATTTAAAAAAAAAAAACAACATAAAAGAGGTCCATAACATAAGAAATGTAACTCAAAGTAACATTTATTAAATGCCTACTCTGTGGCAGACACGTCTTATATTTAATTCTGTAACTATCACTATGCCCTTAAATGGGTATTCATATGTCATCTGGTTTACTGATAGAAATAGATTCAGAGAAATAAACATTCTAACAAAGTTTTTTGTGTACATGGACAAGTAAGAATTATTATCCCCAAGCCTTTATCATTTCCACTACATCGTGGGAATTAAATACAATAATCAACTTTCAAGAATCATGCAATAACTTTATAAACTTCACCAAAGACTTCCTTATTAATTTCTTAGTGTCTCATGAATCTCCCACAAGTACACATGATTTTTATCCAACCTTTGATATAAAGACATAACTCAGGCTTTAGCATATGTTTTATTTAAGTGAGTGCCCTCAGATTTTTTTTCACAAAATAGAAACATTTATTCATTCATTTACAGATCTATCCATCTATATCTATCAACTATTTTATTCATATATTCACTCATTTATTAGATATTTCAAATGTGCAATTAATTCCCTGATGGTTTACTTGCAAGTAAGAGAAACAAAGTTACTACCTTCATGAGATTTAAATATATATAAGCATTTTATATAAACTGACACCAGTATTAAAAATTAATTTTAGGATCAATGGGTACAGATATCATGAGAATCTAATCTAGGTTAGAGATCAAAAAATACCCATAAACACATAAACATGCACATGCACACAAACCAGTGTCTTGATGGAGCAAATGAAGAACTTAACACTATTCCAACTCAAAGGAATAAAATACATGAGGAGCCAGAGTCAAGAAAAAAAATGGGGCATAATTTGAGGGAATGTATTATGCTTAACTTAGCTTTCTACACTAAGTATATTGTATCTTGAATGAACCTGGGTGCCATTAAAGTATTTTAAGTAGAGGACCGAAGTTATCAGAATTATATTATTTTGGAATTGCTCTTATGGTAATGTTGGAAGAGGAATTGAAAAGTAATATCTGCTGATACTGGATTCCTCATGCCTTGATAATTGAAACTGTTTTCACTAAGGTTATCAGTGACCTACATGTTGCTAAACATAGTTTATATTTCTCATCCCTTATCTTGCTCGACTTCTCATTATCACTTAATACTTCTGTAGTAATGGAAAGTAACCAGCAGGACAGAAGTTTACAAATTCATGTGATATACAGAATAAAAAATAGACAAGATCCTAAATGGGGCATACTGGGTTAGATACAGAACCCAGTTAGTGAGACTTAGTTTTAACATAAGTAGGAATGACAGAGTCAGGAAAAAAACAGCTTTCAAAATTATAAATTTGATTTAAATCAGTCATTTTTGAGAATAGCATTGGAAATTGATTCTTGAACCTACTTAGATTCCTAGGCAGTACTGGACTATGAATTTATACTGGCAGAAATCTTGGTTATCATGAGCCAACAGTCAAGTTCTAACCATTGGAGTTCATATCTGATTCTGATTTTGACAGATAGTTATCAAGGAGAGATATAAAGGTAAGAGTTTCATATACTGACAGTTTGGTTAACTGTTAACTAAACTTTGGGCTATGACATCTAAGAAAGTGAAGAGAGACTTATTAGAGTTAAATGGAAAATTATTAAATGATATATGTTGTCCTAAGTTGCCATGTTTACATACAACAAAGCAAAACTAGTATTTCATCGAAAGGTAATTTTCAACTTTTTCTTTGAAAGCGAGGTTATTTAAGTAAATTTCTGGAATTTTCTAGATTAAGTGTGTACTTACCCTACGTCATTCTAGAAGCTTTTGGGCCTTGTGGGCCACATTCAGCCCATGTACCTGTTTTTGCTGGGCTAGCAGAGTGTTAAAAAAGTGTTTCAATGTCTTTGGTTCTAAAACCTTACCAGAACTATTGTTGTATACCAGCCTCTCTACCTATAAATGAAAATTGTCTAACCTCTAATGAAATTTGAGTGTATAACTCAAAAGAAAAACAGCAGCATACATGCAAAACATAAAACTTAAAGGCAACATATCAGGAGAAAGTATTTTCATTAATTAAATATCATTATTCTTATAGCTCATATTCTTGTGAGATAGATTTTCAAGTGCACATAAAGTATTTTAAATGCAACATTTTCTTGTTTTGCTATAAACTAAGAAATAATGCAAATGCAACTATTCCTTAAGCAAATATAACCAATCCTTAGGGCACGCTCGCAAGGATTTTGAGATTTTTCAATGTCAAAGTGAGAAATCCAAATACCATAACTGCTTAGTGTAAGTGTGCTTCTATGTAATATATTTGTCTTCTTCACCCACTCCTACTTTCACGCCTCATTTCACACTACCCTATATACTTGGAATAGCATTCTGATTAATGTTCACTCTTTTCCCTGTCTAGTCTTTCCGCCCCCCCCTCCTTTTCTCTATTCTTTACCAAGCCCATCTGTTTAGTGGCAAACCCACCTGCTGCAATTGCTTCTTTGTCTATTTTTTTCCCTTTTTCTTAGCAATTTCTGTAGCTGCTAATAAAACTCTCTCCATTGGAATTGTGAACTCATTTGAGTGAGAATTCTAATATGCTTGACCTGCTTTCCTTCCTACACATTTCCGTATGAAAGCCAGACACTCATAAATAATGTTGGGAGTAATAATATAATTAAGAATATTAAACAAAAGATCTATCCTCTCAAATCAATAGAGATTCATAGAACTCTGAGACATACGTTTTAGATTTACAGCTTACTGCAGAAAAATATGTGAAGCCATAGCACTGAATGTATTTTAAATATTGTTTTTACATAGCTCACCTAAAGGATAAGGATAAACTTTCCACTTTCCTTGAATGACAACAACTATAAAAGTATTTTGGAAAGTAATTTTAGAAATCAAAATTTGCAATGTACATTGTTGACATATTTTGTTAGTATTCAATTAAAATATTTCCACTTTCTGTTTGTTTGACATATGCTTTTTCATTTAAAACCATGAAAATTGATCATTATTTTAAAGACCATCATTTTTTTCCACAATATCATTTATAATAATTTAAAAATGGTACTCTACCTTCCTGAACATGTACAAACATTTTTTTTATTGAATAATGAAAGAAAGGTGCCATAGATTTTATTTTTTTGTATCAATTACCAGGACCATTTATTGTTGACACATATCAATTTAGAAGACTAACGCTTCTTAATAATGACTTTATAGTTGATTATAAGGTAGTAGTTCCATTTAAAAGTGAGTATTATACTACCCTATTGATTTGTGTTTATTATATAGCAGAAGTCTCATGTATACCCTGAAATTTTTATCTTACAACTATCTGGAAAAGATGTTTTCTTTTGTGAGCCCAATTCAATTGTAATTTTAGTATGACAGATATAGAACATTAATTAATTCACAATAAATGTAATACATAGATAACTTCACTTTTTTTACTACAGACAGTCTGCAAAACGAAGGCTTCAGTGACAAATATATTTTATGTAGATATTATTTTTCCCCTCTCTGTGTTCAAATAGACTTTTATGCTTCTGTGATAGCACTTATTCTGTTTCTTATATAAAGGGTATATGTGAATTTAGCCACATTTTAAAGTATATTTTAAGAACTCAGATATAAGGGTAAATTTGTTTTCATTTTGCATATGCTATTAATACCTAACAGACTTTTTGTTTATCAATACATATTTATTGGAGTAAATATGAATACATTAAGCATTAAGTTTTTAAAAATTTTAACATGTTGATTTAAGAAGTTAATTTTAATATATTTTATGTTAAAAGTTTTTTTCATGTAGCAGTTTAATAGTATGGTACATTATCTTTTAAATGTAAAATAGGTATAGAAAATACATTAATCGTTATGGTAAGCATAACACAATGTCATAAATAAAAATATATAACACATTTATATATGTATATTAATATATAAATTACCTTATTTTGTTTCAAGAATTATTTACTGAACTATCCAAGTCTTAGCTATTTAAGAATTTTTCCATTAAAAGAATCATTTCACGTTTCATAGCTCAAAACTACCATTTAGAGAAACATGCATTTAGCTTACAGCAAAATTCTGAAGCTCTCCTGGTGAGAAGTACTTAGATATAAACTGTGAAATGAAAAGAAAACTACACTCATTTTCCTTAGCTCATAACATGATGGTTCAAAAGGAAAGAAACACTTCTCACCAAGAATAAACTGTGAAATGAATTGGAGGTAGTTGAAAGCTGTGCCAGGGGATTTGTAGGAGCAAGTATACAAAACCTCAAACTATTAGTGGTTAATTGAAAGGTGACTTAATTCAGCAGAGACTAAATGTAAGTAGCATGAACATTACATCAGCAAAGTGAACTGCAAGAAAAACCATCCTCGATTTTTCTATAGTGAACGATTTCTGCTTAAAGATTAAGTATACATAAGTCCTCATCATAGTAGTTGTGGTTCCAAAAATATGTGAAAAAAAAAACTTGCTTATATTTTTTCCTGCTGAGAGTACTGTGACAGTCACAAGGTCATCAGTTCAAAAGGCAATCTGAAATTAGAGTTTTCAATTAAGTAAGCAAGACACTGAAACAAAGTAGGGGTTATAACTTGGTCAGGCTCTCAGGCAAGCATAGGAAACTAATAACCATGGAGAACATACATCATATTTGACTCAATTATTGAAGCTGAAAACATTGATCAACATATTTCATAAATTGAAAACAGTACTCCTAAGCCTAGAAACAGTAAATTTGTAGCCATAAATATCAATGAAAGCATTTGAAATTTTTATTTTTTATTTCATAGTGGTCACATATATGCAATTTGATATAGTTTTCACTAATACATATAGCTTTACAAAATTTCAGCTGCAGTTATTCAAGTGTGAAGAAAAATATTTTATTTTTAAGCATACTGATATATGAAAATGTTATTCACAAAATAAACTATGAATAAATGCACAGGTGAAATACTATAAACATTTGTTAGACCTCTTCAATGAAGTAATTGGGTTATATTTTAAAGCTGAATAAAATAACTCTTGTCAGTAAAATGGTATATGTGACTGTTACTCTTGAAAAAAATTAGTCATTCTTTAGCTAATTGAATGTGATGATTTCTAGGATATTCTTTGCTTATTCCTAAATATGAAAATCCACATCATTTAATTACTCACAGAGGATCATATGTCAGATTTTCAGAACTTTATCTCAAATGTCAATTCTCTACATGAGCATATCTTCCCTTTGGAAGATTCTGCTACTTGAGCATTATTCAGAATCATGCAATTTTTACTTTTTTCTTTCTTCTTTAAATGATCATTAATGTATTTTAATATATTTTATTAGTAAATCCAGAAAAGATAGATGTAAAAAAAAATTGGTTCTCTGTTTATTTAGGAATCTCGTATAACATTTAAGTAATTTATTTGATAATAATTATTGAGTGCCTTATATGTGGCTAGATTCTGCAAGTTGCTGAGGATATAGGAAAGATAAGGTCCCTTTTTCTATGAATCATGCATATAGTTAAAACAAGAGCTAAAGTTTTCCATTGGCTATAATTATCAAAACATCCTTAGCCACATTATTAAGAAGGAAAATTTAAAGTCCACTTAAAACAAAATAAAAATCTAGAAGATCTTTTACTTATAAGCTATTCCCTTAATAGAACAATTCACAAATAGAAATTAGATATGCTTTCATAAGACAACACTGTTGGGATTTAAATATGATTTGCTATTTATCGAATCTGAGAGGAAAAACTGCATTCTACAGCTAGTTTTTAAACTTGCATTTTCAAGTTGATCATTTCAGTGGGATAGTAGATCAACCACAAAAAATTTGTGCTGAGTGTTTACATATCTCTTCCATGAAGTACGTCCTTGGTCTAGCAACTGAATCAAAGATACAGACACAGGAGCTACTCTCAGTTTTTGGTTATTAAATGGTTTCCTGTAGTAAACAGTATACAGCATAATTCTATGCAATCTGGAAAATCCCTAGAGATGTTTACATATAAGTTACCTGTTTTCCGCTGAAAAGCAAAATAATTCTAGTAGTGGAATGTTGTCATTTGTGTTCAAGGAAAAGGGGGAGCAGACCCCTAAATTACAGAACTTTAACACCAACTGAATACTTGGTAAATTAAGCAAAAAAGAAACTGAAAGTTAGTTTGAAATCCATATGCAATAGTTTTACATGGTACTGATTGATAGTAAACATATATAATGGAAAACTTGTTAAAATCTACCATGCACCTAGAACAGTGCTATTAACTTTCCAATCATTGTTGGCATACTTATATTTTATTCCTTAGAACATAAGTAAAATGTAATTTTAATTAGTTTAATTGTTCATACTTCTATTCAGTCTGGGATGTACATTGTGGAAGTAAGTTGACCGACACTGGAAGGAAAACAACTAGTGTTGGTCAACATACTCCAATGAGAGAGGAATGGATAAGTCTCAGGACAGAGTTCAGACCTCTTATAACCACTCTACCAGGCAGCATTGGGTTATCTAGGCTCTAATTCCTAGTTTGGGAAGGTTGGATGGTGACTGTGTGGAGATGAATGCTAAAAGGTATCTTTGCTTCAGCAAAGTTTACTTCTAACTGCCTCAGGTGATTGGAGAAGAAGCTGGAAAAGAACTTGAAGTTTGTTTTCTTTGCTTATTCTCTCATACTTGTACTCTCTATCCCAAACTACATCAATTTTCATATATATCAATTTGTAATATCCTATAGAAACCCCACAGTTTTCTCATTTTGGCTGTAGTTGTTTTTACATCTTGTATTAAATATATAATTGCCTTTTGGTTCAAAATTTTTCCAAGATTGATGTTGAGGAAGAATGTCAATAGTTTCTGATAATCTTCCATCTTGGCCAAATTATAATACCTTTAGGCATTTTGAGGTAATGAAAATAGTCTAAATACTCTGACCATCTTCACTATCCTCAAAGAATACTCAAATGCAAACTCACTAGATATACTTAAGTTTTATACTTATGAGATATTCTTTGTATAAAAATTTTCTGCATTTTTAAATATTGCTGTTCATATTAAATATAACATTAATTTTACTTAGCAATAATAGAATATAACTTAAATAATTTATTATAAATATTTATATTATTTTGAACAAAAATAGCTCTATTGGTTAGAAGATTTTACTACTCATATATGCTACATGTGAATTTTAAAAAATAAAAGTATGTAGCTTTTATTTTGTAATCGATTATATTTATATTAATTTGATTTTAAATTTCCAAAAATTTTTAGAAATAATCTTTGTTAACTTGGTCATCTTGTTTTCATGAGAAAAAACTAATTTTATGACTCTATATGCATTACACATTTTGTCTACTTAAAGGATCAATGATTTAATGATTTTATTCAATTCTAAAATATATAACTGGGAATTTATTTTATTACATTTCCATAGATAATTTACATAATTAAACATTAATGAATATGCAATTTGAAATTGACCCATTACTACTCATAAAATGTAAAGACACAAATAGAAAAGACATATAATTTGAGATATTTTACTTAAATCCAACCAAAATTTTTGAGAAATTTATAGAATAGTTTTACATTTCTAACCAGAATCCTTATGTTAATAAATAACTGTAGATATATCCTCTTAAAAATATGTTTCTGAAAAGTTATTTTATTTTTCTGACCTTTAAAATTGAATTAAAATAAAAACAAAGACACTACAGTGCTCTAATATCATTTACTAAAATATACATTCTAGACAAGTCTATAAAAGGTCAAGATAACTTCTGCTTCAGTATGGACATATATAAGCCACATTTTGTTTTTCAATCTGGAATATGCAATGATGAAGAAGATTAGCTAATATACATAGGGAATGGTGTAACTGAGTGGAAATGAATAACTATCATTTTTATTATGAATAAGGTTTCTGATATAACAGGAGAATGTCAGACATCCAGGAAAGTTACTGATAGATTGTAGACTCTCAGTAGATGCTACATTATTCTCTCCTTTTCTAGAAACTGCAATAAGGCATGTAAGTATACAGAATTGGTAAGCACTTGTTCAAAACTTAGTATGTCTTTTCTATCTCAACTGGATAAGAGCAATAGGGAAAAAAGTAAAATAAATTGTACTTTTAACTAGTTCATAATCTAGGGTAAAACTAATAATAATCTAAGGTAATTTATTTTAAAAGTTTAGACTTTTGAATGTGTATATATATATATATATACATATATATACACATTCAAAAGTCTATATAATGTGTATATATATGTGTATATATATACATACATATGTGTATATATACACGTGTGTATATATATGTATATATATACACATTCAAAAGTCTATATAATGATATAATGTTTCCATCCATTTATGCATTTATTCACTCAATGGATACACTAGTACAGTGTATCCATTGAGTGAATAAATGCATAAATGAATGGATGAAGCTGTTGGTAAATAACTATTATCCCTAGTATCAAGACTGTGCTACTAAAAGGGTAAGAAAAATGGGCAAACAAATATTTGTTTTCACGATGAAACCTATAAAACACATGAATATAATGATAAACGATCACTCTGCTTAGTATTCAGAAATACTTTCCTGAAAGGAATATCTGATCTGGGCCTTGTGGAGCAACATGGATAGTCTAGTAAAGAACTGAAGGCAAGGCAGAACATCTGCCTGACAAATGTGTCATAAAATTGTGATGTTTTCAAAATACTGATATGCGTATATAAAACCTTGGTAATAGTAGGCAGGAAAAGGAGTAATTTCTCTTCATTGTTCAGCAAATGGTTACCCCTCATGGAGACCAAATAATAAGTGATTCTAGTGTGTGAAGAAACATGTCATGGGGATGAACATTGCTTCTAAACAGTAGTCCATTTCTAGTACCTGATTTGTAGGGAATTAAAATAATCTAAGTTTTGGGATACTTTTATTCCCACTCTGTTTGTATTAATTCTTCCAGATGAATTGTTATTTTGGCCATTAGGGACAATTGTATTACTTGTACATCTTGCCAAAAGCAACTTTGAAAATTTCTACATGGCAAATTTTCAACTACTTATTGTTCAATAGAAATGACACATAATATATTAAATAGGCATTCAATGACAAAAGATGAGGGATTAGTAGTCAGAGAATATACAGCATTCACATTTTCATTGAGAAAATTAAAATTATTGCATCTTCAAGGAATATATTTAAGACACTTTTTTCTTTTAGACTAATCTTAATAGATACAAACTATAGTTAAAGTAACTTCCTTAAGAGATGATATATACACTAAACAAGACTTTTCATAGTTGCCTTTTTGAAGTTTCACGCTATGTTCTACATATAATGCAAGATTATGTGGAGTGATCTGACATCAAAAAATCCCCAGCCCCTAGTAGAAGAAACTTTTCCTCACTTTCATGCCTAAGAAAAATGGAGCTCATGTTAGGTTCTCAGAGACAAAACAGAAATGGCAATGCTTTGTTCACATTAATTGTTCTAATTCCGAGACTAAAAGCTTACTTCTGAAAAACTAGATTACAGCCTAGCTAACACTCTAGGCTTTACTGCCCATTCCTGAATGTAATATTAACATCACTAAATTCGTATTTTTAGTTCTCATTATCTATTTACCTTTTATGATTCTCTGAACTACTTTGAATCAATTATTATCTTTAGTAATATTTTTCATTTTTTAACCCAGAATCATTGTACTTATTATGGTAATTATAATAGAATATACATTGTATTATACAAATTGATAAAGTCACATAATGATTTAATATAAAACATTCCATACATTTAAGAAATTTCATACTGGTGTCAACTTGATAAGAAAAAATTGATATTTCATATTTGATAAATGCTCTTTATTTCTATTTCTATCACATATACATCATTAGTTTAAAAAATAAAACTGATTACTTCTGTTTCATATTTCCTTGTGTAATAATGCAATAAAGCTATGAATGCCAACTTACTTAGAATCGGGGAAAGATGAGAGGTAAGAATATAAGAATCACCCTTGAGTTTACTAAATGTGATGTTCCACCTCCAAAGGTTCTGATACAGGAGTTCAAGCCTGAGAACCATCGGTGAAACTGATGTAAATTGTGCGTGCCTACTTTTTGTGAAATTAGGCTTAACAGGAGTTAACACATTTTATTTACTTTTTTACAAAAGAAAATACCACAAAACTATCCATGGCTGTGGCCCGCAAGTTAAGTTAAAACACAAAGAAACTAGAAGGGCATGGCGTATGGTTCTAATTCTTTAAGACATGGCTAGGGGGCACTAAATAACTATTATTTGATCTGTTGACTTAATTAAAATTATCAAAATCAATCCAAGAAATGAATTTCTACCAACTTTAGGTTATATTATGAAAATATCTGGAAAGATGTTCTTTAACTGTCATTGAGGAATTCACATTCTTAATCCTTAATTGTGAAAATCCTCCCTAATCTCAATTTGTGATTCCCTTAACTAAAGTAATTATTTTTCAATGTGAACAATGCTATGTCTAGTCATTAAAGAGCTTACTTTTAATACATGCATCTATTGATCCCTGCTTCCTTTTAAGTAGCAAGCTATGTAATATATTATTCTCATATGTTGTCATTTAATTTACACAAAAACTCTGTATAATTTTTCTGTCAGTTTAAAGTGAGGCTCAAAAACATGCCAATACCATACATTTTGAAGGCATAAAAACACGATCCCAGATGTTTATTGCTTTTTTACAGCAACATTTTTTTCCATCTGTCCATGTGAAATTATTCTACTCTCTAGTAACACCAGTTTAGGCAAATTAATAATAATAATAATAATAATAATAAATAATAATAACATAATGTGAAAAACAATGAGCTTGCCCCTTTCTGTGTAAAGTGACATGAGCAATAAAAATCTGAGATAGAGGTTTTTTGCTTGTTTGCTTTATTTTGTTTGGAGTTGGAGAAAGTAATAATTAGCATCAGTTTTTCTGTTTATTTTTTTGGTGAGCATTCTCACTGCTTCAGGGAAATATTTAATTTGTTAAGAATGCCTAAATGTTGGTATGCTAATCAATTTCATACTTTGTACATAAATTAGTTACAAAATTTTCATGGGTATGCTGCCTTTTAGTTAGAGGTTTTAGCTTTTATAACAAGTCAGCAAGTAATTTAGAAATAGCCTATTTTCCAATGAGTAGATAAATAGGTATACGGAGCAAGAGAATTTTAGAGTAGAAAAAATAAATGGCACAGTTTTATCCAAAATATGTGTAATATAGATAAGTTGAACATTTATGGTAAGCCAAGCATGATTATATAATTTTGTATATGGAAAACGTATGCACAGAGTTTAATATATTTTTATCAAGGGTGAATGGTACAGCATATGAATGTCCTCTTATATTCTAGACAGAAATAAGTCTTCACTAAGGAACTAACTATAAATTAATTTAGAATAATTTCTTAGGAATTACTGAATTGGTAAAGTAAAAAAAATATTAAAACATAAATGATCTAATTTCACAAAATGCTACAATGGTGAGTTAATTTTGATGAAGATAAATAAACTAATAAAGGTAGAACTCTTCCAAGTATAAAATTTGTTGGCAAAGTGGTTTTCCAAGAGACACATTGCCTTGCAGTTTCCACTCAGTTACACCATGCCCTATGTATATTAGCTAATCTTCTTTATCATTGCATATTCCAGATTGAAAAACAAAATGTGGCTTATATATGTCCATATTGAAGCAGAAGTTATCTTGACCTTTTACAGACTTGTCCAGAATGTATATTTTAGTAAATGATATTAGAGCAATAAAGTGTTAAGTTGTGAATACTCAAATACATTATCCAAAAAAAGATATTCTTTCTGTCAATTACATTACAAATTAATGTATACCAATGATCTGTGGTTAAAAAAAAAAAATAAGAGAGGTGTCAATTATCCATTTTTCTTTCTGTGATACAGTTTTCCTTACACTCAGTTGCACAATACAATCACCTGGGAGCCTGAAAATTAAGCAATAGGATCTCAACACCAAACTAATTAAATTAGAATATCTGGGAGTGAGGCTTGGGTATAGATATGTTTTAAAGTTACCTAGGTGATACAAATGTGTACTACGTTGCAAAATAATGGTAAAGGTAAAGATGGGAGTCACTTTGTACTGTAGAGGGTATTTCCTGGAAATAGATTATATAGCACATAAGACCATTTTTCCCTCAGTTCCATCAAGCACTCTTTTTCAAAATGAAGTTAGATGTTATGTCTCAATTTTTACTGTATATACAAAATTTATATTAAGCCCAGTACAAATAACAAAATGAGTAATTTTGTAAAGTGTCCAGCATAAAAAATATACATAAGTTCTAAAGATAGGTTATTCTTAAACTCAAGAAATTTTTAAAAAGGAACATTTTTTATTAATGTTCTGTTGAAATATATAAATGATTACAATGGCAGAATTCAGGTAACAATCCCTTCCTTTACCTAGGTGTTAATCTAATAGATATCATTATATTGAAATTGTATCTTTTCAGCTTATATGCTTCCTAAGTTCCTTTTTGGAAAAATATATTGGTCAGACATATATGTGTTTCATTTTCATTTTCTATAGCACAATGATTCTACTTTCACTATAATACTGATTTATAGATTAAATTTTCAGTCACTTAAAAGTCAAAAGAGAATTACATAATTTTTCATTAATTATCAAAGAATGTTATTTCTTTAAATATGCTAGAATAAGAAAGCAAAGTCCAATTTTTATTTAAATATCTTCTTTTGGATTTAGGCAAATAGGATATCACTGAGTTTGATGGCTCATATTTTATGGACACTATTCAATTAGCTATTTGTTGAGATATTAACAGCCCAGCAGGATTCTGTTTGGATTTACTAGATTTTCATTTGAACTCTTTTAGAATCTCCTTTAAAAAAACTATCCATTTTTATAATTGTCTGAAATAGTAACCCTGTGGTCTAAGGTTTTCTTTTGATGCTTAAGTGAACTAATATATTCATTTAGTCATTTAACCTGTCTAAAGTTGTTTGCATAATAACACCTGTAATTTGATAATAGAAATAAATGATTAGAATTGGGGAAGGACTTTAAAGTGCTTTCATGGTCTAACAAAGGGATTTTAGTGGTGAATTGTAATGCCTTTTTTGCCATTCTTACCAGCTTAACCCTGTGCTTTCTTTATGTCTCAGAAATCTACAGCCTTTCAATGTCTCTTTGATGAGGTGAATTTAGAGTAAATAAGATGCACAGTTCAGACCCATTGTATTTGATACTTACTTGACCACAGAACATTTAACTATAGGCTTTTAAGAAAAATTGATATATTAAATTTTTGTTTATGAAATTCACTTAGAGCTACATATAGTTTTATTCTTTAATGGTAAGTACTTTTTTATATTTACTTGAATTTAATTTCTTAATTTAAGTTTGTCTTTAACCACTATTGTTTTTTTTTATAAATATATTATTATTTAGTTTCAAGTAAATAGCTAAGGACAAACCATTTCTCTTTTTGTGACAGTCATCAGACTAATATGTATCTTAATTTGTCCAGGTGCAGCTAGATGGCATCTAGAGATAAATATTTGCACCTGTAAGTAGAAGTATAAAAGGTATATTGTATCCATCATTCAAATACTATGAGTGCTTTTGTTATCAGAGGTAGTTTTCCAGAATAGGCTATACTTCTTGCTAAAATTTGCATCCAGAAAATTTCAATGTTCTGTCAATTTATGGGATAATCACATACCTAAGAAATGCAATGTGTTCTAACCACACAGAAAATACTTTACTATTTTGTTAAGTCTTTTTATATCTAAAATATTTGGTTGTTTTCAGTGAGCCTTTTAGCCTTGATAACCCAGTCAATTATATACAAATGGCTATTTTTCTCTGGTATATTTTTGAAATGATGATGTATATAAATGAACTTTTGATTTTCTATAGAAATATATCTTACTTCTTTGAGGTATATTATTATTTTAGTAAAATACTAGATTCGAATGGAAAATATTATATTTAGGATTTTATAAATCAAATGTATAAATATTTTTTTATATACATACAAACTTTGTCAGGGATTAATATCAGAGATGAACTTAATTCATTAGGAGTCCCAGGGTATTTTTTTAAATAATATTTTTTATTTGTCACAATCCGAATGGTCTTTTTTTATAGTTTTTTTATTTTTTTAATTTAAAAAGTTAGACATTTATACAAAACCTAAAGGTTTTTCTTGTTTTGTTTTGTTTCTATTTTAAAATATCTTAAAAAGCATTAGATTGTCTACAGCCATGCTACCCTGAACACACCCGATCTCATCTGATCTCAGAAGCTAAGCAGGGTTGGGTTTAGTTAGTACTTGGATGAGAGACCACCTAGGAATACCAGGTGCTATAGGCTTAAAAAAAAAAAAAAAGCATTGGATCCATCCAATGTTTTGATTAAAATTTACTACAATAGATTGTGGGGATTCTGTTATCAGACCCAGCCAGGTAGAGTTACTCAGTAGTTGCCAGCCTAAAGTTGGGAGGAGTCACTTCCCAAAGGAGCATCTGAAACAGAGGATTGGATTCCTCTTTAGTCAGAGACATCAAGCATAAACATCAAGGTGAGCGTAGTTATCACATACATAGGTGAGGACATTCCCGTACATGCGCAGAGAGAAAACATGGCTATACGTACATCATATGTTCAAAAGTGGCAGAAAATCTCTACCACTGGGAGGATATTTTAGTATTATAATGAGAGTGTAATGAGACTAGTTCATGAAGAGGATAGTATAGAGTCCTCTAGGCCACTTTGACCAGCTCCAGACAGTTTGAGCTGGATCAGCCCCATGATCCTACAAATAAATCATCCTAATCTATTCCTTAAAAAACAGTTCCGGCAATTGTCAATGTCAGAGATGTTGTAAGTATGGAAGAAAGTTGAACTAATTAATTAAGTCTCAGCCCTTAAACTCTTATCAAATTACAGAATATGGTTATGTTACCACTGGGGCTGATTGGAGTTTGGGAGTTCAGTGTCACCCCAATGGTAAGAGGAAGTGAGAGGGATAAAGGCAGCACATAGTGTAGTTACCATTTTTTCTCAGTTCTTCCTCATTGACGCAATGAAGAATCACAGGTCAGTGAGATTTAGAAAAGATTTATTAAAAGTATGTTTTAGAAAGACAGAATATGACCCTAGGAGGCACATGGTTTCAGTGATGAGAGCTGCAACAGAGTGCTGTAATAACAACCACAACAAGAGGTCAAAAAGAGCCACAAAAGGGCAAAAAAGGGCAAAAGGGGCATAAAAGGACCCAGAAGTGGGAATGTCTGCATTATATCTGGGCTGTGATGGGTGTTTTCAAAGGCATTCCTAGGTGATTGGCAAGTGAGGTCATTTTGATTGACACTTGGCTCTATATAACTTTTTGCCTAGTGCACAAGTGTGTATCCAGAATTCTATTGCCATCGGGGTGTTCTTTGGGCAGTCTTTAAGCTGGCCCCCTATTCCTTTGTTCCCCCTTGTCGCTCATGTCTGACTAGCTACCTAACAGTTACACAAACCATATAACATCCAGAGTGATCTGAATAGGTTTATAGGTTAATCTAAGCAAAATTATGAATTCTAAATAAATTTGTCTGTGCTAGGCTACCTGCAAGGCTATAGGTTACAGTTCCTAGTGAATTGAGAACTTCTCCAGGATCTGTCATGGTTACTATTATATTCCAGTATTCAACTTTTCATAAATGATTAATTATAATTAGGTTTCAGTAATTCACTTAGTTATTCAACATATATTTCTTATATGTCTAGTGTGCATCTGGCACCTTTCCAAACACTTCAGTTACAACCATAATGAGCAATGACAAGATTTTCTTCACTCATGGAGCTTAGATTTTAGAGGGAGAGTCAGACAGTAAACAAACAAATCTATAATATTAGAAAGTGAAAGTGTTATAAAGAAAAGAGGGCAAAGGATATAGAAAGTGACAGGGAGTGCTGTTGTTTATTGGGAGTGTATTTGAAATCAGACCTGGAAAATGTAAGAGAGAAGCTCTGGCAATATTTGGGAAAAGAATCTCCAAGCAGAGGGAAGATTGTGGGCAAAGCTTCTGAGGCAAGAAAAATTCTGGTGTTAAGAGAAGAGCAAAGTGTGACTGAGTATAGTGAGTGAGGAGGAGAACAATGCACAATCATGTCAGAGTGAGGTTGGAGGGAGGAACAGGCTTGAATGTAGACCACAGTAGGGAGTTTAGATTTGATTTTGAGTTTGAAGGGAACTTACGAGATAATTTTCTTATAGAGACACATAAGTGAAATAAAAGAGACAAACTTCATAAATATATTTTAATAAAGTATATAGTTGTTAAAATATACTTTATACTTGTTTAATGAACTTTTATGTTTTAATAATCTTACTTTGAATAGTTTTATATTTTGAGAAATACAAAATAATATAATTTTTATACCCTGTACCAAGTATCCCCTATTGTTAACATTGTACGGCACATTTGTGATATTTAATGAGCTCATATTTATGTATTAATATTAACTAGAGTACATATTTTATTCATATTTCATTAGTTTTTACCTAATCTTATTTTTAGTTTCCAGAATACCATTCAGATTACTACATCACATTTAGTTGTCATTTCTCCTTAGGCTCCTCATGGCTGTGGCAGTTTTTCAGACTTTCCTTCTTTTTAATGACTTTGATAGCTTTAAGGAGTAGTAGGCAGGTATTTTGTAGAATTCCTTCAGATGGGATATGTTTGATGCTCTCCTCATGAATAGATTGGAGCTATGAGTTTTTGAAAGGAAGATCACAGGAGTGTTAATATCATCACATCACATCAAAGGTACATGCTATCAACATGATTTATCGCTAGTGACATTAACCTCGATTATCTATGCAATGTGTCAGGGGGAGTATGACTTTCTCCTCTAATCCATTATGTTTTTCAAGACTGGATGAAATGGTGCATGTATCATGGATCCTGATATGTTTTGAAGAGGGTAGTGACATAGCTGAGATAGTCTTGCCTTGATTTCCTGACTTGCCTTGGGAGATTAAGGCTTTTCTCAAAAATATATGCTGAATATGAACTTTTAGATGAATATTGAGAATTTAGAATAGAAAAGGCAGCCAAGGAGTAGTAAAAGTATAATCATTAATATTGAGGGCCAAATGAGGTTGTAGAATACACTTTCATTTCCTTATTTGTTCTAGGTAGTCTTCATATGGATGAAAAACAGTGTATTATGTTAGCCATACAGTAGGAGTTTGCTACATGGTTGTCTGCAATAAGTGTTACAAGTGAATTGAATTTCAGCATAATACCATTTAAATTATTCATCCCTGCAATTTAGACTAAATGTTAAGTGAGACCAAGAAGGATAGACCTTCTAAGAAAAAATGGAGTGAAAAAAACAAGAGTGCATTAGTTTTCAGAACAATTTTTTTAATAGTTTGAGAGAATGAAAGAGCTGAAAAGATACAAGGTTATGATGAGAAACTAGAATATCAAAGGTTAAGATTTATAATATGAAAAAGTTATGACTAGTGAAAAAGTCAGAATTGCCATAATGTAGGGAACTAAAATGAAGTGAGGACATGGAGTTCAAAAGAATGTGAAGCTAGATCATTGATTTGTTATTCATATTTGTATTACATAAGCTGGAATGACAGTAAAATGTTTCAGTGATTAGAGTAGCATGGCCCACGCAAATGTCCAAAGATTGAAGTGTTGAGGAAAGGAAATTCGTGGCATATCAAGATGTTAGAAATCTCAAAGCAAAAGGAGTTTTTATCTAAAGATGGAAAAGTAATTTAGTTGCTAATGAAGATCTAAGACTATGCTGATTTTAATTGTGCACTGTGGAGTATGAGACATGAGAAAATAAAGACTCTCTTTTTTAATGAGCAGGTCCAGACAGGGTTTGCTAACTAACTTGTGAGCCTGATGCAAAATGAAAATATAGGATCCCTTGTTCAAAAAATATGGGAAAAGTGATATGAAAAGGTACTAAAATACAAAGCTTTTGTTTTCTTCTGCAGTCTTCCTCTTGATTGGACATGGTGGGTTGTCTGTCTGTTTGTTTGTGTTTGTTGCGTAATGTTCTAAGTGAAGAAACATTAAAAATTTAAATTATGAGCACACTTTCTACTGATCATCTTTACATTTTGCAGCCAATTTTAAATGCAAATATGAGTATTTAACTCACATTCACAATCACTAAAATTAAGCAATTTGTATTTAATAGTTTGGGCAAGCATATGTATTTTGTTCTACCAAAGTAGTGGAAACACTGCACAAAACTAACTTCAGTATTTTAATTTTATTCTTTGATAGGCATACAGATTACCAATGCTCTCTACCCTAGGTTTACTAGTGAATAGGAAGGACTAAAAGAAAAAGAACAGTGGGTTGACTTTCTTTCCCTTTCTTTCATGTACTCATTTCAGCATAAATGATTGGGTAATACATAGAAGTAACATGAATAAGAAAGTATATGGTAGAGTTCTTTGGTCATATGTGTCTTTGAATGCTATTGATGTCTTCAAATGTCATTGGCTTGAATGCTATTGGCTTCCTTCTGCATTCCAAGCTAGTTCTGCTTCTAATATAAAGTATGGCCTCTTGGTTCTCCCAGAACCATCAGTGTACCCACTTATTCAGTTGAGAACATACATGCTAATATACACTCTTTTTAATCTCACAGAACTCCCCTACAGCATAAGTCTATTGAACTTTGATGTTCCTGGGGAATTATAAAAGCTATACACAAATGGGTTGACAAGGGATAATAAGAGACACCCACCCTGCATGTATTTCTTCTGTCTACTCCATTGCACATCAGACTTTGCATTAAACAAGTAAGTTCAGAACACTGTTGAGTATCGAATATTGGACTCTGTGTGACTGTTCAGGTCATATGCCATGAAGCAAAGGTCCCAATGATATGGAATACCTATGAGAAGGCCCAGTTTCAGGTAATATAAAGCAGTGGATTTAAAGCTCAAGGAAAATATTCCTTATGTAGAATATAGAAAGAAGTCTATCTTTCCTAGAATAAAATTTCCAAAGGACCTTATTAGAACATTTATGAGAGGAGCAGTTGTAAAGAAAAAAAGTTAACACAGGGTTGTAAGGAAAGGATAAAATAAATAAAGGGTCTAAATATTTGAGAATGAAGCAGAAATGAATGAATACATGTTGCTAGCCAAATTTCTAAGTGAAGTACTGATACTAAGTTCAAGAATATTCAAAAAGCAATTAAGATTTGTTTGGGGAATGTCTGGGAAGTCAGACGTTGAATGGTATCACCACAAGAGGACATGTTGCACTTGTTTGGTTTCTATAATGGAGGCTTCTGGGCATATATTTTAACATTCAGAGAATTGTGTGACCCTGTTATAGATTACAAAGAAGACTTCTAGATCTAGATCTAGAGCACAAGTCAACTGAAGTCTCATGACAAATTTCTTAAAAAACAACAACAACAACAACAACACATACTTCAAAGTTTAGCTTGTCCCAAAACAGATCTGAAATGGCAGACTTCTTCAAAACTTTAATCTAACAGACACTGGGGGTTTTACTCTTTGAAAGCATTATATCTACTCTGGCAGGACTTAAAAAGAAAAGATGAGAATGACTGAATTCTGTTCAATTTTGAAGAACAATCCAGACAACCTTCATATCAGAAGGAAGCTCAGCATTTTCTAAGTTATAATGGTGTCCATAAGACTTTGGGTATGAAGACAATGATAATATCCTTCAATCTCCATGATTTCTCTGAATAAATAGGAATCAGTTTTTATTCTTATACATTTATAGAACCATCAGCTATGTGTCAGGTGAATAGAGCTAAGTTTTTACACATTACTATTATATTACTTGGGTAAATTTTAGTAAATTTGTCTGGGCTAACATTTTCTACCAATAACTTCCAGATTCCTCAAAGTATGTGATGGAAGAATCTGAAGAAATACTTTAGATTGATCATTTTTCCTTCTCTACAACCTAGTAGGTATCTAAATGTGTGTTTCTCACGGAAAGGGATAATATAATTTATTAACATTTCATTTGGTTGTTTTGAGGGTAATAAGTACATATTTATCTACTTGATATAGATTTATAATCCCATAACCATAATAAATCATGGTTAGTTAAGGTATGTTATACTTTATCTCTAGACATTTTAATATTAATTATTTTATGATTTGCATCTAGAATTTTAGAAAAAATCTTGCTTATTTTTTTTGTGTGTGTATTTTGTTTGACTTTTTTTAAGAAAAACTTACGCATTACTGAAGAAAAGAATTTGGAAAGTTGGATTCTATGGGTATGAGGACAGCTCAGAATAGGTGCTCAGAACTCAGAATATATGACTTCTAGAAAGAAAGCAATATGTGATAGCTAAAAACAGAAAAGATCAGAGAAATAGTGGGACAAATGAAAAAAATAAAAAGCATACAAGCCATATAAATCAACTGTATCACTTCTATTAAAGAAATTCTATGTATGTCTAAGGCAAATTAAAGGCAAAAAGGAAAAAAGAAATGAGTGGAAATACAAAAAATGATAATTCAAATTAAAAATATAACATGATATAAAAGGGAAAATGTGAAAAAGAATTGTAGAAGTGAATCAGAAATAAAAACTCAGGGATATATTTTGCAAATATCTGAAGGGCTAGTTAAAGAATTTAGTAAAATATGAGAGTTATTATTTAAGCTTTTTCTCACTGACAAAAAGGAAGCCAAGGAAAACTAGGAAAAAGAAAAATGACCTACAAATAAGGTAATTGAAGGCAGTGCTGGGGATAACAACAATAAATACATTAAGGACAGGATGAAAATCAACTGCTCTCAATTTTATGGCTATGAACACTCAATTCTGAAGATAGTTGGGATAGGAGTACTACCACTACTAATACTACTAGCAGCTATGCTAGTTAGAATGCTGTAAGAAAGACATTATTTGAGTAAATTTAGCATAAGCAATGGGACTTTATTGATCAAGGATGTTTCCACAGTTTACTGAGACAATCTAGAATCCAGGCTCCTTTTAGATTTAGGCTCTGCCATAATCAGTGTGCAAGTGATGACTTTCTCAATAAAAGGGAGCAGTGCCTGGCATCAAGTCCTCACACAGTCATGTCCAAAGGTGGGAAATATAGGCTAAGATTTTGGTTCTTCTGTTTTTTCCCCTTTTTATTAGAAGAATCAACATTCCTTAGATCTCCTAACAGAATCCCTTTATAATCTAGTGGCCAAACTAGGTCATATGCACAATGCTAAGTGAATCTATAACAAAGACGGGATATCCATGAATGGCTATGACTAATTTCAATTCATTCCCTGAGGTTTATTTAGCAAGGAGTAAGGTAGGATAAAGTGAGAATGGATGCTGTGATATAGATATTTCTATTCCAGTAGTAAATATTGATTGAAAGTTTTGTACTTATCAGGAATGCTATATACATTTTATCTTCTGATACTATTATGTAGACCACAGATTTATCTCGATTTAATATATGAGCAAATAAAGTTGTAAGATCAAGTAACTTGCCTAAAATAGCATAATTAATAAAATGACGAAGGATTTGTACAAGTTCTCCTTATCCTTCAAGTCTATAAATAGAACAAAAGTTGTAAAATATAACTATATATTATAATGAAATATGAATTTATATTTTAAATAAAGTGTTAGATAATAAATTAAACTTTTGAAGCTTAATGAAAAGATACGCAGTTATAAATTATGACATAGAAAGAGAAGTTTAACTCATTCTATAGATATTCCACTAACTATTGTATTATCTCAAAGGCCAGTTCCTTCCACGTTAGTATAGTGGTGAGTATCCCTGCCTGTCAAAGGCCTCCCTGTCTACTGTGAAGTTGGGTACCAACATCCAAGGGCCATTAGAGTGTGTGTGTGTGTGCATACACACTTGTGTATATCTTTTTAAAAGATATAATCTGATCTTGTCTAAATAATGAGAAGAAAAATAGAAGAATGTTAATATTAAAAAAGCAGAAATGTATATGATTGAATAAGGAGGTAGTTGAGACAGATGTCAAAGAGAGGTTTAAAGTTCACCCTATATTCATTTTAGCCAGGAAGTTACTGTTCATTTTTCAATTTGATTCTTCGCTTTGCGATCTATCAAATGGCTAAAGGTGAACCTCAAAATTGTTTATTAACATTTACTTTAGATTTTCTATTTTTTGACAAATGCTTACATAAAATTTCTCTTTTCTTTTTAAAGGAGCTGCTTTTTTTTGCTGGGTGGGGGGCTGTTCTTCAATAAAATCTTATATGCATACATAGATAAAGCACCCAGTAAAGTTTCCATTAACTTTTAGAAAAATACTCGAATAATAAGAATATCTATATTAAGAACATATTCTTTCCTAGAATTATTAATTGCATTTCTATCCTGGAAATTCTTATTAGAGCCTTCACCTTGGATTATAAGTGGAGGTTGGAGGAGTATTTACACAAAGTATTCTGACAAATCTCACTTTACAGATGAGAAATTTAAATATTCTAATACATATAAATATGCACATTAATATATATATTCAGAAACATGTATTTGTGTGTATGTGTGTATATACTATATGTGTGTGTATATAATCAGAAAGCCCTAATTATATAGAAACAAAATATTTTCAGAACAGCCCACAATTGAAATTGAATACATTGTTACAAAAATGTGGCAATAGTCATAAAGGATGAATTATATCATTGGACAGTATATGACCAGAACAGATGCTAGTGCTTTCTGGAATTTGCTGGCTTGTGAAAAATTTTTTAATCAAATAGAACTGATTCATATTGAATTCCATGGGCATTTGAACAAGTATTCGATATGAGTAGGAGTATAGGAAGTCCTTTTTAAATTACCTGAAATAAAGTTGCGGAAAAACAGCAAATGTGTTCTACAAGTATGGTGAACTAAACAGTACAATGAAAACATAGACCAATCAGTTCTACAGAGAATAAATCTTATTAAAAAAAAAAAACTAAGCTGAAATATTGATATAATTATTTTCCATAGAGAATGAAAGGCTAAAATAGATAGCTTTAAAAAAAAAAAAAACAGTTTTGCACATTAGAACATGTGATAAAATAAAAATACTGCTTATAAATGAAGGAGAACTTAAAAAAAACTTAATTTAGACCAATTGAAGAAGAGCTTACAAAATAAAGTTCCATTTATCAGAAATACCAGTAAACTATAAAATAGTTTTTGGAGATGACATATAAAATATTATAGATTTATGATTTGAGGAGTGTTGTTTCTCTCCATGCCTTGTTTTTTGCAAGCAGATAAGTGAATTGTATTTTTGTTTGTGTTATCATCTCTATTCATAAAAATTGCTTCTACAGAGATTCCTTAATGACATTCATAATTGGAGTTCCTGAGGGCAACATCAGTTATTCTTTTAGTCTATGACATTTTTATTCTCAAAATAATCCTGACATATTTCTTTTGTATCATTTGATTCCTCTGTCTGATCATACACAAAAGCATTTATGGAAAGTGTAAACTCAAGAGAGACTTTACTAATAGCTGGAAAAAAAGCCAGCTTATTTCAATAGTTTTCTTTCTTAAACTATGATGAGCAAAGAAATTGTAATCATGATAAATTTCACAACCTGTTATTGTTTGTTCAAGTACAGTTATGAGAAAATATATTATTGATTTCTTTTATATGTATATACATTTTATATTCATAACTTTCTGCTGAAAGGTTACACATTTTGATCTTTTGAAACAAATAATGGCAATCTACCTATAACCTGAGTTAGCATTAATATTTAGTGAGAATTTCTATAGAGAGGCTTCATAAAAATTATATATTAATTTTCTGTGTTACTTGATTGTATGTTCTCAGGCAAAGAAGAAAAGAGTACTGTGGAGATAATAGTTATTCATTCAATGAGGAATTATTACTGACATTCAGGAAATTTTATCCCAACTTTAGAGTGGTTTCTGACCTGAACTTCAATAGAATCATCATCATCATCTTTCCTCTGATGTGCACATTTCTAATTCTGTTAACTATAAGAGAAAAGCTTCACTTCAGAACCTGAAGACTGAATTCTAGTATCTTATTGAACTTTCCAAGTGGAAAAGTGAACCCGAGTGTACAACTTGAGGTTTGTACAGTACAAGTAAAGAAAGGTCCTAAGCCTGCCACTAATCTTTTAAATGTATAGATTTCTTGTTTGGAAGCATAAACTCCTTTGGAATACTTTTGAATACTTTACTCTGCTTATAAAGTAAACTGACACTCAAATCATAGCGGGAGACACTGGTCCATGAAAGTGTTTCACTGCTATAACAAAAATGATTCCCTGACTCTAATCTTCATATTAAAATTAAAATTAAAATTAATTAAAGAAAATTACTTGGCAACTATTTATATTATGCCATCATGGTAATTCTTACTTTTATCATAATATCTTTAATAATTTCTTGAACAACTTATACCTTTGAGGAATAAATGAGACCTTATTTGTTTGTATATCTCCAGTACCTTGGCCAGTGCTTGTGCATCGGAACACCATGATACTTTTGAAGCAATGAGTTCAATTTAACTTCTTGTGGACCTCAGGAAATCAACAAGACACAACATATAGGCAGAATGATGAGAAGTGGCATCTGTCAAGTATTTTTATGTTTTATATCATTACTTTTTAATATGTCTTTTTAAAAGTTAAACGTGGCCATAGAAATGATCTAGTAATTCAACCAGGTCATATTATAAACCAGGAAATGGATTTGGAATTATATCCTGTAATTTACACCACAACACTAAAAATACATTTTCAGCTTCTATATTCAAAATACAAAATTGATAAACATGATGTCTCAAGCTGAGCTTGGCCAAACAGATTTTTGCCTATGTGGGTATAGTTAAGTTCACTACCAAACTAGCAAACAAGCGATGCAAGCATTGTAATAGATAATATCTACACAGCTCCTTGAATTCTTCATTGCTTTCCAAAGAAAAGACAGAAGCCAGATCAGAAGAACCAAGAAACTGAGGCTTTTGACTCATACCATTAGGGTATAGAGAAAATGTATCAGAGTTCAGGGTTTTTTCCACTACTGGAGTTACATACAGATTCTTATTTCCTATTTCTTATTATGTGGTCACGCCTAAAATTGGCCTGCCCATGGCCTAAGACACCAGCTCATCTTGATAATTCTAGAGACATCTACCTCTTGGCCTAAAGCAAACCAACTGCTGGTTTCTTTCTTTTGACTCAGAATGGTGTGTATCTGGCCTACAAGAAATCTGTAGATTAGGAATGAATTTCATCTGGAAAATTGATCTTTCACTTAAGTTACTTTTGTGGAAAGATTAGATTTCAAGGCCCAATAACCTTTTACAATCCTGAGAAATTCACTAGAGTACTACTCTATCATTAGATGAGAGATGGTCATTAGAAGTTTTGAATATTTTTCATTCTTGTCCTCTTGGAACTTTTCAGAAATCTATGCTTTTTTTATTTAAATGTAGAGAAACCATAGTGATGGATATCTGTTTCTAACTGGCTTTTGTAAAATCTTAAGAAAATTAGTTACATTCAGATTCATTCATAAAACAAACCCATAGGAAAGAAGAATGTATTATTTTGAATTGAATTAAATCAAGGCTTGCCTTCAGGAACTGTGGATTGATTACCCATACATTACCTTTATTCTCTACCCATTAAAACATCTTCTTCACTTCCAACATCTCCCCTTTACTTGGGGTCATCCTTCTCCATTCAATCCACTCTGCTCTTACTCTGACATTTCAACTAGTCTGACCTCTGATTTCATATGTCGCCCAAGGCAGTGTATAATGAATTGCTGTAATTCCGTATCAGTCAGTTCTACCCACCAAGGAAACTTCAAATCTTATATTTTTCTCTTTTCAGTCAGAGTTATTGTATTTCCTTATGACAATGAAGACCAAAAAAAGGAGGCTCTTTAAGAAGGAGAGTTATGAGTTCTGTCAATAGTAATAAAGTAGAGAAACAGGCATGCTCAGTACTAGGAATCAGGAAAATGTCAATTAGCTTTATAGATTAGCAAGTCTTTTATGTTGAGATTGGAGCCATCATAATTTTTTAAAAAATAATATTTTGTAATCACTACAGGCTAAATTTATACATAATCAGTGAGGAAGGATGAATACTATTAACATAAGATGAAAAATATAACAAAATAAAAATTGAACAAACAACCAAAAAACAAAGAACAATAGGTTTAAACATGAAATAATGGAGTAAAATAATTTTTGGCATTTTTTTATACTCGTATAAATCAAAAGTTCTTTAAATTATAAAATTATTTTTTCTCCTAATTCTAAATTGAAATGAATGATGAATTGCAAAGAAAATTATATTTCCATTTTTAAAAACTAGGTTCTATGCCATTTTGCTATGCAAAACATGTATTTATACATTTGTTTGTTCACATAATAACAATTTGATGATCACTTAATATACATTATCTAACAAATTGTTTATAAATTTAAGCTTATTTTTAATCTTTAAAAAGTAAAATTTTTCATTTAACAGTTGATATGATTACATGACATAAGACATGACAACAACCATATTACCTGCCAAATACTAATTTTATTCCATTTACTTAATTTTGATATAATTTATAGTCATTATTTAACTTACTGTTTTCCTTCCTTGTGCCAAGTATGTTATTCCTTATTCTTCAACCCCCTATTTGTTAATCAACCAGATAGAAAATTCCCAGGTGGTGCTGAGTGCATGCACTCATAGCCAGAAGCGAGAGGCTATTGATTTGATAGTTGTTTTTGGATCACTGTGAGTCTGGCATTTCTAAGGACCTTTTGCAGCCAACCCATCTTGGCTCACTGGGCAAAGTAAATTCCCAGGCTAATAAGAGAGACCTACTGAGTAAAATAAATCACTTGAAATGGCACAAAGTCAAGAGTTCTTTTTCATTTTTTAGTCCCAAAATATGTTTATCTTCTTTCACCAAGCATGTATGCTGTGTTGGGACCATAGGTGACAGAGGCTTTTTAAAGGCTACAGCAGAAGAATAAACAACCACCCACTTATTTATGTGAGGATATAATGTCAAACAAAGGAGATAAAAAATATTAAAAAGGGAAAAGTGGCATCATATTTAAGCCTAATGATGATCTTTCTAATTCAGATTCCATCTCTATGCATTTAGGTAGTAATAATCATATACTCTCTCTGATTTTTTTTCCTTAAAATACATTAAATAATATGCTTTAGAATAATATACATTTATAAACCATAATTTTCCTTATATATAACTGGAGTATCTCAATTGCTTTAAACTAAAATTATTTCATTTCTTTTTGTCTGTCATGAATGTGAATAGAGAATAAATTCTTAGAGATGTGCTTATTTAAAAGTTTGCTTGCTTTTAACATGCTTATTGATTCCTTTCTGAAATTTCACTGGCATGCAAAAAAAATACATGTTTTTGAAATTGTAGAAAATCTTCGTTAAAATGGTTAAGTATGGTTTACTTAAAGATTTGCTTCTGTCCTAAAAGATCAAGAATTATGTCAAAAACACCTATATTTAAGTTAATTCCTGGGACAGATTTATGTTTAGAACGTAGGCTCATTAAAACTCTTTTAAACTGAATTGATTTACTATTTTAAATTAATGAGTAAATTTCCTTTGAATTCTATCCAATTTTTGTATAATTTGTAAAATTTGCCAGCCTTCTACACTGACCAAATGAATGTAACAACTGTCTACATGATTGCTATTAGAGTAAAAAAGCTCAACATTTAAAAGCAGAAAATTCTCCTTCATGATAGCTCTGTGAAAGCCAGACCCCTGAACCTCAATTTTTTTCATCTGTGTAATTGCAATAATGATATTTTCTCCATCCTTCATCAGTATCGTTATGGTTATTATCCTGGAGAGGATTTTGAGCCAATGGAGTAAACTTTGACACAAGGCTAATCCTGTAAAATCCCCTTTCTACTTCTCTAGCAGTTCATCTTCTTAGCACAGGTATTATTTTTGCACCTCTTACTCATTATCACTGACCTCTTTTGGAACCTCATCAGGCATCTACATGTCTCATAAATACTTTGGTAGAGAAGTGGACATAGTACTATTCTGAAATAGAAAATTTTGACTCCTATACAGGAAGATTATCTCAATGCAATATTCATAATATTGCCATCAATTAAAATAATTTTTATATTATAATATCATAACCAAGAAACTGCATACTTTTGAAACAGTACTGTATGAAGCTTTATATCATTTTATTGTTCTGGTATAGTAGCATTTGTACACATATTTTCATTATGGGGACAACACCAAAATGCTATTTTTTTCCCTAAAAAAGAGTCTCACAACTATGCAATTTAGGGAAGACGCATTATTGTCTTTTGAGAAAATTTGTACAATAAGTAGTAAACTCTGAAGGTAGAATTAAAAGCATCAATAAATGTCATTCTCGTGGCGACCAAATCGTGGAATCATAAATAAGTATAATTGCAAGAATAGCCCACATACTATGCAGTGGTCCAAGTGGATAGATTGTGATATCTTTGATGAAATAGGAAACATTTGAAGAGGACTGATTTTGGTATGAAGAACATGAGTTTGGACCTAGAGATATTGAGTATGAGGTATGTTTATGGCATCAGAAAGGTGGTGTCAGTTAGGCTGAAATAATTGAAAGCATGGAGCTCAGAGACCTGGCCTGGACATTAGAATCACCTGCAGTTACAGGGAGCCAGTTGAAGCCAGGCTTGTGAACGAAGCCTCCAAGAAAAAAGAGTATCAAGTGAGAAAATAAGAGGACCTGAAATTAAGTCTTTAGAAAGTTCCAACATATAAAAGACAGACCTGAGAGAATGAGGTAACTAAAGGGGTAGAAAGGAATAGCAAGAGTAACTAGGCAAGAAATCAAGAGTGTGTCCTGTAATAGTAGTTTATAAAAAAGATTCAGAAAGGGGAGTTATAAACAAGAACAAATGCAATTTAGACATTAAATGCATTAAATGTTTCATTGCCCAGTAATGAAGGCAATCAAACACCTACATTTAATTAAAACAGAATAGAATAATTCCTGTGTTCAAAGCACTATGTGCTATGTCCTAGGTAGGGCCTTGACAGTTTTTAAATGAGTGAACATGGGAAATTTTGGGAATGGGTTAGCAAGGAACTCAGTAAAACCTCTCTCTTAAAGCAGTGATAAAAAATGGACAAAATTGTCAGAAACAGCTACATTAAGATTCTGGAAATTGACCAAAGGCATACGACAAATTGAGAAATGTTTATTCAAGAAGTCTTGTATCTCTGTAAAAACAGTGTTTTAGCCTAAGGAGGATCTATCATTTCCTTCAGTATGACTCCATTGCATGGAGGACAAGGCAGGCCTTGAGGATCTGCATCTTTGTTACTTGCTGAAGAGCCTGCATTGATTTGGTATGGAAGCTTGTAAAAATCCATGCCAGGGCTCACTGTTGAAAAATGACAGAGAAATGATCCTGGAACGATAGTAAACAATCTGAGAAGGCCAACATCACCCCTAGGCTAATGCCATGCTAAAGGCTGGAGAAAGCAGCAAACCAGTGGACCACTCATAAATTTAACAGAAGTTCTGGGGAACCGGACATAATGGCTCTTGATATGCTTTCCCATAACAGTGATTATCTGGAGTGATGTGCACTCATGCCAGGATCAGTGCCAAGTCAGGAAGACCAAAGAAAGTCTTAGTTGTCTTTTTGTCTCTGGCTGACTATGGGGTCTTGAGTGTACAGAAATTGAAGACTGGAGAATAATTGTGGAAATATTGAACTTTGTATTTCTAAATTATACACAGATCTTTCAGCAAAAAATAAGGCTGATTGGCTCAATTATTTTAAGTACAACTGCTTATTAATCATGGGCTGACTACTAAACTATATTTCCCCAAAAGGAACCCCTAGGAAGCCAGGCTTAAATATAAACATAAAGAAAAAAATAATAAAAATATAACCTAAGCAGAGACTTTAGTAGCAATTCATTTTTGGAGAGACGTACACTATTGAATTATCTCAAACAAAAAACAAACAAACAGAAGCATTGATTAGAATCTAGGATTGAAACAATAGATTATCTATAATATCTAGTTTTCAAAAAAAATTAGGAATTCGAAGAAACAGAAAACTGGAAAATAGGCATTTAAAAAAAAACTCATAACTAGAAGTATCACTGATGAGATCAGCAGAGAAAAAATTTGAAGAAGTCATCGAAGAAGTCATTATAAACATGTTTAGAGAACCAAAGGAAACTATATCTATGTATATGTAAAATAAAAATATATCAATAATTACTTATCAAATATAGAATATCAATAAAAATAAATTATACAAGAGAACAAAGTGAAAAATTCTGGAGTTAAAAGTGAAAATTGAAATAAAAATTTCACTGTAGGAATTTAAAGCAGATATGAGATGACAGGAAAATAAATTAGTGAACATAAAGTTAGAGCAATAGAGATAATCCAAGCTGAAGAACAGAAAGGAATGAAGAAAATTAAACAGAGCCTTAGAGACTATGATACATCATCAAGCTTACCCAAAAATGTTCAACTGAGTCTTAGAAAATGAAGAGAGAGAAAGGGCAGAAAATATATTTGAAATGAAAGCTGACTACTTCCCATATTTGTTGAAAAAAATGTATCTACAGATACAAAAAAAAGAAAAAAAACCCACAATAGATTCTCAGTATAATAAACACAAAGAGAGCCACAATCTAAAATGTAGATTTTTAGAATGCTGAAAACCAAAGGAATTCAAAGAAACAGAAAACTGGAAAATAGGCACTTAAAAAAAAACTCATAACTAGAAGTGTCATTGATGAGATCAGCAGAGAAAGCAGCACCTTGTTTCTATTGGGCTTTATTGGATGAAGCACTCATATAAGCAAAGCAGTTACTAAGCAGTGGCTGTTTCATGTAGAAAGCCATTGCATACTCAAATAGTTTCAGAAACTGGTTAAGATTCCTAATGTGCCAAATTGAGACTTAAAATATTATCAGTAATTTATTTTTTCTAGACATTAACTTTGTTATGTCTTCTACAAAAGGCACTCACCAATCCTTCTACCATCCGCTTTAATTGACTAGCTTATTATTGGCCCTTCTTATAGGAACTCCTATTCTCAGTCTGTCACTTATTATTGGTATTTAAAAGAACTGTAATTAGCTGTTAGAGCCTGTTAGAATAGATACTGGTGGTACTGGAGCATATATGGAGATCTAAAAGAACTACTGACTGTGTCATTTAAACCAGAGTCAGACATAAATCTTAATTAACTTATACATTCCACGACCCAAGGTGGCTAGGCAATTTGTGAAAATTCTAGGGTACAGATGCTTAGGACATTGTCAGCTTGCAGGTTCATGATCAGCTATTAACTAGAATCTAGTTTTCCATATGAAGACTTGGGGCTCTAAAAGTGAATCCTCCAATGAAAAAGGCAGAAGCTACATGGTTTTCTATAGCTAGACTCAGAAAGCACATAGGGTCACTTCTATTTTATTTTATTGGTTGAAGCAGTAATAAGCCCACCCAGATTTAAAGCGAAGCAACATAGACCCACCTCTCAATGAATTAGCAGCCACGTTTGAAAACCAATGCAGCCTGCCTTCTGACTTTAATTTATTTACTTTCCTCTTACACATAAAATACAAGTTTCTTCTTCCAACACCCAATTTATTCTATTACATTGCATTCTATTACAGCAACGAGCTTAAGGTCAGGCCCAGGTGCAGGGACTTTCCTGAAGTTTGGTTGCTCAAGTACAATTTCTGTCACTATTAACATCTGTTAATTAAAGATATAAGCTATTTATCACCATGGTCCAACAAACAATGGTGAGATAGACATAGGACAATCTTAATAAACAAGTCTATGCACAAAGAGAGAAAGTGGGAGACATAGCATTCACTGGTCAAGAGCAATTCTGAAGCCAGCCAGACATGTATGCCAATTTCTTGTTTAGGCTTAGTGCTGTTCCCTGACATTATGTTTTCCATTTGTCTACTACTTTCAGGAGAAGAAAGGTTTTGAAAACCTGTAAATCCAAACTAGATACTCCTTTGTTTAGCAAAGCAATTTAGTGAATTTTGAACAGACAAGCATTACATGTGTGTAACTGATTAGGCTGTTGTAACAAAGATGACAAAATAGTTGTTTAAACAAAATGAAAATGCACTTATCACATAATTTTCTGGGCAGTAGTGCAGAACTAGTATAGTGGCTCAATAAGATTGAAGACCCAGCTCATTCCAGCTTCTTTAACTGCCATTCTTAGAGTGTTGTAAGTTCTAAAAAAAAATACTTATGAAAATAGAAAAGTCACAAAACTCACATATATATTCAACCTTTTGCCAGACCCATGGGGGATGACTTACTGATGATATAAAATTATGTTTTCAAATAGTATTGAGTTTTATGGAGAAATGACATTATTAAATGGAAATATAAGTTTGCATTAGAATGTGATCTTTACTAAACACACACACACACCCCTCTACATATACACAATAGTTAAACTAAAATCACTAAAATTCACAGCTGTTATTTGTGGACTGGGAAGTTGCGGGATTTAATTTTTAATAAAAATATTAAAATATTATGGATGCCTTACACTTAATTTTACAAGTTTTTTAGGCATACATAGATACTGGTTTTAAGAGACATTATATTCTTTTACTTAATTGATACTTTGGAAGTATATAACTGATTAGAAAAAAAGTATTGTGCAAGTGTGATTTCAAATTTGTCATGGGCCCTTTCTTCCTCAGATAGGTTCCTGGAATGCTTTAATGATGGATGACTGGAAGTAAAGTCTCACTCCTGGTTTTGGACCTTTTCTACATCATTTTTGACCTCCATCTTTTGTCACTCCTAAATTAAATTACTACATTAGTGAGTTAAATAGTGGCCTACAAAATTTGTGTCCACCCGAAATCTCAAAATATGACTTTATTTGTAAATAGGGTTTTTGCAAATGTAATTAGTTAAGATGAGATCACACTGGATCAGGCTAAACCTTAAATCCAATGACTGGCATCCTTATAAGAAAAAGAGAGGATATAGAGAGACATACACACACACAGAGAAGGCCATGTGACAATAGAGTCAGGAGCCGGAGTGATGCAGCTATAAGTCAAGGCAAGGAATGTTCAGAGATATCAGAAGCTAGGAAGAGCCAAGGAAGTATTCTTTCTTTGAGGCTTTAAAGGGCACATGGCCCTGCTAATACTTTGATTTCAAACTTTTTGACTCTAAAACTGTGAGAGAAAACATTTCTATTGTTTGAAGCCACCCAGTTTGTGGAAGTTTGATATAGCAGCCCTCGGAAACTAATACCACTACCTTCCAGAGAAAGAGACATACTGTATTAAAATTATCTGAGGTAAATAACAATATAATATATGTATATATTTATTTATAATATTACTAACATAATGCCTTAAAGAAAGCATAAATTGAAATACAAAACAATTCCTCAAAAAAAAAAAGGTTAATATATCTACTGATCAAAAAAATAATATTAGGAAAGTGTTTTGTTATCAATTGTTATGCAAATGTTAGTTATACACAAGTTTATGAAGTTTTGCTTCTGACTCCATTTATAATATAAATTAGGATGATTTCATTTCCCCCATCCACATTTTAAAACCATCATTAACAGGATATAAATTATTCCACATACTTTACACAATTCATCGCAATGAAGGATGAAACTTAAAAATTTGAACTCATAAATCAGGGAAATGCAGAAAACATGCCGCTGACTAAATATATGACAGTTCAATATAATTTACTCTTATCTTTATTTTTCTGAGAATGCAGAATTACTAAATTAAATAAATGTTAATTAATTTTGAATGCACATAATATAAATAAATACAATCACAGTTGGAAAATCAATACTGCATTGTAAAACATTTATGTCTGCTTTCATTTATTTAATGATTAATTCTTATTTGAAAAGTACAGTGGGGTATTTGGAGTCTAAATTATGTCTCCAACATTTTCTGAAACATAAAAACATAAATATTAAAATACTGTAAGTTAAGAAGTTTGAAATAATAAATATTTATTGAATTTTAATTTAATGTATGTAGCATCCCAGAATATTCAGTGAGGAAAAGTAAGAGTTTGTTCAGCTTTCATTTCCAGTAAAATGGAAATAATATCTTCCTCATGAGATTGCAATAGAATTAAATGAAATAACATTGGAGTGTCTGTCATGTGTTTACAAACGCATTACTTCCCTTCCATCTGTTCTGCTAATTATTTCAGGGGCTAAACCTCTGCAACCTGTATTTCTCAAACTTCCATAACCCTTGGCTTCCAGCTAGGCTTAGCCAATGTCTGTCCTAGTGGGAGAGTGGAAGTTGAGAGTAAGGTATAAACTAGAATATTTCTTCCTCTTTTCCTCTGCTTCAGTCAGTAGCTTCAGAAGTGTCCCTGTTTCCTTGGTGATTCCAGTTCCCACCAGGCAGCACTGCATTCTGCGGATCCTGAGCAAAGAAATGTTTAGAAAAGTATCATAGTAGTTATAAATCACTTTGCAAAACATTAGTTATACACCAGTATGTGGATTTTAGCTTTTAATTTCATACATAATGCAAGTTGGAAATATCTCTCTCCTGACTCCACATTCTGAAACCAACTGATCATTACTAATGTGACATTTTTCCTGTCCATTTATCATTCTAATCACCCTTCCTTATCTGTTAATGTTCTTTTTAGATACAAATTGTTATTAATAGCATTAAATCAAATACTTAAGAATTAATGCCAATATTTCAGCATCTCAGTTAATTCTCATATGAGTAGATAATGTCATTAAACTAATTTTTTACCCTCCTACTCTATGATCTTATCCTGTCCTATTTCCACTTCCTATTCATTTCCATTTTTTGCTGTTGTTTCTCATATTCTCCCACTTTCTTTCCTTGCCTATAAACAAGAACTATTGCCATCTGTCCTGCCAACTTAACAGGGTTTCTGTGAAGGCAAAATAAGCATCTGCATCTAGTAGTGTTTTGTAAACTGTAAAGAATTATTCACATATCATTTTGCACCAGCTTTTCTTTTCTCTTTCTGCATGCATACCTTTTACTCTTTTCAAGATTTAATCTTAATGCTTTTTATTTTGTCTTACAAAATATCTTTGATTGCACATTAGTTTTAGGTGGATGAATTTAGATTCGCTTTCTAATTGTGACATAGTTGGCAACTATCACTAACAATTTTTATGTCAACTTTCTACCAAAACCTTATTCTCATAAGAGCTAAAAGCAAACACATCACTATTGCCCAAAAAATGATTTGACTCTATTGACTCTCTTCACTTGTTCTGTGGATTTTTTTTTTTCCAGTTGGTGCCAAGGTCTAAAATATTGACATCACTTTTTACTCCATTCTTCTTATATTTTTTATTCTTACTTCCAAACACCCAGACTTATTGATTCTTCTTTCATTATGTGTCTTTTGTCCTTTCTTTCTTTTTTTATATTTTCAGTTTTGCTGTCGTTTTTTTTTTCTTTTAACATTTAAAATTTGTTCAGATGTTTTGCATTTATATCAGTCAAGATCAGTTAGGAAATCACAGTTGATATTAGTTAGTTTTGCTGTGAAAATTTAAAATAGAATAGCAGGTGTGGGAGAGCTGAAACTACAAGAGAAAATGTTGACGCAATCCAAGGATTAGCAATAGCACAATGCTGCCACTGCCCTGTTGGCTGGAAGAAACTGGGAAGTAGAGAAGAGCCCTGTTTTGTTAATATTGTAACTGCAAGTACTGAATTTAATTTTAGGCACCACATCAAAAAAAGGATATTAAAACTTAAGAAGATGGCTATTGATATTGAAATACCTGGAAAATGTCTAGTGTATAATCATTGAAAGAACTATAATCATTTTGCCTAAAATATAGGTCAAATGGGTGCAACAGGAAGGATATATCAATAATTGTTCCAAAAACTTAAAGAATGTCAATGGAAATATATATCATGCTTTTTTATACCTAAGAGAACTTAAAAGCCTATGACGCTGATTTTAGTCAATGTGAAGCCTGATTTTAGAGTAATTAATGCCACCCCAAAATGTACTTTGATTTGAAAATAATGAATATACTATCATGAATGACATCAGAGTATTAATCCAGAGATTGACTTTGAAGTTAAGGAAAAATGTTAGCATTGTGAAGGAGTAAAAACAATATAACTTTATAAGTCCTTGACAATTTTTAAGGTTTAACATTAAATAGAGAAGGAAATCAAACAAGGTCAGGAAAAGGTGGTTAAGGTATTCACATGCTGCAGAAAATTAAAAATCAAGATGATCTAGTTCTTTGAAAAATGACAGTTTCACCAGTAACCTTCATGAGTGCATTTATTTATGCATTATTGTACAAAACCAAGTTTGCAAATAGAGCCATTGGTGTCAATCACTACACTAAGGAGAAAAATAAACCAGTAAAGGGAAGGAATATCAGTGTCAAATGAATATTTACAAGCTACAGAAGTAACCATTTATGCTTATATGCTGTGAAGACAGTATTGCATTAAAGAGAGAAACAAAGATTGTACTATAAAGTAAGAAAACTAGGCGATAGAAATGATGGAAAGAAGGAGACACCTAATCATGCCAGTCAAGAGAGAGTCAAAAACAGAGAAGAATGTGACTCTAGTAGCAAGATTTGAGTCTCATGGTCCTTAAAATTTCTCACCATAAATAAGGCAGAGAAGCCAAAGCTCTCCCTTCCTTTCACTGTAAAAAAAAAAAAAATCACATTTTTATTTGGCTTCACTTCAGAGTGCTCCTGGCCTTTTCAGCTTATTTAACGTTATGTCATGGCCACCTATTTTCCTCAGGGACAGACTTGATCTTCAACTGCAAGGATCTTGTGGAAGAGGCAAGTTGGGAAGGACCAGACATGCTGTTTCTAGACAAATGAAGAAAGGCTGGATATATATATAGTATATATTTAAATATATGTATATATATATATATATATATATATATATATATATATATATGTGTGTGTGTGTGTGTGTGTGTGTGTGTGTGTGTGTATTTATTTTATGTATAGTGATATGTTATATATACATATATACATACATATACTGATATATTAGGAAAAGAAAGGTAAAATAGAATCCATCTTCAGTGACTAGAGTTTTTATTTCTGACAATGACAAAGGTGGATAAGATTTTGAGTTTGAAGAGGCCATGACTTTTGGAAATAAGCATATGAGAAGCTTAACATAGTTGAGTAAGAAGATGACTTACTGAACATCACTCAGGAAATTATTGAAGATAGAAAGTGTAATGCTGTAACAGGTCAAAATTTCATGGCTTGCCATTTTCCACTATTGAAATTTTCTATGTGTGTATAGAAGTTAAGGAATGCAAAGAAAATTGAATGATATTTAAAAAGCAATCAAGCTTTTTATCAATAGGAAACCTATTCACAGAATGTATTTTTTGAAAGAGTTAAGAATGAGGGAGTTTTGAGAGATGTAGATTAAGGAGTAATAGAATATGAATGATATGTAATATAGAAAAGGATTGTGATTTTTTAAAAATGGATAATTTATATAAAATGAATTGTCAGTTATGACACATGATAACAAATTTTTTCAATTTTTTTCAGAAAAAATCAAAATACAAGAATATATTCCAAGGCCAATATCCTGATTACTTCATGTTTTTTTCTCCTTTCAATTATGTGAGTTCTTTATAATTTAATTTAACAATAAACTCATAGATTGCTTTCAATAAGGATTGGGTCTGATAGAAAGTAGCAGTGTCAATTGAGAAGAAATTTAGGATATTGCTATCAACCTGTGTAAACAATAATGATCTTGATAATTTAGTTTGCTCAGAACTCATCATAATTTAGTTTGCTCAGAACTCATCCTCAAGAATATTCCCAATACATATACCAGTATTTATTAAACTAATTTAGATTAATTAATTTTTAATGTAATTTTCCAGTAGTACAGTTTGATGTTTTTCCCATATGCTCTAGAGAATAAAAAGACTACTATAAAACATAAAAAATTTATTATAATAGTTGCTATATTTATGTGGTTGGATTTGAGATTTTAAATAATCTTCTTTATACTCTGTATTTTCCAAATTATTTATTGAGTGTATATACTTCTTATAAAAATAGAATATTTTAATATGTATATAATGTGTGCATATAATATATTTTGGGTGTATGTTGTGTGTGTGTGTGTGTGTGTGTGTGTGTGTGTGTGTGTGTAAACAAGAATGTGAATGATATGAGGGATTCCATATTGGAGAGTAGTTCAGTAACAAATTAGAAAAAATGGCAAGAGTTCTCATAGTTTTAATATGCAATGTGATGTGCCCCTAATCTGGATGAGATATAAAGTGTACTCTGAAGTGGACTAATGGATGAATTAATGTTGGCAATCATGTAAATAAGTGTGAGGGAGCCAGAGGAAGATAAAGGTAAGAAGAGGCTTGTGATTCCAGGAGGAAGATGCCTTCAAAGTTTCGGATAGTGAGAAGAAGGCTGTGATTGATTAGATTGAAGCTGTCCTGGTCATTAACTGGTGTAGAATTGAGAAAAACAATGAAATTGAAGACAGGGCAAATCTAATGCATTCTAGATAGATTATCTATCATGAGCAAAAGCATAATGACTAGAAACAGAAGTCAAAGTAGAAAAAAATGAGAATCAATTTCAAAATTAGTAAAAATTTGTTTTATTCTTATACTTTATCTATAAAGGTGAAGTATTTTTCAGACTTATAGAAACTGATACATCTTTTATATTGATCTAGAATAATAGTCTCTAGTTAAAGTATCAAGGACGATTAAATTAGAGAATGTGGCAATACATTTTTTTGTGTGTTTGAATGACATTTGCTTATACTCCCAAAGTATGTGATTATCTAGAATTATAGTCATGCATCAAAAATAAGAAGTTAAATGTTTTTAACCAACAATTGTTATGTCTTTAATGGAATTTTCTAAAAGAACAGACTAAGTAGGGGGTAGCCCTTTTCAAAACTTAATAAAATAAAAGCATAATTGTAGTAACTTTTATTTAGAATATAAGGGCTAATTACAAAGATCCAAAAGTGCCATTGGAATTTATCTTAAAAATGTCAGATAATCTGTTATGAAACAATATGGCTGCCTACATGAAGAAATATGTTCAAGCCAAACCAGCTAGTAGGCAGATCATTAACAAACAGTATAAGCAGAGAAGGAGAAAGATGAATCCCCCAAGGAGATTAAATATTTATGTATCTTGGCTCAGAAACTCACTTATGTTTAGCCTAACAGGTAGCCTCATACTAAGATACCATCTGCCCAGTGAAGTAAAACAAATTTTGGTTTTCAAATTTATACTACAAGAATCCAAATTTATGTGAATATATAAGAATATCTTCTCTTACTCTGAAGAGAGAAAAGGTATTTTCCTTGAGTCAATTAGTTGTGATGAATGAAGACTGGCCCAGAGTCAATAGGCTACTATAACATGTTAGAACATGTGCACTCTCTCTCCTTCCCTCTCTCCTACCCTCTTTCCCTCACTCTATCAATTCACTTTTTTCTGATTACTAAAATCATGTGATTGTCCCCTCATATACCAGTTAACCTGTGGCTTTACTCTTTTGTAAATCACCTATTTGCTACATCTTACATTGAAGTTAAGAATGTTTTGGTAACATGAAGCTTTAATGGTAATTCTAAGGGAAGGTCGAATGTATATGGATATCAAAGAGAGCATCAGTATTTAAAACAATGGTAGCTGAAGGAAATTGGACTTTGGGTGATAAACACACAATAGAATATACAGATGTCAAATTATAAAGTACACCTGAAAATTATATAATTGTATTAACAAATGTTACCCCAATAAACTTTAAAAAATGAAAATAAATAAATAAATAAATAAAACAATGCAGAGCCAAAGAGAATGCATCTACTAGTTAAGAACCACAGTGTCTGAATTGGGATCCCTGGCTTATCCTTAATTGTTTATGTGATCTTTGAACATTGTGCCAGTGTTTCTCATTTGAAAAGTAGACATCGTATTAGTACCTGCCTTATAGAGTTCTTGGGAAATTACATGAAATACTAAATATATGGAAGAGACTAAAAACAAAGCCCAATCTGAATGAGCACTTACTAATGAGTGTTGTAAGATTATTTCTTCTCAATTTTTCATTAATAATTTTCGATCTCTATTTTTGTACAGGCATTTTATCTGCTACATTAATATTATTAAGTAAATTAAACATTAAAGAAGGGACATAAATTGCATTTCAATAAGCTCCAAATATTTATATCAGCTTCCTTTCACCATTTTGCTGTAAACACATTCTGTCTTTTTTTCATAGCTCACATGAACAAAGCTCAAATCAGAACAGTAACTGAGTGGCCAAAACCTGTTCTGTCAGCATCTTTCCTACATTTGTGAGATGTTCTGATTAGATGCTTTAAAAGGTTACCAGGACAAAAATGCTATCTTAAAAGTTAACTAAGTAATGTACTCTGGAAAGGCAAACCATTCACTAACCATCTGTAAATTCATACATCTCATCCCCTGTCCATCCCTGCTTAATTTATCTATTTAATTTCAGCTATTTTTTAATCCATAAGCAAATTCTTAGTTTCAAAGGTCGTGATCTCTCTTGTTCCTAATTAGATGAAATTTGCTACCTCTAGCTATGAATTTAGTTCAAATATCTTATGTCTTATGGTGCTCATAAATGTATTCAGGGAAAACAATATAGATTTATGGATCACTATACAAAAATTAGTTTACATAATTTTCTGAGCAGCTATTGAAATTCTAAAAATAAAAGTATACTTTTAATAAAGGTAAAGGTTTTATTTTTCTCCGTATTAGTGGAAAAAAATGGAGAAAACTGTCAAACATACTTTAAGCCCAAAAGCTTAAAAAAAAGTGAAATATAATCTGTTCTCTTAAAATAAGGATTTTATTTCAAAATTTTTGTTTAAATAAAAATACAATTTGTTAAACATTTAACATGGACATTTTTAATTAATTACATGTTAATTTCTATTATGAAAACTGAAATATTTCATTCTTAGAAAAATGAGAAGGAAACTAGAAATAGAATTTTTGAAATTATGTAAATTATGTATTGTGACTAACCAAAAGCCATGATTTAATTGACCAGGAAATATCCTAATGACCACATAAGTACCTTGCTGGATTTCAATATCTGATAATTTTGGCACTGGTTTATAAAGTTGATAACATTGTTTGCAAATATAATCCTGCAATTTAAATTGTATGTTAAGTTCTAGATAGCACGAGATATTTTGAGATTGTATGTTTGTTTCTTATTAGTTTTTTTCTCTTATCAATTAATTGCTCCTCTATAGTAAACCCCTCCCCATTAATTACAGTTCCTCATTTCCTATATATTAATAATTTATTTTCTTCCTTGTGTCCACTTAGATTTAGTACAATGTACTAAATTGTTGTACAATATGCAAGAATATAGATTTATGCATATTTAGACAGAGAAAAATATAGTTCAGCAAGATAAAATAGTTGAATTTGGTGGTAAATGGAATAAACTTAAAAATGGAGGCAGAAAAGTATGATTGAATTTACTAGAAAGAAAAATGCAGGGCAAGGTAATATAACACTGTGGGTAAGAGCTCAAATTTGGAATTAAGATAAATTAGGTTTGAATTCCTGCTTGCAAATTTATCTGACTCTGGACACATTGCTCTCATCCTCTAAGCTTCAGCAGTCTGAAATATACATTGATATATCAGTACTTGCTTCACAGAGAGTGTGAAAAACAAATTTTAAAATGCCAAAATGCATTTATATCTGTGTCTAGGGTATAGTAAACATTCAATAAATACTAAATATGATCATAGTGATAATGACATACATTTTATAGAGAGTTTGGCTTTAAGTTTTATTGTGACAAAATATAAAAAATATTTAAAAAGATAATTATAAGATATTCTTTTCATGAAATTAAATGTCATGATAGGCCTGGTAAAATACAATTCCATTCAATAAAACAACCAACATTTTTTAATGCATTCTCACAAATAAAGCTCTTGGCAAGTGTTAGAGGACTTATTACCATAGCACTCTTACTAAGAGAAATTGCAATTTGTAAAAGTATAAGTAGGTCTGGTGAGAAGATTTAAAAGAATAAAATATCTTCCAGATACTCCAATTAACAAATGAATAATTCAAGACAGACATTATAGCTTATGCAAAAGGATAAAAAGATTTTCGCTTTTTTTTTTTCTTTTGAGGTTTTTGGTAGCTATAAATTGGCCAAATAGTTTTGAGATTACAATTTTCTGGTAATTACTGAATTATGTTATGGTATCTTATAATGCCAAAGTGTAGGATTTAGTGTTAATCAGAATAAGGTAGGCCTGATGTTCTTCTAATATTTACAAAAATATTGGTTTGCGTAATTTTTGAAATATGCTGTAAGACCTACATGTTCCTCCCATCCTCTCTGCCATCACTGAATGCACAATAACCAGCCACCCTCTTCTCATTCTCTTCCTTGCCCTTTTCTTTTACTTCCCTTGGAGAGAAAACAAACAAACAAATAAAAAAGTGTGTAGATATTCACAGAGCTATAGAATGTTCTCAGAGGTAAAGTAAAACCTATTAGACTTCCTGGACTCATAAATTCTGTGAACCACCAAAAAACACTTCAAAAGAGGTTAATGGGTTTTGACTTAATCAGTTCTTCTAAGGTCCAACCTTTCCCCGCTCCCCCTATTGCCCAGTTGCTCTGAAATAACATAAGTGGTTCACAAGTACTGATGTCAAATTGAAGTCATTTTGATGCCAGAGGAAAAAAAATCTTAGAGGCAATTGGGGAACATTTCAGCATTCTAGAAATCTTTTGGGAATTATGAATTATTCTAGAAGAATTTGGACTAGTAGTAGCAAAGCATTTATAGTTTATACTAATTTTTTGAGGACTAAGATAGAATTGGGGACATTTGGCTCCTATCAAGAGGAAAAATGGAATCCAAAGGAATATACAAGAGTTACACATTATTGAAAGTAGATGTCAAGAATATGGATTCTGGGCTCTCCTGCCTGGGTTTGAATCATGATATTACATTCATTAGGTTGAGATCTCAGTTACCTAAACTCTCTCTTGATCTTTCTCATCTGTAAAATGAGAGTAATAAACATAGGCAAGACACATAGAACAGTGTCCGGCACAAATAATTTACACATACAGGTTTGTTAAATGAATGTACGCTGTGATGTATTTTCATGTATTGTTTAATTATTCTAAAATTTTGCTTAAATAGGTATTTATTTTCTATAAATCAAAGTGGGGGAATTTGAACTTTGAGAAATTTAGAAAATTGCTAAACTCAATAAACTAGAATTTAAACTCAGATTGTTTTGATTCTATGCCCAGTACATTTGGTGGTGGTGGTGGTAGTGGTGGTGGTGGTGGTGGTGGTGGTGGTGGTGGTGAAATCTGGAAAAGATATGCCCTGGAGTCAGATTTTTTTAACTTAAGGGTGAACATCCATTTTTTCTAGCAATCAGTTGACACGCAAACATGGGCTGCTAAACTAGATGGCCAAGCTACCCCCCAAATGAATGGGGCCTGAGGGAATCACATCAGAGACTAAGCACTTGTGCATATAAAAGTGAACGTTATGATTTTCTTACTCTTGCAGGCACTTTGGGTCTCTTGGCTAATACCTGCATCATATGGTTGTAACATTAGAAACAAACAGTTCCAAGGTCTAGCCCATAATGATGAGAAAAATGATCAGCATTTTTCTCACAACTGGAGATATTTAGTGGTACCTATGTTGAAATCATGTTGGTGACAATTTCACAATGGATTTTCTAGCACTTAAAATGCTAAGATTTCATGTCTTCGTAAAAAGATTTTCTGAAAAAAGCACCAGAAGCAGAACATAAGAGAAATAATTGTCTTTCATTGCCTGAGGCATGCTCTCACCAATCCAATTTTAAAGTAGAAGCAAAAAACAGAGCAGAGGGGTAATAACGGCTATGTTTTAGAAGATGAGGCTGAAATGTTAGGTGATTTGGAGAAAATCTATAGATTTTTTTGAGCTGGCCCCAAGGGAGGAAAAACATGAAGGGGGGGGAAAAAAAGATGAATATGAGCAAATATCTCAATAGGTCGAAGCCTGGGACCAAAATAAAGTATGTAGTAATAAAAACATGAAAACTAAATAAAATTAATGGCTACCTAAATGGAAATATAACAGAAACATCACTATACACATTGTTTAATTCTGATTTTATATAATATAAGGAATGCTTTTATACTGAATGAATTCCCAGAATGCTGAAGCTAGAGGAAATAGCATGAACCAGCCTAGTCTCCTTTTATATATGAGGGCATAAACAGAAAAATATATACATAAATATATTCTTGCTATAGGTAGAGTTTTTCCTGATTTAAGGGATGGAGCATAAAGTCTGGTTCTTAGTGGTAGTGATGGTAGTTTTCTATTTAGATAATAAACTCACCACTTGTATGTATGTAAACTGACCCTTTTTCATTATCAGGAGCTCTCCTTCAAGAATTCATAGTTTCAATCATAAAGCCACCCTTGAGTGAAAAGCCTGTGAGAACACCAATTTCTGAGCTTATCTTCTAAAACTTTTTTCTCCAGTTGCATTGGTATTGGAACTCTTTATCTTTATTTAGCATCACTACTGGATAAGTATTGGAGATGAAACTGGAGAGTCAGAGAAGGGCCACAAAAGCTCTTGCAAGACTAAGCAACAGAATCCAGCACTTAGAGCAGAGCTTTGATAGACAAGATTTTGGCTTCCTTATATTCTGTGTACCCACAGCAAGAGTTGCAGGCTCAGCATCAGGAGTGGAATGTTGGGAGAGGCAGGGTAAGGAAGAGAGGTCCAGAGATTAAATGATCAGATTTTTAAACTGCAAGTAACTGTCTTAGTCAGAGCCATGGCATTACAGATGAGGAAACCAGCCCAAAGAAGCATAGGAAACAATCTGCCCAGGATTACTCTCTGCAAAGTTAGACCAGACTCTAGGTTACTAAACTCTTTGGTCCAGTTCATTTATCATTAATGTGTTATCTTTTAAAGCCTTAGATACTCATCAGTTTATGAACATCTTTTGTGGTGGAGAGGCTTCTCAGTATATTGCTAGAAAGTCTAAAATAAGAGAAGATGTAGGATAGAGTTCCGGCTTTGTAAATAAGAGTGTTCTTACTCTAGCACTCTGTGCATATTTCTATTCTACTACTTACCACATTGCATAGAAATTATTTTCTTGTCAATGATTAGCACAGATTCAGAAATATCCATGTATTTTAGTTGGATTAAACTGTGTGATCTTGATTAAGAAAATATTTTTTTCTGTTTCTATTTACCTCTTCTTCTTCACTATAGAGATATTAGTAATTATTTGCTTGTTTAGCTAGGTTGTTATAATGACAAACATTAAAATGTATGTGGTGCACTTTATAAGTGGAAATTAATCAAGGAAAATAGTAAAAGTAGCAGTGATAGTACAATGGTAACAATATTCATCTTATTAGTAATCACTAACCAAATAATATGGCTAGAACAGGGAAATTTAAAGAAGGGAGATGAAGAACTTTGTCCTTTATTTAAATAACATTTACCAAAATGATAATTGTTATATCATGCATCTGAACTGGACCAAGCAAGAGCAGTTAAAAAAGAGAACCTAAATGTACTGAAATGTAAGATTCTCATGTACATCTGACCTCTGTTTGCAAACTTCAATGATAATGTAATAACAAGACTCAAAAGCACTTACGTAAAAAGAAGTAAGGATACAGGTAGGAAAAGGTTACTAATACATTCTGTTGTCAGAGTGTTATTCATTTTTTCAGTCCAGATCCATTTTCTTCAGTTGAGATTTGTCAATGTGCCTATTTATCATTTTTTTAATGAAGCATTAGTAAAAAGATCAGAAAGCAAGTGAAATATGACATTTATCGTTATACTAGAGTTTGTGATGTGGCATTCATTGTGAAAATTCAAGGTTGTACCTTTTTAGTTTAAGTATAATATTGAACATCAAGTTTTCTATTCAGATGCTTTTTGTTAAGAAAATTCACTGTGCAACTAAAGCAAAGCCTGCTGGAAAGTTTATTAGTTAATCTATTTATATTTTTAAAACTATGTCATTAAATAACAGATTTGTCTATTTTTCCCATTTGTGGTGGTAAACTGTTTTCTTAAAGTAACCAAATAGTGGTTTTGGAATCCTATGGGAAACTCAAAAGTAAGTACTAGGAAACTGAATCTATAGTGCACAATATTAAAATATGTGTTAATGGTGAATATTTATATAATAGATGTTATTTTGGTTATGCTTTTGAGCCATTTATTTGTTGACACATCAGTTAACGTTTTCCTCATAATCAGCTTTACCTTTCTACATATCACTTATTGAATTCTATTTAAAGTTTATATTGAGATGTGAGCTTTATCTTATATGATTATTTTAATTCTCCTTTGAATGTTTTCTACTTAATAATACGGTAACTAGAAGTATACCAATATACCTGCTGTTAGTTAAATGATAGGTTTTTTCCTCTTTTAAGCTGAAAAACAATAAATAATCTACTGGCCAACGAAAATGTTTAAAAAAATCAATCGGTGCAAAACTAAATCTTAATAGACATAGTTGATCTAATAAGTCATTCCATTTTATGTAAAATGCTATTACTACTTGACAAAAATGTCTAGATATGCAGGTGTTGCAGATTAGACACAGATAAAAGTCTTCTGCCTGGCTCTGCCAGAGTTCAAGTATGTTTACAGTAATTAGCACCTTGCCTACTCATGGAGGCTTTTTTCTGTGTTTTATGTTATTTTGGAAGAGGGAAGGAGGCAGAAATGCTGGTGATTTGGTGGCTTGCCCAAACACAAAGAATAAGAATTTTTTTGAATGTGTGTGTTTATTTATTTATTTTTTTACACATAGGTTTGAACTCTTCTGTTTAGAATCACAAGGATCAGAAGCTGATGCTCTTTATTTTTATGAGATATTTGTAAGCATGATAAGGGGTATTGGTCAAGAGAGACTGAGAGTCCGTAAAATCCAAGGAGAGAAGTTTTGGAGCCAGGTGAAAAAAATGCTGCAAAGCTGATGAAGAAGGACAAATCTGCTGATCTCTATATGTTGCACAAAATGTTCTGGCACTTGAAATGCAGGATGGTTTTGTACTGAATTCTAGAAATCTTAGTTCCCTCAATTTCCTTTACTTTCAAAAGAGGGTAGTGACAATAGTAGCACTTTGTTTGTATTGTTGCTCTAGACTTTAAAATGGAGCATTCTAGGTAAAATACCTAGAGGAGTATCTGGCACAATGTACCCATTCAAATGCTGTCAGGTATCATTTTATAGTATAATTATTTTTATTCATGCTAGACTTGTGGAAATGCTGAGATTTTACCAAAAATATTTACATAGTCCCTGTTTATACAAAGAAGTTGATGAAAAAAATCTACTAAAAATTCCATAGTCCTATGTAGACAATAGTAATTCATCGATGAAGATTTAGAATAACTAGTAGAGAAGAAGTAATTATATATTTGCTTATTTTCTAGTCATGTGAAGATTGTATTATTCTGAAAATATTCCGTCATGTTTTTTTTATTTTCAAATATACTGTCCCTAGCTAATTTTATCTGTCCTTATCTCGACCTGAGGAAAAGATAGTAATGCTGCTATTACTCACAGTGCCATGAGTCTTTAGAACATGTTTATATTAAAACAATACAGATATACTTGCCTCTCCAGTTTTCCAATACTATTTATTTATTCGAGTTATAATTTTTCATGATACTGCATCATCCACCGAACCACCCCTGAATCCTAATTTCCAATGATTCTCTCGAAGATTACTATACTTTGTTGACAAAAACCCAAATGTAAGTCTTATTTTAAATATGCAAAAAATATGAATGATAATTTGTTTTTTGGTCATGCTGCATAATTTTGATTAGAGTGACTGGTATTTAGAAATCGGATATTCTTTCATTTCTAGCTTCTGCATACTGCCTCCATTTTGCCTTCCTCAGAAACCCTGTGATATTTTTTTTTCTACTTCTTATGGATTCCAACATTCTTGTACCACATTTAAGGTATATGTTATACACTTTTTTGAATTTGGGACTTTATCAAGTCCCTCATTAGGACTTTTAATTTTTTTCATGTAGTCTATGTCCTATATATTTTCCTCTAACGTATATTCTGCATGCATTACTTATTTAATAAATGTTCACTAAATTATAATAAAACAGTTTATTTTCTCCCACTGTTAAGTAGTATTAAACAATGCAATTATTGCATATTCTGTTTTCACCTATATTTGTTAACTACTGAGATAAATCACCGTCACATTTATTTGCATCATCAGGAAAGACCTCTTATAAGAGTTCTAGCAGATGCCTCAGTATTTTCCCCTGGGATCCTCAATGTGTTTGCTGTTTCCCATGAACAATTTTACTATTAGAAATTTATATAATGACTTTAAGGTTTTAATTCATGTTAAATTACAATTACACCTCACTCTTCTTAGCTCTTAAGATATTGCCAGTAATAAATTCAAGACCATTTCTGGGAGTAAAGTTCTCAGAAAAAGTAAGAAAAAATATTAGGGAGTCGAGATCCAGAGAAATGTAGAAAAACTTTATATGAAGTGCATACTGAAGGTAATATGATTAAACTTTGGCCTCACCTTCAAAGATTACTCTTTCAATCTAAGTGTTAAGAAAGTTTGCTTCACCTTCCCAAGCCACCCTAATTTTGAATCCTAAATATTTCACCTGAACAAGGGAGGAAAAATAAAACCTGGAGATTTATTTAAAAATTTTTTTTGAGGAAGGCGATACTTTTTAATGTGGAAAAGGGGAAATAGTTTCCACACCTTAAATAGTGACATATAAACAGTAAATTTATTGTTGAAATAAGTTGCAAATCACTTCTCTTTTAACATAAATTATATTCTCATTACTTATAAATTAGGTGACTTGCCATATATATTAACTTACTGATTGAGCTTCTAGATCACTTGGTACAGTTGACTAATGTCCTTCTAATAATGAAATGTTATTCATATTTAGACCTTCTAAAATATAACAAAGTATCTTAACATTGATACATATCGCACAGAGATGAATTTACTTTTTTTCCCTCGTTGTTTTAGCAGTTGCCTAAAAAATATACTACAAAGACTCAACAAATCTATAAATGTTATGGCTCTAGGATCTGGATTATAGAGAATCGATGTCACCATCTGAATCATATATAACTAGCATTGGGATAGAATTTATAAAATCTAATAATGGACTCTTGTCCACCATTATTCATTTAGATTTGTCACCTCAGTCAATCCAGTTTTTGAAAGAAAAAGAAAATATATGTATATCCCCAGAATTTAAAACTGTACTATGGTCTATCGAGATAGAAAGCAGTTGTCAGGGGCTAAGGGTAGAGAAAAAATGGGAGTAACTGCTTAATGGGTATGGCTTTTTATTTTAGGGTGATTGATAAAAATATTTTGGAATTAAATAAATGTAATGGTTGTAAAACATTGTGAATGTACTGTCACTGAATCATATACTTTAAAATGTTTAATTTTTTATTATATGAATTTTACCTCAATAATAAGAAAATAAGAAATAGTACTCCCAGTCCCAAACTTTCAAAAGCTTTTTAACAAAAACTAATGATTCACACATGTGTCGGATTGAGAGGATCTATTATAATGGTTGTATTTCAATATCTTCTTGTCTAAATCTGTTCTGAATCATATATTTGCCTTTCCAAGTACTTGTATTACTGTCATCAGTCACCAGTTCACTTCTCTCTCATAATCTGCATCTTCTATTTCTTTTTTCACCCCATTACTTCACCAATAATGCCCTATTGCTCCTAATTCTCCTTCTTATCTCTCAGTTAATGGGATTTTTACTGTCTTCACCTCGGAATTTTCTACATCAGAAATGAGCGTTTCAGCTTTGACATTTTGTGTCCTGTGGTATTCGGAATAATGGTCCTCAAATATGCCCATGTCCTAATCTTCAGAACCTGTAAATATATTAGTTTATATGGCCAATAGGGACCACGAAGTTGTGATTAAGTTAAAGACCTTGAGAGGAGGTGACTATCCTAGACTATTTGGGTGAACCCAGCATAACCCAGTTCTTAACATCCAATAATGTTTCTGACTGTGGTAAGAGAAAGACATGAGAGTATAGAAAAGTAGGGTCAGGGACATGCAATTTTACTAGTTTCAAAGATGGAAGAAGTGGTCATGAACTAAGGAATAAAGACTAGCTCTATAAGCTGGAAAAGGCAAGGAAACAGATTCTCCCCTAAACCACCCAGAAAAGAACATAATCCTGCTAACACCTTGAATTTAGTCAGTGAGACCTGTGTCAGACTCAGATCTACAGAACTGTAAAATAATGATTTTGTGTTGTTTTAAGCAACTAAGTTTCTGGTAACTTATTATATCAACAATAGGAAACTAAGACATTTTCTTTTCTCATATGACTTGTGATAACTATCTCCTTATCTTTCAAATCTATTTACTTTTCCCTATTTATAACTTTACTACTTTGTTCTATGATTTGTTAATTTGGGGATCATAGCAATGAATTCATAAATACTTCTCTTTTATTTCTAAAGTTGCTTCGATTCATTTTCAACACTACAGTCAGAATTGCCATACTAACAGAAAAATCTGAGTATAAATTACTAATAAATCCCTTCAATCATTCTTATTACCTTTGGGTTAAGTCCAATACCAAGTTCTTCATGATCTAGTTCCTGATTTCTCTTCATTTATCCTCCTCATATTTATGGACTGAATATACATGAAATTCCTTCAAAACACTCTTATTTTCTCTTGCTTTTGTGTATGAAAAAATGTTGCTCATTTATACTACAACCTCTACCTAGTTAGCATATATTTGTTCTTTGCCTATTAAAACAAATATTACCTTTTTAAGGAACTCTTCTCTGAACCCAAAATATTAGATTTTCTGTTAGTACTTGCTCTTGCTCTCATTGCAACTATGATAGACTCAGACATAACATGTATCAATCTACTGAATGGTGTGATTTAGTTTTAACTTGCATGTATTCTTTACAAGATATGACTTTCTTGATTTTTAGTCAATTATTAGATATTCAAAAATAATATGTAAATCAATGAGTAAATACAAGCATTCACCTTTTGCTAATACGTATACATATATGTGCATGTATATCCATGTTTTAATGTTTACTTAATGTAGTAGCTACCTTATTGTAATTTTAAATATGTGGTTGCAAAGTTATAGTATCATTTTAATCAAAATCTTATTCCTATTTTATTTTATTTTTTTTTTAAAACATTGTTTACTGAATGATGTAGACAATGTCCTCAGAGTACTGCCTGGTATAAGTCTAAATTATTCATTTATGCCTACTCTGTTGCATTCAAAATAATGAATCTGGTTGTTCCTATCTAAATTGTAGGCATACTGCCTGGGAGGAATTAACCAGCTTTTAGAAGTTCGCCTTGCAAATCCAAACCTATTAAATGACGCAGAATGTCTCAGCATGTCATAGAGTAATGCAATTATCCCTGACATTAATTATTACATTTTAAATTGCCTTTTTAATCATGTCTTAAAAGAGGAAATTATGATTACTTTCTGCTTTTTATCATTTATCTTTTCTCTCTCTATTTGAAGAAGCCGTGTCTGGGTCCAAAAGAACAGTTATAATAAAGCCATCAATGAATATTTTAGTTAATAATACTTTTAAAGTTCTCCAGAAAAGCCATATAAATATTGAAAATGACAGTTATATTAGCCACTTGTTGATTATTTTATAAAACAACAGCATTATAAAACAAGTTTAAAATATGCTTTACAGATACAGTTAGGGTATAAATCATTTATATAATTATTTACCATAGAAAAATAAATAGAAATATAAACTCCAAATTTTTGCTTCTGAAGAGAACTGTTTAGGTACTCAGTGACTTTATATATAGTATAATATTCAGATGCAATAGACTAAAATACAAATAAACTTGTTCCAATTTGAATTATTCATGCACGTTATTTATCCTTGAGTCCATCTTACTTTATATGGGATATAATTTATTAATTTATAAAGTGAGGTTAACATTTATTTTACCTCCATATGTCAGAGAATTAAGAGAATAAATCAAATAAGATAGAATATTGTAAAACTCTAAAATTATAACAATTTGATATTATTACTAATATGAAAAATATTCAGCTTTGACCATGGTGAACACTTATCGAAGTAAATAAATAATATAAATTATTTGAGAATAAACAATGTTCCAATTTAAACATTTTCTCTAAGTCACCAAATTAAAATATTTCATCACCCAATTAAACTATCTTATATGATAAACTTATTACATTATCAATTATTGCTAACTTTTATAACATTTAAAGTACTAAAACCACCATACTGTTTTCCATAGTGGCTGTACCAATTTGCAGTCCCACCAGAAGTGTATGAGGGTTCCTCTTTCTCTGCATCCTCTCCAACATTTGTTATTACTTGTCCTATTGATTATAGCTATTCTAACAGGTGTGAGATGGTATCTCATTGTGGTTTTGATATGCATTTTCCTAATAGCTAGTGATGTTGAGCATCTTTTCATACAGTTGTTGGCCATTCATATGTCCTCTAGGGAGAAGGGTCTGTTCAGGTCCTCTGCCTATTTTTTGATTGGATCATTTGTGGTTTTTTGTTGTTATTGAGTTGTATGAGTTCTTTGTATATTTTGAATATTAGGCCCTTATCATATGCATTGCTTGTAAATATATGTTCCCATTCAGATGGTTGTCTCCTTACCTTATCAAAAATTTCTTTTGCTGAGCAGAAGCTTTGTAGTTTGATGTACTCCCATTCGTTTATTTTAGCTTTTACTTCCCACGCTTTTGAGGTCAAATTCATAAAATCCTCTTTAAGTCCAAGGTTCTTGAGTTTAGTTCCTATGTTTTCTTCTATGCATTTTATTGTTTCAGGTCTTAAATTGAGATCCTTAATCCATTTTGATTTAATTTTGGTGTGTGGTGATAGACAACAGTCTAGTTTCATTCTTTTGCAGGTGGCTTTCCAGATTTCCCAGCACCATTTATTAAAGAGGCTTTTCTGTCTCCACTGTATGTTTTTGGATTTTTTGTCAGAAAATTGTTTGCCCATATAAATATGGGTTTACTTCTGGACTCTCGATTCTGTTCCACTGGTTCATGTATTGTTTTGCTGCCAATACCATGCCGTTTTGATTACTGTTGCTTTGTAATGTAATTTGAAGTCAGGCAGAGTGATGCCTCCAGGCTTGTTCTTTTTTCTCAGGATGACTTTGGCGATTCAGAGTCTTTTGTGCTTCCATGCAAATCTGATGATTTTTTGTTCTATTTCTTTAAAAAATGCCGATGAGGTTTTGATGGGGATTACATAAAATCTGTATAATGCTTTATGTAATAAGGTCATTTTAACTATGTTGATTCTTCCAATCCAAGAACACAGAATATCATTTCATTTTTTTTTGTATCTTCTTTGATTTCTTTTAATAGGGTCTTATAGTTTTTATTATATAGGTCCTTCGCTTGTTTCATTAAATTTATTTTTAGGTATTTAATTATTTTCGTTGCTATTGCAAAAGGAATTAGTTTTTCCATTTCTTTTTCTGACACTTCGTTTTTAGAGTATAGGAATGCTATGGATTTTTGAACGTTGATTTTGTATCCAGAGACATTACTGTATTTGCTTATGGTTTCTAGTAGTGTTCTTGTGGAGTCTTTTGGCTTTTCTATATAGAGAATCATGTCGTCTGCAAATAGTGACAGTTTGACTTCTTCATTTTCTATCTGGATGCCTTTTATATCTTTCTCTTGTCTGATTGCACTTGCTAGGAACTCCAATGTTATATTGAATAAGAGTGGCAATAGTGGACAGCCTTGCCCTGCTCCTGATCTTAGAGAGAAGGTTTTAGTTTTTCACTATTAAGTATAATGTTGGCTGAGGGTTTGTTATAGATGGCTTTTATTATGTTAACAGTATGGAGGTTCCTCAAGAAACTAAGAATTGATCTACTATATGATCCAGCAATCCCTCTACTGGGTATTTGCCCCAAAGACTTGAAAATGCATATCAGAAAAGATATTTGCACACCAAGGTTCATAGCAGCATTATTCACAATGGCCAGGACATGGAAGCAACTGAAGTCCCATGATAGATGATTGGCTAAAGAAGCTGTGGTACATATATACAATGGAATATTACTCAGCCATAAGAAGAGATGAAATACTGCCATTTGTGACAACATGGACGGACCTCGTGATAATCATGCTAAGCAAAATAAGCCAGACAGAAAAAGTTGAAAATCACATGATATCACTTATATGTGGGATATAAACCTAAAAGCAACAAATGAAAAGGACAAACAAGCAGAGACTCATGGACATGGACTATAGACTAGCGGTTACCAGAGGACTATAGAGTAGTGGTTACTACTGGGGTGGGGGAGGAGAGAGGAGGTAGTTGGGGTAAAGAGGGTCAAATATAGGTTGGGTCACAGGAGGGAGAAGCAGGTAAAAGGGATCAAATATATGGTACCCCAATAAACTTAATAAAAAATAAAAAAAAATAAAATAAAATACTAAAACCAGATTGTATTGATTATACCTTGGATGATGATGAGGATAGAGATTATGCTTGATATTTTTGTCCATGTTGTTTGTATTAAATAAGTAGCAACAGCTCGCATTCAAAACAAAGAAAGATAAGAATCTTTCTCTCAAAGAAATTCTAGTCAAAGAAAAAAATTCAGCTCTTTCTTAAATTCAGAATATCTGGTGAGTTATAATTTTAATTATTGCTTTATAAAGCTTGCCATGAAATATAAAAGACTAATATTCAATATCCAATGTATGCATCATGGACTTTCATATGTACCAAGTTCACTAATGAAATAAATGTTAAGAAACAGAAAAATTAATCAGTTTTACACACAGAAAAATAAGATTAGGTATCAGAAAAATTAAGTAATCAGTTTGCACAATGAAAAAGATTTAAGTTTATGGGAAACATTTAAATTAAGAGATGATAGACTCTGTTGCATTGCTCAAAAGATATGTAACAAAACTATGACCTAATGAGAAAGCCCATTTGCCTAAGGAACAAAGTAAGTGTTGAATCCTGTTTTTCAAGTTGTGTGATTGGGTAATTGATGAATTTTTCCAAGTCGTACGTTTTTATGAAATGGATAATTAACATCTACTCCAATAAGGTACAAACCTTAACAAAAATCAGTTAAATATATCAACTATTAAGAACCTACATGTCTGAATCTTAAGGATAGAAAGTATAACAATAAAAAGAACACATTCATTGAATCTAATGGAAGATTAAAAATTACATATTATAAATACATGATTATTTATAATGATGAAAAGTGCAAATGACTAAATTGAAGATTTTCAAATAAAATAAGTCAGTCTTTAAAAGATAGTATACAATATCAAGGATAAAAAAAAATTACATGACGTTATGTTAAGAGAAAAAACATCACAAAGGAATTAATGGAGTAAATCATACAAATATTTCTGTCCCTTCCAGACCAAAGAGTCAGAAATTTCAAGGTCACAAAAATGGGCCTATACTTGGTATATTCAAAGAACAAGAAGAAGGCAGGTGTGTCTTGGTTAGAGGCAGGGAAAGAATTGTAGGAGATGAAATCAGAGTTAGCCTGAAGCCAGGTAAAGTTAGATTTTCAAGGTCATTGTTAAGTATTTGGGCTTTTATTTAGAAAGAGATGGGATGATTTCAGGGGAATCTGAATAAAGCAATGACAGAATCTTTCTAAAATTTCTTTTCCCTACTATATAGAGTGAAAGGAGTCATTTAGAAGTTTTTACAATAAGTCACTTGCAGAAGGTCATAGCAGGGTGACAAGTCAGACGTCAGCCTTGTTCAGGGTGGCATGGCAGTAGACCATGGACCGTGGCGCCACTGAGATGTGAACTCAGGACCTTCTGCGTGTAAAGCAGATGTGCTAACCGCTACACTACAGAACCATGTCCACAATGGTCAAATTTTAAATAAATATTGTCTTTGGAATGATTAGAAATTGCTTATGAACAGAAAATACCAGATAGATAGATAGATAGATAGATAGATAGATAGATAGATAGATAGATAGATAGATAGATTTTTTTTTTTTTTTTTACAAAGCATTCCAAGTTTTTTTATTTGGTTGAGTTTTTTTGTTTGTTTGTTTGTTTGTTTGCTTGCTTGCACACCAACAGACTGTAAGTGGCATTCATTGAGATGAAATGTGCAGGAGCAGTAAGTTTAGGATATGAGGATGCTGAAACTAAACCTAGATGCTAATCTTGAGATGACTATTGGACATCTCCAGTGAAAATATCATATAGGCCATATGACATACATGTCTTGCATGCAGAGGGTATGCCGGACCTTGGTTAGAGATTTAAATTTGGGATAGTAAGCTTATAGGTAATATGTAAAGCCCTAAGATCACTTTGAAGCAAGTATAGATGATAAAGAATAGAAATTCCAAGACTGAACCCTAGATTACTGAAAAAATTAGAGGTCAAAGACAAAGAGAAGAGATCAACCAGCAATAGAAGCTGAGAAGGTATTTTTGGTGAGGTAGAAAGTGAACTGAGAGAGTGCTGCCTTGGCAGTCAATTCTGCCACTGTAGAGACAATAAATGATAACTATGAATAAAAATATTAATTAAATAGCTAAATGAAATTTATCTATTGAACTATTCAGCAGAAATATTTGTTTTGTCTAGATCTTGCTAAAATATTTGTAAACATAAAACCTTATTCAGGTTCATTCTATTGTTTATTCAATCCAAATTAGAAGTTACAGAAATTGAATTTATGTAGAAAAACAGGAAATTCCAAAGACAAATTGATATAACGATCAATGTAAAAGAGATAACTACTTCTAAACTTAAAGAAAAAAATATGCAAACAAATAAACAAAAACCACACCAGACCAGGAACATGAATGCCACGAGGTCTCTCTTGTATTTTTTCATTTATGCTTTTCTCTATGTGTATACTTCATCCTCTCTCATTGCAACCTGATTTCTCATAAGGAGGACACTTGACTACTCATAAATCTCAAATGCCTTATAATATCTATCACTATAAAGCCTGAATATTTTGAAAACTTTCAGGGAAAATCTCTGCTTGTCTTGAGTCGATTCTTGAAATAGTCAACTATGGCCAGAGATTTGGAGTCAGATAAAAACATAGAAGTTCATAATGAAAACAAATAAAGGAGGTGGAGAAAACATAGGTTCTCAAAAGAAAATTAAATAAATGTGATTCAGAAAAAATAATAAGTAACAAGACAGGGAGAAAAATAAGTTCCACTAAACCATACATCTTTTCTTTTTTACATTATTATTTTCTCTGATTAATTTTTGCTGTGTCAATAAGTCAAAAATATTAATGATGAAATTAGTGTAAGTTATCAATAGACTATATAAAATTATGATTTAAATTGATTGAACTCAGACTTCTCAGAGTCACAACTGGTGAATTTCTTCATTTTAAGTGCATTTTTAATTCAAATTCTGAAGAAAATAACAGGAGAGTTATTCAATTTGCACTATTACTATAATTAGTCTTTTGAGGTTCTCTTTTAAAATCTGCAAGGTACATCAGTTATTCAACAATGTGCCATTTCTAGAGGATTCCAGAGAGGAGATTATCTCTGGATCACTAAAACTTTGATAGGTTTTTTTATGTATAAAAGTTGAAATCAAGCTGGTTTTAAGTTTTAGAGTAGGGTTCAGTTAAAATACAACACATGCTCCCCCTAAGCACACACATATCACATACATTTAATTTTAAGGATGCATTATCTCATGTAATTCTTATTTATATAATGAAGTACAAATTTGATTCTGTTTTAAAAAATGTGTTCATTACTTGCAAATCATGATTATACAAATAATTAAAATTCTATATTCCTTAGATTTCATGAAATATGTGTGTTAATATTGAAAACAATAATAGCTCATTTACTCTTTAGAATAATCTCTTTGTGATGTTTCTCTATTATTTGGTTGTTTTTTTTCTTCCAACTATGTTTCAGATTGTACAAGTAAAATAAATATTGTTTTCCATTCATTTAATGTATCTTGATTCTATTTTCACAGTTGTTTTTTTTTTCTGGATCTTAGTTTGTATTATACCAATCCAATCTCACATAAATACAAGGGTGGGTGTTTAAAATCTGACCTACAATGAGTTACTAAACTTAAATTAGTGTGCTTAACTCATGCCTTAACCATGTACATTCTCATCCAGATGCTCTTGTCAACTCTACTCTTAACAAAATGAACTTAAAAAAAGAAATTTGATACTTTTCACAAATCTCAAATTTGAACACTTTAGAAGTCTAGCCCTTGATATTTCATCATCATAAACACATACTGAATTGTCTGATTTCCAGAGACTCTTTAGCATGTATGTTTCTGATTACAATGCACATATAATTTTTCCCAGTATCTTTCATTGTATTTTTTTTTTTGGATTTATCTGAATTTCATGTCAATTGATAATAATAATAGAAAAGTAGATGTATATTTAAAATGCCTCTCATTTTCTTTTAAGATAATATAACACAGCTTGAAGGATTCAAAAAACTCTCAACAAACAAACAAAAATAAGACTTTATTTTCCAGCTTTGAAGTCTTCAGGGAAAAAAATAGGAAATACTTAACTTGATTGTTTCTTAATGATTTATTTATTTTCATAAACTATAACAGGATATTTATTGTTATATTTACATAATTTAGTATCAGAATTCATCTATGGGTATACATTACATTAGCCTATTAAATAATAAAATAAAATTTTAAAAATACATGTAGTTAAGTGTATTGCTGACAATAACTTATACAGAGGTATCACTTTAGTTTTTCACTAAGTAATTGTATACACTTAAGATAGTGATTGTGCCATTAGTATAGTAAAGTGAATTTTTCATAGATACCAGGAGAAAGGAACAATGAATACTATGTACAGTGCTGAAAGAGAAATATAATTTATTGTCTGTTTAAAGCTATAGGCTATTCTGGTGAAAGAAATAACCTTTCTGACTACGACAACATTCACATATAAGCTCCCTCCCTAAAATAGACTATTTCCCTTTTTTTTTTGCTAACATTTTATTTGATGGTGTAACTGCAAACTTACATCTAATGCTGAGTCCCAGGTAATCAACCTGCCAAGACTTCTTTTTCTTCTCACTTAATTATAGAGATATTTTCTCTCTGCAAAGTTTCAGACCTGGATTTCTACTTCCACAGAAAGAATTTTTCAAAGTACAGCCCATTCACCGTTACCTCTAACTACATTTACACTGTTCAAATTCTGAAAAACAAGAATGCAGCATTGAATATTCGAAAGATCACTAGAAAACAGTAAATCAGAAGTTTGACTCACTTTTCAGTAATTATCATTGTGACTTTAGATAAACCACTTAATCTGCTTAAGTTTCATATTTCAAATTTGTTAAATAATAAATTATAGCAAAATTATCTCTACTGTGTCTCTCATACTTTAATATTTTGTGATTTCTAGCTAATAAATAATGCTGATTTAATAAGTAATGTTTCCTTGCCCTTCCTGTTATATAAGGAAAAAATTAAATTTAAGAAAGTTTTCCTCAGAAGCCCTTGAACAAAATTGCTCTTCCAATGAATGTTCCTCTTACTTACCAGTTTGTGTGATGAAATGAAAAAAAATATATATCTATATATCGGTCTAATGTCCTTTTTCTTGTTAACTTCTCCTTCTTCATGTATCAGTGGTGACATGAGAATATATATGATGGGCAAGACTACATAAGGACTCATACAAAGTGACTGATTTTTCTGAATTTTCTGTTTTACACAGCATAATTTCTCCAGAGATTGATGGGATCTTCTTTTCATTTTGTGTTGTAGTGACCTGGCTGGCAAATCACAGATTAATTAATATTGGAGCATGCCATGTTCTTACCAAAGGAACATAAAGACTGTCACACCATTTCTAATTATGAGAAATAAAGCCAACATGACATGAGGAATACGTATCAATTGATTTGACTTGATGATCCTAGACACTGAAAACTGTCTAAGTAAAAACAAAACAAAACAAAACAAAAACAAACAAAAATAAACACTCACTATACATCTCTTCTTCTGTTCCCTACCTTCCCCTCCCCTCCCCCCCGGCCACTGATAGCTATTTATCCTCTGGAGAGACATGATCCTGTCTGGAAGCCTATTCACAAGATACAGACAGTCTAATAGACTAGATGCACCCAAGTGAAATGACAGTGAGACACTCAATCACCATACATTAGAAGCCCTTGATTAATCCATTTCTTGCCCGGCCTTAACACACACTTCTGAAGCTGACACAGACTACAGAGCATATAGGAGCTTGAGACTCATTCTCAGGAAAAAAGCAGGCCTGAATCAGCAACAGATTTTCTATTTGTAACACCAAAAAGGAAATTAAAAAATGCTCCATATTTCTTAGGTTTTTTTGGAAAATGATGTCTCATAAGACAAAGCATTTTAGACAAGTAGTTCTCAACTGAGGACAGCACTTACGAATCACATCTCAGACCATTTAATTAGTGATTTTAAATTCCTACACCTACGGATTCTTTTCCAAGTGAGTCTTTGTGGAGCCCAAGAATCTGTCCTTTAATCAATATCACTAAGTGATGTTGCTGCAAATGATGTATGAACAAAAGCTTGAGGAACACGGCCTTACACAAATTCAGCACATACTATCACACCTGTTCTTTTTATACATAATTCAAAATTACATGTCTCGTAAATATTCTGTGCATAAAGTTTCCAACTAATGTGACCAATGAAGTTGCAAAGTTTATTGCCACTTAAGAAATGTTTCTCAGAATAACAGTGTATCCTTATGGTGTTTGCCAAGCTCCTAAGAATTGAATATATTACCTCGATGTCTTAATTTTAAGTTAAATAATGAACTAGTTTCCCTGTGGTTGAATTATAAAGGGAGTTGAATTTATAAATAGGCCAATTATAAAGGGCACACTTCTCATTCCTGGTAGCTAAGGAACCAGTCTCCTGTTCTCTGATTATGTATAACACCATCATCTGTTATCTTGGGGACTCATTTTTTCTGTGGCCCTCCTTTCTGCTAAAACACTGTTATGGACCAAATGTTTGTGTTTCTCAAACATGCATGTCTTGAAGCCTTAAACCCTAGTGTGGCTATTTGGAGTTGGAGCCTCTAAGGAAGTAATTAAGATTAAAGGGGGCTGTAAGAATAAGTCCCTGAACCAATAGTATTAATGAACTCTCCTTCTTTCTCTCTCTCCATGTACACAAATAAGAACATGATGTGAACACATAGGCAGGTAGTTGCTGCCTATAAGCAAAAACAAGAGGCCTTAGAATGAAATCTACCTTGCTGACACCTTTATCAGACTTCTCAGCTTCCAAAACTGTGAGAAATAAATTCCTGTTGTTCAAGCCATTCAGTCTGTGGGTTTTTTGATATGGAAACGCTTGCAGACTAATACAGATTTTGGTACTGAGAAATGGGGTGCTGATACAACGGAAGCCTACAAATGTAAGTGGCTTTGAAACTGGACAATTGGTAGAGGCTGGAGGAATTTTAGTAAGCTAGAAAAAGCCGAAATTGGTAGATATATGAATGTTAAAGATGATTCTGGTAAAGGCTCAGAAAGAGAATAGGAGAGCTGGGGAGAGAGCTCCCATTTCATCAGAGAACATGAGAATAATTGTGAACAGAATGTTGGTGAAGATATGACATTAAAAGCCATTCTGGTGAGATCTCAGATGGAAAAGAGAAATAAGTTTTTGGAAACTGAAGGACACATCATTTAAAAATGGCAAAGAAATTGGCTGAATTGTTTTCTAGTGTTTTGTGGAAGATAAAACTTTTGAATGATGAAATTTGATATTTACTGAGGACTTTTCCAAGCAAAATGTTGAAGATGCTCCCTGGATCCTTCTGACTGCTTATATTAAACTGCAAGAGTAGAGATGGATTGAATAAGGATTTATTAAACAAAAGGGAACCAAAACTTAAAGATTTGGAAAGTTCTTTGCCTGTCCATATTTCAAAAAGTGAGAAAAGATTTTCTGAAGAGAACACCAAAGATATGGTTAGACTATCACTAAATAAAGAAATTATGGGATTATATGAGTAGACACACTGTTAGTTGGAACTGAAGGTGCTAGAGGCTGCACAAAATGAAGGAAGATTTTCAGAGTACTTGGATTCTTCACATCAGGACCATAGAATTATTTGGCTGTGCACATGCACTATTTTCCAAGGAAAGGGAAGAATGGCCCTGAGGATGATTCGCACATCATCATGACACTGACTCAGCTTTAACCAGCCAGTCAGCCTCTTGCCAGAGCCTTGGTGGTGAGACCTCATCCCAGTGAGTCTAGAAGGTGAGACTGCAGCCTCAGAGGGTCCAAAAGGCAAGGCATTGACCCAGGTAGGATTACCTTCAAGCCTAATGGAATTTGCCTTGCTAGATCTTATACTTCTTTAGGACCTTTCACTCCTTTCATTCTTTCTGATTTCTCTCTTTTGGAAAAGGAATGTGTATCCTATGTTTGTCCCATTTTTGTCTTTGGAAGCACATAACTTGTCTGGTCTCATGGATGTGCAGATGGAGAAGAATTTTGCTTCAGAATGAATCCTACCTCTAGTCTTACTCATATCTGATTTAGACACTATTTAGCTAAGGCTCTTGACTTTAGACTTTTGAGTTGATAGGATAAGTTGGAATGGAATGAATGTATTTTGTATACTGAAGGACATGAATTCTGCCACTGAATATTTATGATCCTATCCCAAATTGATATATATGGTAAAGCTCTAACTTCCAATGTTGTATGTATTTGGATATAGGAATCTCTGCAGAAGTAATTAAGGTTAAATGAGGTCATAAGGGTAGGATCCTAATCTAATAAGATTGTTGTCCTTAAGAGAAGTCATACCAGAGAGCATTCTCTTTTTCTTAGTGTGCACACAGAAGGAAGAGGTCATATGAGCACAAAGAGAAAGATGGCTGCCACCTACAAATCTAGAGGAGAGGGTTCAGAATGAAACCAGTTCTGTGAATGCCTTGGTCTTACACTTCTCAACCTCCAGAACTGTGAGAAATAAGGTTCTGTTGTTTAAGCCACCCAGTCTGTGGTATTTTGTTATGGAAGCACTAGCAGACTAACACAAACACCTTTCTCTTTGATATACTAATGCTGTAAGTTGTATTTGAGCTAGTAAAATTAGAATTTTGACTGCAAGATATATTTCTTCAGGAAAATCTCCAGATAACCATCTGAAAAATTATGTTGTTTTTTTTTTTAATGGAGAAATATAACATTGTAATAAAATGGTGGTTGCTTTCTCCAGTTAATGAATATATGCACATAATTACAATATTTTGCCACAATTTTGTGGGGGAAGAGAATTCCTGCACTAAACATCCTTTAAATATTCTACATTACATTCGAACAATGCTTGATTAAATAATTTGCATAAGGTGGCTGCCCCAATCAAGTGTGCTTAGTTTAATATCTCAGTCTCATGGTATGTCACTGTTTTATTGAAGAAAGCACCATGCTCGTGACTCTGTTAGATACAAAGATGAGTAAGACAGAGTCCTGCCTTCAAGAAGTTTATACTCTATTTGAAAAAAATTAGTAAGATCCTCTCAGTTTTTGGTTGTCTGTATTTTTAGTATGTCTTCCAAAATCTAGCTAAGAACTGTAATAAGCAAATCATTTTAGAAACAAAACAGAAATAATGTGAAACATAAAGATAATTTTCCCTTAAAAAAAGATACAGAGAGAGAATCGAATCAGTCTCTAATGATTCTGTCTCAATATAGATCAGAAATATACATGAAGTCAAAGAACTACAGAACAGGAAGTGTACCTCTTCTCTGAGACAATGTGCTTAGCTGTAAGCTGAGCAGCCAGCCTTTGCTACCCTCACACAGTTCACAGTAGCAGAACACTGGATAGGTGATGTATTATGATCATGTACCTAGTTTGCTGTCATGTTAGGTCTAATTCTATGGTAAATAATGCAACTCCAGAAGGCCAATCTCACAACTCTCCTTCTGTAATGGGATTTATTTTTCTCTCTGCATGTATGTATGTATGTATGTATGTATGTACATATGTATGTATGTATGCATGCATGCACGCATGCGTGCATGTATTTCTGAGTTTATCGTAGGTAAATAGTTAGTTTTCCTGAGATTCGCAAAAGAGTGGTGTGTTTGTATCACAACAGCATTCCTACCATATTCAAGATGTGGCACATTACATGAAACTTTATTTTTACATATGATTTAAGTTTAAAATTTCAGTTAAGAGAATTTTCAGAATGCAGGACCTTGCCAATTGGTGTTATGGGCTAAATAGTGTTCTCCCAAAGTTCATATGTTAAAGTCCTAATGCCCAGTACCTCAGAATGTGACTATATTTCTAGATAGGGATGTTAAAGAGGTAAGTTAAAATGTGGACATAGGGTGGACCCTAATGAATATGACTGGTCTCCTTTTAAGAAGAGATTGGGATACAGACATACACATAAGGAAAGACCATGTAAACACACAGGAGAAAATAGTCATTTACAAGCTAAAGAGAGTCCCTCAGAAGAAACCAACCCTGCTAACACCTTGATTGTGGATTGCTAGCCCTCAGAACTAGGAGGAAATAAATTTCTGTTGTTTAAGCCACCGAGCCTTGAGTACTTTGCTACGACAGCCCTAGCAAACTAACATTACTGATAAAATGAGCTGAAATAGGTCTGGGACAAAAACTTATCAAATGTAAGAAAAACGATGACTGCTTTTAGTTCCAGTTAACTAAAGCTTCATATAATCAACCTCTTCTACAGCCAAGTTTTCAAGGTATTAGAAATAAGCTAAAGTACTAAAGTGGGATTCCTAATAACTAAATGGAAGAATTGTGAGGATATCTAATGATACTAAATTCCATTTAAATTAAACAAGATGACAGATAAAAGGAACAACTAAATATGTTATATTTAGTGATAGTTTATCATTTTTATGTTTAATTAGAAACATACTTGTTATTAAAATCTTCACTCATGCTTTTTTTTGATGGGCTAAGTAGTTTTTATTATAGATCATTACATAACTTTTCATATGTTAAATGACTAAATTGGTGTTGTATAAATCATACGCTAATATGATAGAGGAAATATTAAAATTACTTTTCCCCAAGTAGCTTCCAAAGACAGTAGTAGTTATTACAGTTTGCAAATGCTGTAATCAGGAATGAGAAAGAAGAAAGATGGTGAACGCAAAGAATATGAGGTCACATAACAACCAAAGTAGCCTTATTGATCCAATATGATATTCTGTTGATCTGGACGAGAGTATTTAAAAAAGAACAAACCCTGAGGCCTTTATGTGTATTACTGAAAAATTGTATCTTATGACATGAATCTTGGTCTAGTTTGAGATAGAAAAAAAAACTCAGATCTTTTTTATTTGTGTATTGAAATTGACTTGTAAATTTTAGGAAAATCATCTTGCTTGCTTGAGATACATACTAAACCTAAAACATGGAGGAAATAACTTAATCTGGTCCTTAGGAAAAAAATGCTTCTAGAAATTGGAAAAATTAATATTTGAAAAACAAATACATTGTGTACTCAATACACATTTATAATATGAATTTAAAATTGAAAGTCAGGAGAATCAACAGTAATTTTAGAAGTAATAAAACTTTATTTTTTCAAAGTGTAGATACTACATAATTAAATATTTGTTTAGCAAGATAAATAATTATATTTCCAATACAGAATTATTATGAGAATATTATATCAATAACTGTGAGACATTTTAAGGGCTGAAGCTTTCATGTGTACCACAGGATATGTTAAAGTTTACACATATTTTATCACATACATATTGTAGTATTCAGTTGGTATGGCCTATCATCATTAAAGATACCTAATAGAATTTAAATGATAAAGTAATATAATAATATAATAGAGTTTTCAGTAACAAATTCTATAAATGGAGCCTCAAAAATATCTTTTGTAGTGTACAGTATTCTCACATGATTTTCCTGGTATTCTCTTTTTGGACGAAAACTTCCCCTTATAATCTAAGCCTACAGGTAAATGTAATTTGGGAAATTAGATCTGAATAAATTTAGGCATTTCAAACTACATGTTTTAATGTTAAAAATATGATGAAGGTAGGAATACCTCAAAATGACTCTTCATCAAAACCTTACAATTGTATACATAGCAACTTTATCTGGCATATAAATCAGCACCCTACTACTAAGAGACTCAGATTAAAGCCCTCAGTCTTTCATATGACATATTACTAATAAATACACAGAGAATAAACAAAAGGTTTACACTGAATTATTATTTATTCTAAACAATACTAAAGATTTAATAGTGCTTTTAAAAATATTTAAATTACTATTTTCTGGTATTGGTTAAATAGAATGGAAAACTAAGCTCACTTAGGAGTCAACGGTCTAAATTCAATCCTTTTATACTGTCTTATTCTTAGAAAAATTTTATGGGTTATTTTTCTAATGCACACATAAACATGATAGAACGAGCCTCAGATATGTCATCATACTATTCATGCAAATGAAAGCAATAAGACATATGCACCATATTAATTATGTATGCTGAGCTAACTTGAGTATTATGAAAGTTATTTGGTGAGAGAAGAGAAAGTGTTTGAGGAAGAGTAAAAATTACTAAGTTTATGGCAAATATTATTAATATACATACGAATCAGTTGTTAGAAAGAAATTCAAAACCTTTGATTTTATCTTGATTTTTTTATTTTTATCTATTTTTGAAATATTATTATTATTATTTAAGGTATTATTAGTATTATTGAGATATATAAACAACTATAAGATTTGCTAACCATTTCCAGTAAATTTGCTTAGCCATAGCTGGTTAACATTCTCATCACTTACTGATTTTCCCATGTGTGTGAGTTTTATACTCTGCATTCCTGGGTAACTTGCCCTTCTGTGTAATTTATTATTGAGTTGAGAAAATTTCTATGTTAAAAATTAACCAAAATATATGAATCACACACTATATTGAGTTTCTCCACACATTTTTAGAGACTACTTATGATAAACTTTTGAGTTGAAAATATTTTGATAGATTACACAATGCTAGATTTAAAAAAAAATATTTCACAGTGATAGAACAGTTAATCATTTCCATAAGCATATGAATTTCTATAAGTATATGAATGAATAAGTGAATTCATCTAAAATATTAAATAATATATTTTATTTATATGGTAGAGAAATTACTGGAGTTTCTACATTTAAATTCTAAAAAAAAAGAAATAATAGAGAAAATATTAAGATGAATTTATTTTTATCTAATTTAAGTTTACTGTTTTCCATTGTTTCAGGGTAAGATGTTTTGCAAAAGATAAATTTGCATTTTCTCAAATAAAAATGCACAAATGTTAAGCTTTATCCATCTGAAGATAAGATTTTACATTTTTATACGTACACTATTAGCTTTCCTTTGGGTCCTTCTGAGGAAAAGCTAACCTGTTTTCCAAATACGGCATTGTGATTAGAAGCACGCTTTCTACTTCCTATGCATTTTTAACAAGTTATAAATACTTTCACTCATGTAAGCAAAACATGTGTTGGATTATTTCCAAATATCTTAATTAAAATAAAAAATAAAAAACAGCCACTCAAGTGACACTCTACAGAAATCTGGCTATTGATCTATATTATACCAATTATAACATCTATCTCTTTTGTAATTAGGGATTTAAAGCTTAATTTCTGATATATGAATATAATTATTTTTTTAAGATTTAAGTGAAATTTTAGTTGTAAAAACTTCGATAAATTAGTCTTAAGAAAATTGTATATGAGGAATAAATTCTGTTACATGCTATTTATAGAAATGGAAAATCACTATAAAACTGAGTTAAAATAATTAGTTTATTCAGAAGTATGCAATGCAGAAGGCAGTGCCATATTATTACATGCTTGGTTCCAATTGTAAGATGGTATTTTTATTAAACATATGCTGTGAAACCAAGAGGATTACCAAATTTTCCTGCTCTTCCTCTCTATAAAACATACTTAAACACTCAAATGTGCCATTGTCGATACTTCTGAAATGTTTTTTCACTTCAATGATTTAAAGTATATGAATGCAATTGGATTATAACTTAATTTGACCATGTTTCTGGGATTAATTTATCCTCTATAACGATGAATTTTTCACATTCCTCCAGTTAAAATGAGCATGGGCTTGTCTATTTTACATTGGATTATGATCTACTAAATTTTCTCCATCTACCTCTTCTACCTTTCTATAAATGCCGACTATCTACAATTTAAGGAGATATGAATGTGCTTTGAATAATTTAAAGACTCTGGGCATGCTTCCTGTGCTACATCCAATTCATTCTTATAATTTTTTAAAAAGTTGAATTCAGAAGAAATTCCATTTTTATCTTCAACAAAATTATTATTTCATCGTTGATAGTTTTGCATGAGCTATTTCAATATATACATAGAAGAGATAAGTTAAAGGACAGCAAGATGAATAGCCGTTTTTAACTACTCATAGATTCACTATTTACTCTTCCAAGTCCACAAGTATGTCTCTCAGCTACCTGGCCAAATCTCTATGTGATATATCTAGGGTTTCATAGCACAATACCATGTCATTCTCCTTCCAGGAACTGTAAACGGTGTCATGATTAGAGGTTGTTTAATTGTCCTCCATTAGTGAGATGAGCTATTGACCAAATGACTTTATAACTAACTTTGGTCCAGTATGCTTTTTATTGTCTTGCTATTCATATACTGTGTGCATTAATTTCTCCAGTGTATTCTTATTAAAATAATAGTTTAACTCTTGCTTCTCAATTCTTGCATATTATTACCTTCATATTCACAAAATCAGACTGTAATATTAAGTGTTATATTTCCATCATTGTTCTACACTTATCCTCTCATATACTTTAAATCATTTATAAATATTCTGGAGCAGACTTGGAGGCTGGAACAAGCAGTTACCTATTGGCCATTTCTTGTGCAAAGTGTCTCTTACTCCCTCTCTAATTCTATAATTAGTTAAACTATCATTACTTGATTCACACTTCATAATATCAAATTCTCTAGGATATCTTTCATTTGTATTTTATATTATTTCTCATTTTTCTTTTATCTATAATCTCATTATCCTGTCATGAATTACTTACTCTTTTATATTAAATCTGTGTAAATGGTATCCCATGTTTTACACTTTTTCATAGAATATTATATATTTTAACTATTTCAATATTATTACATGCTTATCTAGTTACTTCATTGTAACTGCTACATAGTTTTCATTGTATGTTACAGATTTTATCTATTCAGTTTGATTTTAATTGATGGGCATTTGGGTGGTTTCTATTACTTTGCTATGACAAATTTTGTGAAAACGAACTTCCTTATACAGTCACCCCTTGATATCTGCAGAAGACTGGTTCCACAACACTCTGCAGATACCAAAATCCACAGATGCTCAAATCCCTTATATAAAATGATGTAGTATTTGTATGTAACCTACACTTATCCTCCCATATACTTTAAATCATTTATAAATAACTTATAATTCCTAATACAATGTAAATGCTATGTGAGTCGTTGTGATGTTATACTGTTTAGGAAATAAGACAAGAAAAAAACATCTGAACATCTTCAGTACAGATGATTATCTTAGGCCTAAATGCATACATAGTACATGTCAGCAAAAACATAACATTTTCTTTAATAGTTTCTATTGGCATGGATCTGCAGATGTGGAACCCGTGGATGTGGAGAGCTGAGTGTATATATATCAATGAATATTTATACTCAAATTTATCTGGGTATGTATTTGGAAGAATTTCTCAGTAATACAATATGAGTCCAGCAAGCATAATAAAATGTATCTATTTTTCCCAATGCAATATTCCCACCAATATTACATAGGGTTTAAGTTTTCTTCCATTATCATCCTCTGTTTAATGTTATTTTTCCATGTGACAAACAAAATATGAACTTTTTTTATCTTTTATTACTCAGAACTTGAACATCATCACTTCATATGCTTATTCATTCTTTCTGTTATTTATTAATGTATTTGTTCATTATGATGTTTATTGAATTTTATTACTACTTCTCAGGAATTCACTATACATCAAATAGTCCCCTACTGGCTATTCATATTGCAAATATTTTCACTTAATGTTCATTTGTTTGTTAAATTTTATTCTTACTATTCTTTAATTTTGATGTCATGAATTTGTTTCCCCATTTTTGGTTTGATGCTTTAAAGAAATCATTCTCCATTACAGTCTTAAGGCTATTGTACATTTTTATCCTGGTAGTTTTAGAGGTTTTTTATTTTTATTTTTACTTTCACATTAAAATCTTTAACACATCTGGGTTTGTTTGTTTTATCCTGTATGAAGTAAGCCCTATTTTTTTCAAATTTAAAAATAATTTTTCACAGATTAATGTTGCTAACACATTATACAAATAAAGAAAAAAAACTCGTTAGTTATTATTTCCTATTCCCATGTATCAACTACTTAACAAGGATTGTAGCATTTAATCCTTAAAATTTTTCAGGTAGGAAATGTTTTTTATTTTGCTGATGAGTAAACAGCATTCTTTGATGAGTTAATTATTTCACCCAGTGTTATACAATTTATAATTACAAGAGGTAATTGAATGCTGTAATATTTCAAATAAACAAACACAATTCAATGCTTCTTATAGATAAATATATCTAAAATAAAAATATTTTTTTATCATATGATATTCTCCTCATTACATTTCTTCAGTGTCTCTCCATCAATACAAAAGAAAGCACACAATCTTTGGAATGATTTAGAAAAATTCCCTTGTCTAGCCACACTCTACATTTTTACTAGTTTATATGCTTCCTCTTTCTGTCTCCAGCTTCATACTTTGCCCCATGCAACAGTATCTCGCTTTCACATGACACTGATAGTTTAAACTTTTCATTTTTTGCTAATACTTCCCCTCTATCAGGAAACACTGAGCAGCTTCACTTAGATAACTCACGGTTTTCTTTCAAAAGAGTCCTAGAGCCCATACTCTGTTCTTCTATACATAGTCTCTCATAACATTTTGCACTGCATACTTAATTTTGCTACAGAACAGATTATGAGAATCCTTGAGCTTCTTACTCTTCTTACTCTTATTGTATCCCAAGCACATGGTATATGGTTTGATGTATTGTGGGCACTCAATAAAAGCTGATTCAACTAAGCTGAACTAAGAAATCCTTATGGTAAAAGGCACACAATTAATCTTTAGGGAAGCCTCCATGAAAAATACATTTACCAGTTCTACAAATGTTGTTCAGTTGACCCCATCTTAAATAGTCATTCTGCTAATGTGAATTGTGATCCCTAGCAATGGAAACTTCATCCTTCTCCAACCTTGAAATGTCAGTGACCAGATGTCAAGTACAGTTAATGGAGCATATCCCACAACCCCAAATTTTTCACAGGTTTGGAATTATATCTGGTTTGTAGTATTTAATGTGGCTAGAGAGTAAACTTAACTAGTCAAACAGATACTCTTTTGTACATGGTTGGCCCATTAGGGGATTCATGATTGTTATTTAGTGGATTTTACTCTCATTATGATCCGTTTTTTGTTTTTTTTTCATCTGTAGGAGCTATTAATGTGAAAATATATTCCATAGTGATGTAAATAAACAAATTGTCATGAACTTTGACCATATTTACCTATAGTTAACAGAAATTATAAACAATTCTAACATTTTTCCATAACTTACAAAGATTATCCTATTTTGGGCTCATTTTTAGCATTCACATAAAAGCTTTTGAATAAATTAAATAAGACAGCTGAATACAACAAATTTCTTACTTAGATGATGTTACACACTCAAAAGTCACTCACTTAAGCCTGGCAATGGGAAGCATACAGAGGAAAAAAGAAAAACATTTAATAACTACCAAGATAAGAAATAATTTATTAGTTTTTTTCTCTAAAAATCATTGGTTGAACCTTCACCCAGCACACAACTCCAATATAGGGATCCTCTTCTTTAAGAACTTTGCAGCAGTAAATTCTTTTATGAACACTAAAGGCAACAGCTTCCTGTTCCAGGAAATGGAAAAGACCCTTATTCTGGAGCAGACTTGGAAGCTGGAACAAGCAGTTACCTATTGGCCATTTCTTGTGCAAAGTGTCTCTTACTCCCTCTCTAATTCTATAATTAGTTAAACTATCATTACTTGATTCACACTTCATAATATCAAATTCTCTTCAAACTCAACTCTTGTCTTCTTAAACTAAAAAGTCTGATAAAAGCAACCAAATAAATTTGTCAAATATCTAAATCAATAACACAACATCATTCTTCACATAAATTGCAAGCAAACAGTTTTATTCCTGTTTGTGGAGCTTAACCTTCTGCAAAAGTAATTAGGTCTATAATTAAAAAGCTATTTGGAATGATTAAAGCCCTGTTATCTTGTGGCATTTAAAGACAAATGCAAATGTCAGAAAGGATGAATTCATTAAAATTTCTATTTAAGAGAAAACAAAGTGGATGGAGGCTGTTATTTATTAAAATGTTACAGTTTCAAGGCAGGTTCGATCTGCAAAGAAGACACTAATAGTGGAAGCTATTTCTCTGTAGCATTGGATATAACAATCAGCTGCTATTCACAAATATTTATTTTGGGGGTTATTTTAAACTAACAACTCATAATGTCACAGTGTTATTTCAAAAGTGATATTCTTCTGAAGGACTTTATTTTTTTTTTAATGAATTTGGAATTGTTAAACCTATCTAGTTCTGAGTTAGCCATGTATACAAATTAGTAACTAATCTGACAAGCTATGGTATATTATCAATCTAGATTTTCAAGTTGTGAATTCAAAGACTAATTACCTTGAATAAAATGGTCAAGTTTTAAAATCCCATCTTGCCTCTCAAAATTAATAAATTTAGGGGAGGAGAACTTGAGGGAGTAGAAGATGGTTGAACTACATGTTGTTTAATGATTATTTTTTAAATGAATGTGGTTTAGGAGCCATCTGTTGATGGTCCCTAGTCATGTGTTTTGCATTCTTTTATTAAAGGAAACATAATCATTCATGAGCATGTAATATTAATGTCTATTGCTAGAAGTTCTTGAATATTATCATGCATATGACATTTTAAAATCATACATTTTCTGTATCTAGCATTTCTATTCTCAATAGTTCATTAAAAATACAAGAAAGTAGATACATAAAAATAAATTTTAAAAAGATAGATTGTGAAATAAAAATTTTGAAATTAACTTTTCCTAAATATGTTTTAAAACCAAGCCAACAAACAAAAAAACAAACTGTCCTTTAAGTAGTATCCTTAAATTTAGAGATTGAATAAAAATAATAAAGACTAAAGCACATGATGATTGGTTGGAAAGGAGAAATCTTTTTAATCATTGTTGATTTATTTACAAAGCAAGAGAAATTAGACAAATATTATTGAGTGGAACATCAGTCTTCAATGTTAAAATAAGAGTCCTTCTTCTAAGTCTATAGATGGTCTCTTGGATCTCATCCCATCAGTTTCCTGTCATTTAAAAGGACACAGTCTAGCCACAAAAGCAATATAGCACATAGGGTACCATATGGCCCTGACTTCTCAGGATGTCTTTTTTTTTTTTCTTTTTTCAAAAAAATCACCCAGAAGACAACTGATAACCTCTTGAAAATATAACCTTGCCAGTCATTTTCAGTGGTGTGACTACAGAGGGCTGTATACAGAAGGACTTTAGACACTTTAATTTTAATGAGATTTTACATTTCTAATTCATTATTGATCCCTTTAATGGAGAAAAGGTAGGAACCTTGGATGGATGACAAAAAACTGACAAGAAGCCTATAATCAGGTAAGGAATCAAGTGATAAGATCAAGAAATTACCTTGCAAAACTGAAATAGATGAAATAGGGTCATCCAAATGAAAAACTACAGATGAATAGAACAATTACAATGCATTAATTTGAATTTCCTTGCTGAAAATATTAAAAATAAAATATCCAATTTGAAAAAAAAGATTTTAGAAATATATTTCAAACATATAATATTCACCTAATAATACATGCTCACTTTTACCACACATCCCTTGTTTTACTTCCAAGTATTAATAATGAAAATGCTCTGGATGTTAAGAAATGTAAAAATTACTTTATTTGTGGCTCAGATTTATTCAAAATCAATAAATATAAAGTGTGTACAAGCATTTATGAAAGGTTCATATTTTACTGAACATTCCATAAGTGGTGCTGGTAAGAAATCTTTCTAAGCTCTGTAGGTTATATGGAGGACAATTTTATGAATGTTAGGGCTTTCAAGTCTTGTTATAACTCAAGACTTATTCTTCATCAGACAATTCATCCTAGTGAGGAATCATATAAATGAATACTATGGTTTAAAGGCCTGTAGTTATACCTTTCAACTATCTCAGTATCAGATAATCTATCTTGATTAAAAACTCTATGAATTGAAGCACTGTGCAAAAGCTTTTCTTTTTGTGGTGGGATCAAATAGTAAATGGAAAAAAGTAAAAAAGAAGAAACTTCTCACAAATAAGTTATGAAAAAGTCTGTATCGAGATCATCTCTTACTGGATGAGAGAGTACTTTCATCATTTTTTAACATTTCTAAAATAAAAGAATATCAGTGAATTTCATTTAATTATGTGTTTTGTTATATATATGTATCAATGAATGTTACTTCATTTATGATATTCTATAATAGTTCTATGCAGAGTTTTATGTCTATCTCACATTTATTTCACTTTATAATACAAAGTGTGAATCTATGCTAACTTCAGCAAAATTCTTCTCATAGTACTTATTCAATAGGTTCTTCCTTTCTTATTTTTTTCTTTCTTCTTGACATGTTATACTCTTAATTTTATTAGTTTTTATCTCAGCATAATCTCATTTATAATTTCGATTAAATACTTGTAATTGTTTCTGCTATACTGCGTCTGTGGGTATACATTTTTGTAAAACTATGGCCATTTAGGATTTATTCCAGGTATACCAGACTGATTCGACATTTGAAAATCAATTAGTATAATCCATCACAGGAACAGGCTAAAAAAGAAAAGTATGCTATCATATCAATAGATGCATTAGAAAGCATTTGACAAAAATCCACTACCTATTCATGATAAAAACTCTCAGTAAAATGGGAATAAAGGGAAATGTTTTCAACTTAATAAAGACTATCTACAAAACCCTGCAGCTAACATCATACTTAATGGCTAGAAACTTAATTTTTTTTTTTTTTTTTACTAAGATCAGGAGTAAGGGAAGGATGCTCCCTCTTACCACTGCTTTTCGATATTGTACTAAAGTTCTAGATAATGAAATAAGACAAAAAAATAAAAAATAAGAGGTTGTGAAGGAAGATATAAAACTGTCCTTGTTCACAGGTGATGTTACTATCTATGTAGAAAATCTAAAAGAATTGAAAAAGCAAACAAAACAAAACAAAAACAAAAAAAAATCCTGAAACTAAGAGATGATTCCAAGTTTACAGGACTCAAGTCTAATATACAAAAGTCAATCACTTCCTGTACACCAGCAGTGAACAAGTGGAATTTGAAATTAAAAACATAATACAATTTATATTAGCACCCCCCAAAATTTATACTTAGGTATAAATCTAACAATTTATACACAATATCTATATGAGGAAACTTGCAAAACCCCTAATGAATAAAATCAAAGAAGAATTAAATGAATGGAGAGGTATTCAGTATTCAAAATAGGAATCAATATTGTCAAGATATCATTTCTTCTCAAATTGAAATAGAGTCAATGCAATCTCAATAGCAGCATTTGTATACACATTATGTATATTAACAAACTTATTCTGAAGTCTGTGGGGAGAAGCAAAAGACACCAAATAGGTAACAAAAAATTGGAGGAAAAGAACAAAGTTAGAGGATTGACACTACTGATTTTACAAGACTTACAATAACTATAGTAATCGAAACAGTGTGCTATTGGTGAAAGAATAGACAGGTCAATTGGATAGATTAGAGAACCCAGAAAAGACACACATAAATATAGTCAATTGATCTTTGACTAGGAACAAAGGCAATACATTGGAGCAAAGATAGTCTTGCCAACAACTGATCTTCTTACTGTCTCCATCATTTTACATTTTCCAGAATGTCATGTAGCTGGAATGACACAATGTGTAGCCTTTTCAGTTTGCCTTCTTTCAATTAGTAATATGCATTTAAGGTTCTTCCATGCCTTTTCATGGCTTGATAGCTCATTTCTTTTTAGCACTGAATAATATTTCATGTGTAGATCAACCACAGTTTTTTAAATCTATTTACTTATTGAAAGACATTGTTATTGCTTCTAAGTTTTGATAATTATGAATAAAACTGCTATAAATGTCCATGTTCAGAATTTTAGGTGGACATAATTTTTCAACTGCTTTGAATCATAATTGCCAATCATATATTCCAAGAATCATAATTGTTGGATTGTACGGTAAAAGTATATTTAATTTTGTAAGAAACTGCCTACTGTCTTCCAAAGTGGCTGTACCATTTTGGATTCCCATCAGCAATCAATGAGAATTCATGTTGCTCCACAGCATTGTCTGCATTTGGAGTTCTCAATGTTTTGGATTTTGCCCATTCTCAAAAGTGTAGTATCTCATTGTAATTTTTATTTTCATTTCCTTGATGGTGAAATAGAGCATCTTTTCACTTGCTTTTTTACCATCTGTATATATGCTTTGGTGAGGTGTCTGTTAAAGTCTTTGGCCCATTTTTTAAGGCAGGTTGTTTGTTTTGTAATTGTTCAGTATAATAGTCATTAATATATTTTAGATAACAGTCCTTTATTAGATATGATTTTTGAAAATATTTCCTCACAGTCTGTGGCTTGTCTTGTCATTCTTTTAATGCTGTCTTTCATAAGCAGAATTTTTAAATTTTAATGAAATCCAGCTTTTCTTCTTTTACAGAATGTGGCTCTGTTGTATCTAAAAGTCATCAACATAACTTATCACCCAGGTTTTTTTCCTATGTTATCATCCAGGAAGTTTATAGTTTTTATTTTACATTTAGGAATGTGATTAATTTTTATTTTTGTGCTGGGGTGACATTTGTGTCTTGATTTTTTTTTTTTTTTTTTGCTTTTGAATGTCCAATTATTCTAGACCATTTTTTGAAAAGACTCTTTGCCAGTTAATTCCATTTAAATATTTTAAAATGTTCTCAGAAGAGGAACAGATAAAATTACACAAGTTGAAAAATAGAGAAAAAATAAGGAATAACTATTTTTAAAAAAGATATATAATAAATACATTGCCATTGACTGAAATAGAAGATATCTGTACTCTTCTTTGCTGTATCTCTCACATGATGTTTCAGTTTTTAAAAATAAGTCTACTGAGGTAATACTTGCATACAATGATATTTAACAATTTTAAATCACAAATTAAAGAGCTGTGACAATAAATACAAACATGATGTACACCTTTCCCGTCAGCCTGAAAAGTTCTCCCATTTTTTTCCACAGGCTGTCTCCTATCCCCATCCCTAACTCCAACAATCACAAATCTGGATTCTGCCACTATATAGATTTTCATATGAATGGAAGCATAAAGTATTTACAACTAAAGCACTAGCCAATGAGAGCCCATGGATCAAAGAGCAATCTCAGTTCTTGAAAAGAAAATTTGTGTATGGATCAAATAGCGAATATAAGACTAAGCGACAAGAGACTGAAATATGTAGAATAGTTTATTTAAAAGATACATAAGAAATGTAGGCTACTAAGCACCATTAGGTGGCATAGGAATAAACATAGTCCAGAATAAATGGTATTGATGGCAGTGGATCAGCATTAAATTATTCAGCAATAAGTTATTAAACTTAATGCTAACAGCAATTCAAAAGTACCTAACACTTGAGTGCATACCATTTGCTAGACAATGTACTAAATGTTACAGTCAATACTCACAAAAATCTTATGAAGGAATTATTATTATCTTCTTTTGACAAGTAATAAACTATGATAGATATTAAATAACTTGACTAAAGAAGATAATTATTATCTTCTTTTGACAAGTAATAAAATATGATAGATATTAAATAACATATGATAGTGGTAGAGCCAAGATTGGAACTCAGATGGTCAAACACTGGAGAGAGACTAATACAAACTCTAAGCCACAGTTTAAATATTGTTTAGTCCAATATAATTTAGTCTAATATCAAGATTTAATATTTAAACAGGCTCGGCATACTTAAATGGATCACTCAGGTTAGGTCAGCTCTTCAGATTCAAAGTTAAATTGATATTATTTCCTGAACTTAGGCCTAGATATTTCTTATTTTTAATATTACTATTATTATTAATGTTAACATTACAATAAACATTGTATTCAGTATTTAAAGATATGTGTGTATATGAATTTTAGATATATGTATATATGTATGTATATACATGTATGTATGTATATATATGTATGTATGTATTAGATATATATACATATATATATATATATATATATATATATATAGTTGGTTTATTTGAACACATTTGTTTATATATTGAATAATGAATGAATCCAGTTCATTCAGCACATTTTGGTCAACCGATGAGGTTTATAACTGGATGAGTGAGATAATATTTGAAAATTTTGATAGACTACAAGCTCTGGAAGTAACTGGAATTGAGATTCACTAAGTCATTGTTCTCCTCTGAGCAATGGTTTGCTCATTATTAAAAATAAAGAGATTCAACATAATTTCTATATAAGATCTAAAATTAAAATCTGTTATTTTACTGGATAAGTAATTGTCATAATTTTATGTAACCACATTCAAAGAATTCTTTGATACTTTATTATTTTAAATTTTTCTGAATATTTACTGAGTGAAAGGATTTCAGAAATATAAACACAATCCTACTGAGCTGTTAAAAAAAGCAAATTATAATTTGAGACTAACTTTAGAGATTTAAAGCATAATGTTTATTTAAAAAATAAAGATTATCTGGAAATAGAACATAATTTTATACATACTGTATTTCAGAACTATTTCCACATTTAACCCAATAAAAATAACTTAATGTGTATTTTTTTAGCCTTTATTATGGTGTCTGTTATTTATGAACCTTAACAACTCAGCACATTCTATTTGGTTTATCACTCAGTGGCGTCTTTCAGTCTGTTTTAATACGGTGGAAGTTAGCAAAAGAAGTACATGCTTTTGATGCTCTAATTTTGCTTACTAATCAAGCTAAATCTAAATATGTTTGTTCAGTACAATCCTAATGCCACAGTCTCTCAGCACCTGGTATCTTTCATTATTTATTTTATTTATTTTTTTAATTTAAAAAGTCAGACACATACAATTCATGCAGTCATCCCTCCGATTACTCTAGCAGACATCTGGCACTACGCACAACCATTACAATAGTATTAACAATATACCCTATGCTATATTCTAAATCCCTGTGACTGTTTTGTAACTACTAATTTGCACGTCTTCATCCCTTTACCTTTTTCACCTAACCCCACAACCCCCTCCCCTCTGGCAATCACCAGTTTGCTCTATGTATCTGTGAGTCTGTTTTCATTTGGTTCTTTTCTTTTGTTCCTTAGATTCTGCATATAAGTGAAATCATATGGTATTTATCTTTCTCTGCCTGACTTAATTTAATCAGCATAATACCCTCTAGGACCATCAGTGTCATTGCAAATAGTAAGATTTCATTTTTTTAAATAGCTGAGTAATATCCCATTGCGTATATGTACCATAACTTCTTTATCCAATTGTCTATTGACTTAGTTTGCTTCCATAACTTGGTTATTGTAAATAACACTGCCATGAACATGGAGTGCATAGACCTATGGGTTTCTTTGGATAAATACCCCAAAATGCAATTGCTGTGTCAAAAAGTAGTTTTATTTTTAATTTTTTGAGGAACTTCCAAACTGTTTTCCAGAGTGGCTGTACCAAATTGTAGTCCCGCCAACAGTGTAAGAGGGTTCTCTTTTCTCTACATCCTTGCCAACATTTGTTGTTTTTTGATTTATTGATGATAGCCAATCTGACAGTGTGAGGTGATATCTCATTGTGGTTTTAACTTGAATTTCTCTGATGATTAGTGACCTTGAGCATCTTTTCATATGTCTATTGGCCATTTATATGTCCTCTTAGGAGAAACGCCTGTTCAGGTCTTCTGTCCATTTTTTAATTGGATTGTTTGTTGTTGTTGTTATTATTATTGTTGAGTTGTCTGAGTTCTTTATAAATTTTGGATATTAACCCCTTGTCAGATGTATCACAGGCAAATATCTTCTCCCACTCAGTAGTTTCTCTTTTCATTTAATTGACAATTTCCTTTGCCATGCAAAAACTTTTTAGTTTGATGTAGTCCCATTTATTTATTTTTTAAAATTTGTTTCATTGTCTGAAAAAAAAAAACTTAAATAATATCCGAGAATTTACTCCCTCTCTTTTCTTCTAGAAGTTTTGTGGTTTGGGGTCTTACATTTTAGTCTTTGATCTATTGTGTGTTTATTCTTGTCTTGTATATGGTGTAAGAAGGTGGTCCGGTTTCATTTTTTTGTATCTATCTGCCCAGTTTTCTCAACATCATTTGTTGAAGAGACTGTTTTACTCCATTATGTAATCTCGCTTCCTTTGTCATAGATTAAATGGCCATATAGGCGTGTATTTATTTCTGAGCTCTCTATTTTCTTGCATTTATCAATGTGGCTATTTTTATGCTAATACCATGCTGTTCTTATTACCATAGCTTTGTAGTATAGTTTGATATCAGATAGTGTGATGCCTCCAACTTTGTTCTTCTTTCTCAAGATTATCATGGCTATTAGAGATCTTTTATAGCTCCATATAAATTTTTGGATATTTGTTCTAGTTCTCTGGAAAATGCCATTGGTATTTTGATAGGGATTGCAGTGAATCTATAGATCGCTTTGGGTGGTATGGCCATTTTAATGGTGTTGATTCTTCCTACCCATGAGCTCGCTCTATATTTCCATTTATTTATATCTTCAAATTTTTTTCAATGACATAATTTTCTGAGAAATCCTTTATTTCCTTGGTTAATTTGATTTCTAGGTATTTTTTTATTTTTGATGCAATTTTAAATTGGGCTGTTTTCTTAATTTCTTTTTCTGATAGTTCATCATCGGTGTATAAAATGCAACCAACTTCTGAACATTAATTTTGTATCCTGCTACTTTACTGAATTCATTGATCAGTTCTTACAGTTTTTTGGTGGAATCTTTAGGGCTCTCTCTATATAGTATCATGTTATCTGCAAACAATGACAGTTTTACTTCTTCATTTCCAATTTAGATGACTTTAATTTCTCTTTTTTGCTTGAATGCTGTAACTTTTTACATTTTTACATTCTTAATGTTCAAGGTGACCGAGGGTTTCTGTATGTCCTTGACTTTACAATACCATTACCACTGAGTTTTTTGTTTTTTTTTTTATTTTAGTTAATTTGTTTCTATATCAAGTAACTTCTAAAATTGAATAATAAAGTCATAGACCTCACCAAGGGATATGAGCATAATTAGAAAATGGCCTGAGTAAATTTATATACCATTTTATTTTTATTCAGTGTCTTGAATACAAATTGAACCTTCATTTTATTCAAAGAAAAGAAAGCATCTCAAATTCATTTCTAGAACTCAATAAAATAAGGGCAATATATATATATATATATATCAATTTATTGAAGTTATGTTCTACTAACACATAGTCAAACATTATCCTCAACTTATGATGTACACAATTGTTCATTAATAATTGACTTGTATGTGCTATTCAAATAAACTTCTTTCTAAAGAGGATAAGAAATGTCTTTTTCCCCCTGATCACATAAACCAGTAGGTAGTACAATATACTGTTTTCTGGCAATGGCAGTCCTAGAGGAAGTTGTTAGCTTACAATATGAAATTGCAGGATATGTGTTGCACTTTGTGTTTATACAGGAAGACCTCAGATGGTTAGCAGAATGTGCCTGTGGGAGATCACTATTGTACATTATAGTAACTCAAAATCTTTAAGACTTGGCATGAAATAACTTCTAAGCACTCTGCAATTGTCAGCTCACATAGTGAAACCCATGTCTTATTCAGGTAAAATCAAAGGCAATCATATCGTTAGGAGAGCATGAGACACATATTTTCTATTAAGAATCAGCAACAAGGGAAGACTTGTCTTTTTAGAAGATTTCATTTTGATACAAGATGGAACTTATAGTCAGTAACTCAGTTTAAATAGGTGTCAGTAATTATGAAAAGAATATCCCATCTGTCTGCTATTAAAATGTGATAGATATTATGATTGCTAGAAATGGCTTGTTTAGAGAAAGATAGATTATTCAATGTTCTGACTAGAATATGTTCATTTTTAAAGATTGTGTGTCTTCGATACGAATTCACTGTACTTTGTCTTTGCCTTTGACCAAAATCCATCCATTAAAATTTTGTTTTAATTCAACCATTTGAATTATTTGGTTCTTAAAGTAAATATTACAGGAGACCAGAGTGTACTGACAAAAATGTACATGTGGTCTCAGAGCTCACAGGTAGAGTACCTAAACATCTTTTTTGAGGTCCCGTAGGTAGTCACTCAGAGTTGCTTCTCTTCAGTTTGGCACACCACTAAGTTATTTTTAGCCAGAAGTGAATTATGCTTTCCTGTGCTGCAGTGGAACTTATTTAACACAACATAAACAGTGATAGCAAACTCTCTGCAGTGAGCAGACTGAGATGATAAAATCTTGGCATCATTTCAAACAAAATGAACAAAATCTTGCATTTGTTGATTTTTGAATATGCTGAATATCAAAGGACAAATGAAATTCACTTGCTGAAAAAGATAAAGACTAAAATTTTAAATATGAGCAAATTGTCTTTATCGTTAAAGACCATCCTATCCTTTCTATCTGTAGTTTAATTGTAGCCAGTCCAGAGATTGAAAAATTGCCTATAAAAGCTAACAAATATATAGTGCTTATTATTTGCCGGGCATTATTGTAAGTGCTTTACATAAATCTTTTTTTTTTCAATTTTTGTCACTTTATGAAGAAATTATTATTGTTACTATTATTATTGTTATTTACATTTTATTGGCGGATAAAACTGAGAAATTACATAAATTGCCTAAAGTCCTGTAGCTAGTACATAGCAAGACTAAGATTTGAATACGAATTGCCCATAAACCTAATACCTTGTCACTAACCGTCTAAAAAAGTGGAGTTAGTCACAATATATTGCAACCTTAGTACTCTGATGTTATACCATGATTAACACAATTTAGTCAGGAATATAAAAGCAGGGCTATCGAAAGCAAAGACATTCTTTCAATAGAACACTGTCACTACATAAACTTAGAGATAAGATCAGGGAATGTAGTCAGGAGAGAGGGCACTAAGAAAAAAGTCTGAGATTCAGTGTCAAGAAAAGCACCCTTACCTTAGCCAATACTACAGTGTCCTTGTATTAGAATTTGCATGAGATTCTGGATTTTGCCTTCATGGCACAACCCACCTTTGAAATTATTTGTAAAATTGTTTGTATAATAGTGTCTATTTCACTGTTAAATTGTATTTCCATGTAGAACACAATGCCTTCAACGTTATATTCAACAAGTCTTTTCAGAGAAATTGCAAATTGAGTATAAGAGGGGGTCTAAAGAGAAACAAAACACAATAACAATTCCAAAAAGAAGTTTTAAGTTTTAATGATGCCATTTGTCTGCTGATCTCTCACTGTGCTTTGTAACCTAGCAGATTACATTGGGCTGTAAGAGAGGTTTCTAAAGACGCCATTCTCTTTGGAAAGTAACCTACAAATATGTGCTTTTCTGAGTGTTTCAGGTACCTTTAACTTTGATCAGAAACTCATTACTGGTTTTAATTTAATGAATTAATTGTAAACATATAGACTAAATAAGAAATACATTTTTTAAACCAATTGCATGATATTCTCTAAGTACATACCTTTTGGGGAAAATAATTTAATTTTATCTTAAGAATTTTATTTCATCCACCCATGGATGAATAGATAAAACAAAATGTGTTATATACATGCAATGGAATATTATTCACTTTAAAAAGGAAAGAAATTCTGACATATGCTACGATATGGGTGCACTTTGACATTATGTTAAGTAAAATGAACCAGACACAGAGAACAAATAGTATATGATTCCACTTTTATAAGGTATCTATGGTAGTCCATTTTATAGGCAGAAAGTAGAATGGTGGTTATCAGGAGCAATGAGAAGGAGGGAATAGGGAGTTATTGTTTAATAGGCACAGAGTCTGGGATAATGAAAATGTTCTGGAGATGGATGATGATGGTGGTTGTACAACAATATGAGTGCACTTAGTGAAAAAGAACTGTACACTTAAATGGTTAAAATGGTAAAAATCATGTATATTTTACCACTATAAAAAATAATAGTGCAAAAAAGGAGTTTGATTTGAAATCAATGTCTCCTCAGAAATATTGTTGAATTTTTATCCATGGTATTACAAGTTTCTTGAACCTATGCATATTTATTGTGGAATTTATTGAGGAAAAAAATGGAAGTTTTATTCTATTTAGGTAATCAGTTTGAAGTATAATTTCTATTATTTAATTTTACACTTTCTGTATTACTCATTTTTATTTCCAATTAATTTATTAATTAGTTGAGATACTATTTTATTTGTTTAAAAAAATCAATATTAGAGGTCAGTAACATTTTTTACTTGGCATTGAATAGTCTCAATCTTTGTCTAGGATAATATTTATTTAAAATAAAATATGAATTTTTGTAGTAATTAGAAATACGTAAAAATTTGGAACACAAATGAACATACACAATAGAAGATTGAGTTAATTATATCAATTCAAATCAAAGTTAATATTCATAATACTAATATTATTTTTATAATTTCATCAACCTTGGTTGTTATTTCCAACCTTTCATATAATATGCAATTGTATTTTGGCAAACTGAGGAATTAGGAATCCGAACTCTGGCACCAACTTTCCTAGGAACAAATGTCAACTCTGATACATATAGTTGTGAGCACGTCACAAGTATTTCAACTCTCTGGGCTTCAGTTTTCTTGTTTATAGTATAGAGAAAGAACAGTTACTACCTCATCGAGGTGATTAAGTGACTTATATGTTTTAAGTACCTATGAATTGACCTGGTGCATATTTAGTCTCAAATCAATGTAAGTTATATGATTATTGCTCAAATACATAATATTTGATATTACTCAGATTGCAGACATCAATTTCAAAGCATTATAAAATAGTTCGTTAGTACGTAGTTATACTTCATGAATCTTCTGAGATTACCTGGTATTTTCAAACCACTTACGTGGTTAAGATAACAATTTGAAAGCAAAATTTCTAAGCCATTCAATACCACAGTGATGCCAAAGAGAGATGCAATTTTTGTAATATGACATTCTCTGTAAACCATTGTTATGAACAAATTGATCTGGATTTGCAGTGCTATTCTGTGGTATACAATAAAAAGGAACCCTGTCAGAATTAACTCAAAATATTCCACATTTGGTGTTTGTCTGAGAACAAAAGAAGAATCATTAATCAATATTGCATTGTATGTTTACCTCATTTATGAATTTTAATCATAAACACCAAATAAGGAAGTTGGTAGTAACTATAAACATCAATTTCAAAACTATTTGCTTATATTTACACACAACAAAAATATGCTATTTTGGGAGTAAGTACAGATACATTAGAAAAATAAAGTGTGCAAATGTTTCAGAATTGAAGTTTATAGTCAATCATTTATGTATTTAAACTGAGATGACTGATTAAAATTAAAAAATAAAATGTCAGTAAGGCAATACTATGTGCTAAAATGTGAGTAATTTAGATCATGATACAGTGATCGGCTTGTACTAATGGCCATTCACAGAAGATGTAAATCTGAATTCATGATCAGTGGAACTGGAGCCTTTTGTGAGAAAGATAATTTATATGTAAATGCTAGGAAATATAAACTAATACTATGTCCTTAAACAGTTTTCTAAGTAAATTTTCAAGTATTTTAATTCTTGTGTAATAAGTAAAAATGCTCTATTAATGACTCTATTCAAAAAATAACACTCTAATAAAAATTTTAATCTTAATGTAAAATTCCACTTTCTTGGGCAACTCGATTATTAAACAGTATTAATGATATGGTGTGCATTCTGTGAAAATAAAGCCCCTTTAAGGTAGCTATAACTTTGTTTTATGAGTGAATGTTACTGATAACACTGATTCAGTTTGGAAACTGTTTTAATTATAATCATGGAGTTATTACATTTTTTTTATTGTGTCAGAGTAAAAGGAAGAAAATAATGTACAACTTACCAATAATATTAAGGCACAGATGTATTGACACAACATAGTATTTGATATCTATATCTGCATAGCAATTATAAAGAACTATAAAGCAACAGAAAAAGAATGCAAAGAAATCAAATGGCTCGAATAATAATACTTTCTGGAAGAGAGGAGAGATTCTTCTCACTTAAATGAACCAAACAAATAGTACCAATTTAATCTCAAAGTCTGAATTCAAAGAATGATTGTTATATTTTAATCTAAATAAAGCCCTGGTGAAGTATACCATGGAGTAAACATTTACTTATCTCGTTACGTATTCTTACTTACATATTTTTTTTAATTTTTTAAATTTCTTTTTCCTAAACATTTGTTGGCTTACACAGATGCCATGTAACTCAACGAAATGAAATGAATTAAGTATCAAGTATACATTTTCTTTTAATATAATATTACAGGGAAAATTAGAAAATGTTCTCCAAAGATGCTGTGAAAACTTTTCTTTTGAAGACCAGCAGAGAAACGTTTTCTCTGACTGGAATATTAGCAGCGGCAGTGACAACCATAGTATAGTATTTTACGTATGCCCTGGAAAACATAAATGTAAATGTGTGTCATGTCAAGCAAATGGACAGAACTTGTAATATGGAGCTTGCGTTCTATCCTTACACTTGCTAAAATCTTACCTTATTTACCTTGCATTTCCCATTTAGCTAAGGTTTTAATGCCCAAATCAGGAGAACTGTTTTCTTTGCTTTTGGCTAAGTCTTATTCTCCCCTTGTGGGATTTAAGAGTCTAATAGCCCAGCATATTAAATGTAAAGAGAAAAAAATAAAAGGAAAGTAAACAAAAAGGTGAGGAACGTGTAAATATAAGGTTAGTTAATGTCTAAAAAAAATTTTTTTAGCACACATGTAATACATTTTGAAAGTGTTGCTTTATAGTATACCAAACAGAGATTTAGTTATAACAAATATTTATAATGTTTTTTGGTATATGCTTATGTCATCAAACCAAAATATGAACAAATGTGTCACAAATGTCATCTGACCCTACAGACATTTGTTAAAGATAATTTAAGAATAAATGTTTTGTTTTGTTTTGTTTTTTAGTGCCTAAAGGAATACCTGGGGATCAAACCCTCTAGACAGTGTTCCATATATAGAAATAAACAACCTCAGGTAAATAGGAAAATACGGTAAATCTATTTCATTTATGTGGTTACATATTTATTATTATTTCATCTATTTACTTCCTTAACATCTCAGATTTTTACTTAGAAAGAAGTTGATGTGAGTATAAGGTATTAAACTATATAATATCCTTTCTAGTTCTTATATTATTATATAAGCAAGAGAATCGAGTGACTGCTTAAGGTTTGATATGATGTAGTTTAGCCAGGCATATTAAACATTCTATTAAAATATCTAAATATTTTTTCCAGATGTGAAATTCTTAAAATTAAGCTATTTGTTAAGTAGAAATCAAGAAACACATATAACTTAAAAGAAGTAAAATATAATTTATGAGAAATAAACAAACTACTCACTAACTTTTGAAGTGTCTCTAAGGAAGAAAAGAGATCAGATTTTCTCTTTCCATTATACTAGATTAAGAAAATTTAAGATATCGATACTATCTTCCCAGAAATTTAATACTTATAAACCCTCATAGATTAAAAAAAAAAGTAGTCTTCGATCTCTATTCTCAAGTCTCATCAAATTTTTTTCTTTTCAAAATTAGAAACCTGCTAAACATTATAATAAAAAATATCATTAAGAGTAGTTTGCCTTTCTCTGACATTTTAAACAATGCTTTCCTACATATTTCCTCACTTAGAACTTAATTTTTTATTGCTAACCAAATAAAAGATGCTGGTTCAATAAATAACATACGTGAAGCAAAATTTGTAATGTGCCTGATGAAACGGATACAATAAATTAGGGTAGAGTAAATATATATGGGGAAAGTGGGAGTCACTGAGGAATAAGAGATATAACAGAAATGGTCACTGTGTTAATCAAGGCCGTACCTACTATACAGTGCAGAAAATAAACAATATGAAGAAAGGACTTTTAAAACCCTTGAGAAAAGCTTAGTGAAATTTCTCTTAGTAAACCTAGTAAAATTTTCTGATAATACAGAAAGCATTCAATTGCCTAAATTTGTTCTAATCTAGAATAATATCTGAGATGTTAACTGATCAAAATGTAACTTTTCTATAATGACACTTTATAAGACCCATTTTCTACCTTACTGCTCCTAAAAATTAAATTACATATATTTAGCAATTTTCTAAGTGCTTTACAAATATCTATATTCTCTCATCTTGCTATTTGAAGTTTTTTCTTTCATAATAGCACTTCCTGCAAAAAAAAAAAAAATTACGAAAGAAAAATAACAGGAAAGGCAAAGAACACTTAGAAATAAGACTTCATTGTTATTTTAAGATTAGTAGCATCAGGGGAAAGGCCTTTTTTGTTTAAATTTGTTTTAAATAGTTTTTGTTATTTATTTATTTATTTTTTTAAATCACAGTAGAAGTACCAGCTTGCCTCAAATTCATCCAATAAAGGAATTGGGGAAATCTCACCATACAACTGGTAACTTTATTTTGTTCCTCTACATGGACTTCATACACTTACTTCGAGAGCTTTGAGCCCTCACAATTTCTAGCTGTATAATCCTGAAGAACTCCAGTAGAATGTTTTCCTGTTGATCAGTACTATTGAAAGTGCTACTCATTAAGATGTTTATCAAAAATGAAATTTAAGGCATTGCTTCCTTCCTTAAGAAAGCACAGTAGTCTCCCTTATCCATGGTTTCACTTTCTGTGGCTTCCCCTACCTTTGGTCAATATCAGTCCAAAAAATATTAAATAGAAAATTCCAAAAATAAACAATTCATGAATTTTAAATTGTGCACCCTTCTAACACTGTCATCTTCCATCTTATGCAAGATGGGAATCAATCCTTTGTCCACCCTATATACACTACCTGCCTGTTAGTCACTTAGTTGTCTCGCTTATCAGAACAACTGTTATGGTATCCCAGTGCTTATGTTCAAGTAGCCTTATTTTACTTAAGAACAGTCCCAACATGCAAGAGTAGTGATGCTGGCAATTTGATATGCCAAAGAGAAGCTGTAAAGTGCTTCCTTTAATTGAAAAGGTATATATGTATAGGAAAAACAACATATATAGTGTTTGGTACTATCTTCAGTTTTAGGCATTTACTGGGGGGCAGTGGGTGATCCTGGAATGTGTCCCCATAAAGGAGGAGTACTGTATTGTGCAAAATAATTTTCAGCTAAACTAACAGATATGATTTGCAAAACAGTTGATTACATGTTTACTTATTTGCCATTTTATAAAGGTTTATATGCATTTTATTACAAATAAATTTATTTTGACCCTATTTATCAGTTAATTTTATCTGGAAGAAGAAAATAGAGGTCATACTCAATTAAATGCAAAATGACATAGATATTGAATAATAAGTAATAGGAATCCTTAGTACCAACCAACAGCTCTTTATTTTAATCCTGTGTTCTTTTGGTAACTTTCTTTTTGTCTAAACAGTGTATTTTATTTCAAGTCTATTATCTTTAGGAAGCTGTGTATTTGTCAATTTATATATATTTTTAAAAATCTAACTTATTTGAAAGTGTGTGACCATATTTGTATGCATATTATATGGATTTTGCTTCCTGCTTATGACTAAATGTGAGAAATCTTATATCAAATAGGACATATGATGAGACAGAAAACATCTTGAAAAGTCACAATGATCCCAATTCCAAATACCAATATCTAACTGAAGAGGCTGAATATTAATGGTTCCCACCAACTTAGAAAAGTTGAATATATCAAACTCACTTTAAAACCTTTTTTGATTACTTTCTTTGTTCTGTACTGTGCAAATGGAGATAACTAAGAACTTATTAAAAGCATGTTTTAAATTTAAAAACCTAAATTAAAGATCCCATAAGTGAGAAAAGTAAATATGTATACATGTAAGAAAAATTAGAATGGGAATTGCTTGGATAATTGTTTTCTATATTTCTTTTAATTGTATCTTAGATATAAGATGCCCTTAATGATTTGATATAAAGCAATAAAAAATACTTCAGTTCTAGTAAATAATCAGTAGTATGATTTTAAAATATATTTTAATACATGGTAAGCATATAAAAAATCGGGCTTATGCTTAATTCAATTTTCTTAATCACTCTAAGTTTGAAGATTAAAAATATTATTATTTATCACAATCAGGAGAAAGGATATTTGGAATTATTTTCTCTAGAAAATGGTCTATATGTTGACTGTATGTGCATACCCCTTTTTTCTCACACATATGGCAAATTAGCTTCTTGTCTTACAAAATTTATTGATTCTATACTCTGATCAATAAGTCATACATTAACAAGGAGTTAAATACATATTAAAAATAGAAAATATACTTGCAAATTTTTATAATGGGGAAGTACTAGATCTGGGAATTTGATGAAAGTCTAGATCAGTACTTCTAAAAGAAATATAATGTGAAATCCAGATCTAAGTTTTAAATTTCTAATAGGTACTTTAAAAAAGCAAAAAGGAAATGTGAAATTATTTTAATAACATATCTTATGTAATTGAATGTATAAAAGATATTACTTGCTTATATAAGCAATATTTTATAATAATTTTACATTATTTTCCTTTAAACTTTTTGAAATTCTGTGTTTAATTTAAACTTACAACATAACTGAATCTTGATAAGTTTTCATCGGGAAATTTATCTGAATTTAGATTTTATAAAATTTACAATGAAACAAGATTCACATACTCCAGTTGTTCCAAACTTACTGAAAATTTTCCCATGAGAACTAAAAATTTTTATTTAAACTGTAAGTACTTACAATTAAATAATATTAAAAGTTAGTTTCTTATTTCAATGCCCATATTACAACTGTTAAGTAGCCACATGTGTCTGGTGGCTACCCTATTGACAAATTCAGGCTCTCTCATTTTACAAGTTTTCTCAGAGAACCTACAGTGTATATTGTATTTTGCAGTCAAGTGAGAAGGGCAAGAAAATAATCAGGTACAGTGTACTATATGAATAGTGTCTAAAGAGAGGTATTCATTTGGCACTATGGAAGAATATGAAATGAGATTAGCAATGATGATACTTAAAAAGAAATAACAGAGGAGTGATGTCAAGGAGAGGAAGACTGGGAAGTTATAGGCCTTCATTCCCCTATGAAAACATTAAATAAACAATTAGAAACTGACTAAAATAACTTTATAAGAGCTCTGGAAATCAGTCAAACGTCTAAAGCAATCAATTGAATGTCTAATGAAGAAAAGGCCACATTTAAAAAAATAGGAAATTTTATTGCGTGTGTTTGTGTGTGTTTTTTTTTAACCTTTTTTTAATCTTCTCTCTAGTATAGCATTGTGTATTTGGGAGGATTCAGTGACCCAACCATGATTCTCTTCTGCAAATTGGAGAGAGCTGGGTGAAATTAATTTGCATTGTTTTAACCTGTCTATAGACTGCCTGAAAAATCCACCTGTGTGAAGACTAACTCAGAGTTCAAACACGAAAAATAGATCATATCTCAGGCTAGAGGGACTATAGAAAGTGGAAAAGCAGCAGACATAGCTCATTAAAATTATGAGGCCAAAGAAACACAGACACGTGGGGGAAGAGATTTCTGAATGAGAAATAACAAAGCCGCAAAAGCCCAAGAAGCAGAAGTGAAACTCTTAAGGAAATTAGGATGTTTAAAAGCACTTACGTATACAGATGAGGGAACTGGGAGGACAAAATGACACAAACAGGCCCAGGGAAGACACGTGGAGAAAAAGCCAGAAGACATTTAGCCTTCATGCTGGGCTGATTAGTGAAGGTTTTCTCCTCCACAGAGCCAGTCTGCAAAGACTAGGAGAGGTGGCTGTCTTTTCAAATGTCCAATTTACAATTAAAGTTTACAAAGCATACAAAGAAACAAGAAAATATGGCTCACACTAAAGGATAAAAAAATCTTCAGAAACTATTGTTAAGGAAACCTGCTTTAGACTTATTAGACATAGATTTTGAACAACTGTCTTAAATATGCTAAAGAAAACCATGAAGAAACCTTTCTGATGAAAATGTACTATCAGATTCATTTGTGCTATAAGTAAAAATAGAACTCATAGAATTTTAGAAAAAATTATTTTAAAATATCAGTTTTATAAACAAATGATATTTTGACATCTTTTTTACATAAGATACATTATTAAAATAATCTCACATTTCCTATTAGTTTTTTTAAAATAGCTATTTGAAATTTTAAAGTAAACCCTCATATATATCAACAAATAATTTTTGACAAGTGTCCTGACCATGCAATGAGGAAAAGACAGTCTTTTCAACAAAGAATGTTGGAAAAACCTGGATAGATACATGTAAAAGAATGAAATTGCACTTTTATCTTATATCATATAGAAAAACTAATTCAAATGGATCATAGACCTAAATATAAAAGCTAAAACTATAAAACTTTTAGAAGAAAACACAGAGGAAATGCTTTGTGAAATTAGATTTGGCAATGATTGTTTGGATATGACACTAAAAGCCCAGACAACAAAAGAAAAAATAGATGTTAGACTATATCAAAATTAAAATATGTTGTGCAACAAAGGACTCTATAAAAAGGCTGAAAAAGCAACACGTGAAGGAGGAGAAAATATTTACAAATTATATTTCCGATAAGAGGTTAATATCCAGAATATATAAATGACTCTTACAGCTCAACAACAACAAAACAAACATCTCCAAAGAAGATATCCAAATAGCCAATAAGGACAAGATGTTCAACATCACTAATTACTAAGGAAATACAAACCAACACCAAACAGGATAATGCTTCACCCTCATTAGAATGGCTATTATTAAAAAATTAGCAACAAACAATTGTTGGCAAGGATACAGAGAAATTGCAATACTACTTGTAAAATGGTACAATTGCTTTGGAAAACATTATAGCACTTCCCAAGAAATTAAAAATAGAATTATTATATCATCCAGCAATTCTACTTTTGGGGAAAGAACCGAAAGTAGGGACTCAAATAGATATTTGAACACCCTTGTTCATTGCATTTTTATCAAAGGCTAGAAAGTGGAAGAAATCCAAGTTTCCATCAATAAATTTTAAAATGCGGTAAAAACAAAAAAATGTAATATGTAGCCTTTAGAAGGAAGGAAATTCTGACACATACTACAATATGGATAACCCTTGAGGACATTATGCTAAGTGAAATAAGCTAATCACAAAAATCCAAATACTGTATGATTACACATGTATGAGGTACCTAGAGTTATAAAATTCATAATGACACAAAGTAGAATGGCAGTTGCCACAGGCTAGGAGGAGAGAGAAATGGAGTGTTATTTAATGGGTATAGATCTGAAGGTTTACAAGATAAGCGTTCCTGAGATTGGTTGCACAACAGTGTGACTGTAATTAACACTACCAAACTGTCCACTTAAAGTGGTTAAAAGGATAAATTTTATGCTATGTATATTTTACCAAAATATAATAATAGAAATGAAGTCATGAAAAATAAAATGATTCATAGATTTCTTTAAAAGTGAAAAGATTTACTAATTCAACAAATTGTTCAGTATATGACCAAAAGTAAATTTTTAATTTAGTATTATCTTTGAACACTTAGAAAATTATTTTGGCATTGTGCCCTTATTTCCTCAGATATTTAAGCAAACCTAAATTAGCTGTTACATTGTTGTTTGAGTTTGAATCTTAATCTATGTGCTGAGGAAGGGTTCTGGGAAGGTGGCTGTGCGGTAGAGGGGTTGGGGGAGAGGTAGATACTTTTCTTTCACTTTCCACATGCTAATATTTTCACGGTAAAATTTTCAATAACTATTTGTTGAATATAATGCATGCTCAGAATGACTATAATGATGCTATTTATACATAAAAATTATTGATATTTCTGATTTATTTTTGGATTTTTCTTTCTCTCTCTCCAACTCCTTCTGTCTCCTTCTCCCTCTCTCTCTCTTTCTCTCCCTGTCTCCCTGTCACTTCCTGTCCCTCTCAATCTTTCTTCACCTTCCTCCCTGCCTCCTTTCTTCTTCTTTCTCTCTGGCTATAATTTTTGCTACCACAGAGCAGAAAAACTTATAGTGCATATCTATTGTCCAAAATTAATATAACCTCATGGTTATATATCTTATATAAATAAAACATGAATGTGAATAGAAGTACAATTATGAAGCAAATAATTTTAGTAGTTTTCTCTTGTAACAGTAATCTCCCACTAGGAAAGAGATCTATATTTGATCTTAAATAAAAGAAGATGATAATGAAATTTTATTTGCTCTATTCCCCCTAATCTCATCTGTTATTGCAGAAATATGCTGGCTTTTCTTAGGTAGTATGTAGCTACTAATGCAATTTCAGTAGAATATTGTATATTATGACTTCTAGCATGGAGTTGAATATTATGTTGCTTGTTCTCTCACAGTGAATTAGAAATGAGAAACACTTCAAGAAAATTGAACCTAGACTAGCATTTCAGACTTCGGATAATCCTTACTTTCTCTTTTAATGCAGCAATGTAGATATATTCTTTCTCTTCTATTTCTCTTCATTTTTTCTTTCCCCATCAAGGTTTATCCTTTTGCTTTGCTGATATTCTAATTTGCTTTTAAACTTAAATTTATAGACAAAAGAAATATTTTTTCACCTTCTTATTCTGTGTATATCATGCTTGTAAAGTTACTTATAACTCAAGCAGTATGAAGAAAAATGACATTTTTACCGAAGAAGAGAAATAGATTTCAGAGTGTCTTCAAGATACCAATGCAAATTAAATGAAAATTGGAAGAGCTAGATTTTGTTCACATGAACAGATATGTTCTTACAGAATAAATACAGAGTTGCTTGAGTGGAAAAACCACTGATTGACAAAAGACAGGAGAAAGGCTGTGCTATTTTACATATAAATGAAATAGTTTTTTAAATGTGTTTTGAAGTTATTGAAACAATTTGAACTCTTAGAAAGATACACTCATTTCCTCTTTAAAAAAATAAACAGAAAAAGCATACAGTCTAATTACTGTTTTTTTCTACCTATTTGTAAAAATATTTTGAAAATGTATGTAAGTCTTACCCTTTCTTCAAAAATAAATAAGATCTAAAGTATAAATTAAAGCTTTACCTTCAAAAAGAGAATAATATCAAAAACAAATAACAGTAATATGATTATTTTAATACTTTTACTATCTAAATTACATAAAAGTTAATATACCAAAGAGATGTATTCCATTGGAGCATTCTGTATTGGAGAAAAATATTTTCAAATGTTTAATATTTAATATAAAATAATAATAGAATCCTGAAATATTAGAATTTCTTACTTTACAGGCTATATTGGTAACTCTCAAAGAGATATTTTATTAAAATATGTATAATTTAGACATCTAGTTTTGATAGTCATATCCCAGGTTTTAAGAAGACTGGTGAAATTTTGTAATTTATTATTGATAAAACTGTAGAATATCAGAGGTTTAGTAGCTGTATTTTATTAATTTAACCTTAAACAAACTTTTAATCGGGTCATATGCATGGTCATATTTATTTTAACTGAACACTGTCTTAAAGTAAAATGTTCAGGAAAGTCATGAGTTACAAAGTTGGTATTTTTTTCAGAAAGAAATATTTCTTTGGAATTTTAATTAAATTTAGTTTCGCCTTTTATAATTCCTATTGATAAGTTATATCAATTGAAGTAAATAGATAGATGATAGATTGATAGATGACAGATGATAGATAGATAGATAGATAGATGATAGATAAGAGAGGTAGAGATACATATTATGGGATTATCCTTCTGTTAAAACATAGCAAATGATATTTATTAAATCATCACTTATTCTTTTGATATGTTTAATGTAATAATGAATTAGGAAAGAGAAACACTCTTTCTAGGAATGGCACTGAAACTACAAATTGATTTAGGAACATTATAGAGCAGTAATTGGTTAGGTACACTTATGATTTCCAGTCAAAACAATGTTATTCAAAGTCATTCATGTCTCTCTTTTTATCCTTTCATCCCTTGAATGAGGTTATAGCATATATGTAAATACTAATAAATTATTTTCTGCCTGTTTTTTTGGTATGTCTTCTCATTCATTAGGGTATTTTTCACATTTTTATAAAGTTCAGTTTTTCATTTTTATAAAGTTCCGTTCCATTTATCATATTTTCCTCATCATGAGTTATGCTTTTTAAGTTGTATCTAAAACTTTGCCAAAATTAAGGTCACACAGATTTTCTTCCTATGTTTTTTCTATAGAAGTTTTATAGTTTTACAATTTACATTGAGGTCTGTGACTTATTTTTTAGTTTATTTTTACGTAAGGTATAAACTATGTATCCAGGTTACTATTTAATTTTAATTTTATTTTGTTATTTATTTTATTATTTTATTACATATTTTGCATATGGATGTCTAATTGTGCCAGGAGCACCATCTGTTTAGAGGAGATCATCCTCTTTCACTGGATCGATTTCCACTTTGTCAAAAAATAGTTGATTACATTTGTGTGGGGCTGTTTCTGGGCTCTGTATTCTAACTATTGTGTCTATTTCTAATACCATATTTTTTGATTACTGTAGCTTTATAGTAAGTTTTCAAATTGGGTAATACAATTTTTCTGACTTTGCTCTTTTTTTAAGATTGTGTAGTTAATGTACTTTTGCATTTCCATATAAATTTTAGAATTAGCCTATTGATATTAACAAAGCTACTTGCAAATTTGAGATCATGTTGAATTTATAGATCAAATTTAAGATAAGTGGCATCTTGACAATATGGAATCTTCCAATTTGTATATGTAGCATATATCCTCATTTATTTGTATATTCTTTTATTTCTTCTACCTGCATTTAGTAGCTTTTATCATATACATTCTGAATAAATATTCACATATTAATACTCAGATGCTTCATTTTTGTGATACTGAAGATTTTTTTTACTTTCAGATTCCAATTATTGATTGCTGGAATATTAGACTTTTTTTATTTTGACCTTGTATCCTGCAACCATACAGAACTCAGTTGTGAGTTCTAAAAGCTGTTTTTTGTTTTTGTTTTTGTTTTTGTTTTTGTTTTGTAGATTCTTTGGAATTGTCTAGTCAATCATGCCATTTGTGAATAAAGGCAGTTTTATGTTTTCTTTTCCAATGTATATGCTTCTTATTTCTTTTTCTTTCCTATTGCACTAGTTAGTATACTCAGTACAACATTAAGTAGAAGAAATAAAAGAACATGTCTTTGTCATATTTCCCCAGTAGCTTTTTGTTTGTTTGTTTTTCTGCACCCACTCCCAGTCTTAGTGGTAAGTCAGCTCTGGTTAGGGAAACCAAAAATTTGTGCTACAGTGTCACATTCTGGAAAACAAAAGGAAGACTGCTAATTACCAACTTGCTGAACTGTTAGAATCAAAGTAAAGCCTTACCTAAATAAGAAAGGTGTTCACTACTTTAAATGCAAGAGCAGAGGCACTTTTTATCAAATACTATGAAAATCATGATAATACAATATTAAAAAAAGAAAATGATAAATTTTCATCAACTGAACACAAAGAGAAGGAATATTGTGATCCAACTGATAAAGAATTAAAAATAACTTTTATGAAGAAATTCAATGAACTACAAGAAAACTCAGAAAGGCAATACAATGACCTCAGGAATAAAATGAATGAACAGAAGGAGTACTTTAACACAAGATTGAAATTCTAAAAAAGAACTAAATAGAAAGTCTGGAGCTGGAAAAATTCAATACATGAGATGAAGAATACGTTATAAAACATTCAAAATAGAGCAGATAAGATGGAAGAGAATAAGCAAGCTCCAGGATAAGAATTTAAAAATGATTCCGGTGTAAGAGGAGAGTGAGCTAAGATTTTTTAAAAAGTGAAGACATCCTATAAGAACTTTCAGACTCCATCAGAAGAACCAACATAAAATTTATGGGTATACCAGAAGGAGAACAGAGGGATAAGGGAGCAGAGAGCTTATTTAAAGAAATAATAGCTGAGAATCTGTAGAAAGAACTAGATATACAAGTCCACGAATTATCTGAATACAAAATTACTTTCTCTAAAACCCATTACATTAAAACTGTCAAAAGTCAATGATAAAGAATTTTAAAGGCAGTTTTTTTGTGGGACAGTAACCTAGAAAGGAACTCTTATTAGGCTATAAGCAGATTTCTCAGCAGAAATTCTAGGGGTCGGAAGAGAGTGGAATGACATAATCAAAGTACTGAAAGATAAAATTTCCAGACAAAAATACTGTATTCAGCAAAGTTATTCTTCAGAAATGAGAGAAATAAAGGCTTCCCCAAACAAAATCTGAGGGAGTTCGCCACCACTAGACTTGCCCCACAAGAAATATTGAAAGGAGCTCTTCAATCTGAACCAAAAATAGAAAGGTACACAAAACTCTGATTAAGGTGATAGATTGTCATAATTCAAAAATAGCAACTCTTCTTTGGTAAACAATTATAACATAGAGGTTAAAAAAAAGTTAAAATAACTATAGATACTACACCTTGGTAACAAAATCACAACATAAAAAGACATAATTTGTGGCATCAAAAATTTTTAAAGGAAGGAGTAAAAGAATGGAAACTTTATAGATGAATAAAGACAAACCGTTAGCCACAGAAAAGGAACTATTTTCTTTATGAGAAGTTTCATGTAAATGTGATGTTAACCACAAAGCAAAAAATCTGGAGCAAAAAGATCAAACCTTAGAAAAAAGGAGACTGAGCATAACATCATGGAAAACCACCAATTTACAAAGCTAATAGAAACAGCAGGAAAAATAAATAATGGAGAGACAAAATAACTGTAAGGCAAATGATAAAATGGCAGTAGTAAACCCTTACATAATAACAATCTTCCTAAGTGTAGATGGATCTAACTCACCAATCAAATGGGACAGAGTGGCTCGATAGATATTGAAAAAAAAAAAAAAAAATGATACCTACAGGAAATTCATTTCAGTTAAAAGACATACATAGTCTAAAACGATGGAAGATATTGCAAGCAGAAACCAAAAGAAGGTGAGCATAATCGTACCTATATCACACAAAAGAAACTTCAATTCAAAAAGGATAACAAGAGACAAAAAATATTATATAATGATAATGAGTCAATATATCAAAAAGATGACAATATTGCAATCATCGTTGGGGACTCTAATACTTCACTATCAGTGAGGGATAGATAGTTCAGAAATAAAATCAATGAAGAAACGCTATATTTTGATAGAGACTGCATTGAATCTATAGATAGATTGCTTTGGGTGGTATGGCTGTTTTAACAATGTTGATTTTTCCTACCAATGGCATTTTTCTGAGAGCTAGACCAAATACTCCTAAAATTTATTTAGAGACATAAAAAATTCCGAATAGCCATGGCAACCTTGAGAAAGAAGAACAAAGTTGGAGGTATCACACTACCTGATATCAAACTATACTACAAGGCTACAGTAATCAAAACAGCATGGTACTGGCATAAAAACAGACACATTGATCAATGGAACAGAATAGAGAACCTAGAAATAAATTCACGCCTATACTCTCACTTAATATATGACAAAGGAGGTAAGAATATACAATGGGGTAAAGACAGTCTCTTCAATAAATGGTGTTGGGAAAATTGGACAGATACATGCAAAAAAAAAAAGAAGCTGGACCACCTTCTTACACTGTGTACAAGAATAGACTCAAAATGGATTACAGACTTAAATGTAAGACCCGAAACCATAAAACTTCTAGAAGAAAACATAGGTAGTAAACTCTCTGATATTACTAACAGTAATTTCTTTTCAGATATATCTCCTTGGACAAGGGAAACAAAAGAAAAAATAAACAATTGGGACTACATCAAACTAAAAAGTTTTTGCACAGCAAAGGAAACCATCAACAAAATGAAAAGACAAACTACTGATTGGAAGAAAATATTTGCTAATGATATATCTGATAAGGGGTTAATATCCAAAATTTATAAAGAACTTATACAACTCAACAACAACAAAAAATAAACAATCCAATTAAAAACTGGGCAGAAAATCTGAACAGATACTTCTCCAAAGAGAACATACAGATGGCCAATAGACATATGAAAAGATGTTCAAGGTTGCTAATCATTAGAGAAATGCAAGTTAAAACCACAATGAGTTATCATCTTGCACCTGTCAGAATGGCTATCATCAATAAATCAAAAAACAGCAAGTGTTGGAGAAGATACGGAGAAAAGTGAACCCTCATACATTGATGGTAGGATTGCAAATTGGTACGGTTGCAATGGGAAACAGTCTGGAGGATCCTCAAAAAATTAAAAATGGATATACCTTTTGACACAGCAATTGCACTTCTGGGTATTTACCCAAATTAAACCAAAACAATAATTCATAAAGATCTATGCACTCTAATATTCATGGCAGCACAATTTACAGTAACCAAGATATGGAAGCAACCTAAATGCTCATCAGCAAATGAATGGATAAAGAAATTATAGTTCTATATACAATGGAATATTACTCAGCCATTAAAAAAATGAAATCCTACCATTTGCAACGACATGGAGGTTATTATGCTGAGTGAAATAAGTCAGACAGAGAACGATAAATATCATATGATTTCACTTATATGCAGTATCGAAGGAACAAAAAGAACAAACTAATCAAAAACAGATTCACAAACATAGTGGAAAATTGGGTGATAGAGTAGAGGGGGATTGGGAGGCTAAGAGAATGAAGTGAAGGGTTAAAGAAGTACAAATTAATAGTTGATAGTTGGGCACAGGGAACATGGCAGGGAGAATGCAGGTAGCATTAATATGATGGCTAAGTGGAGGGCAAGGGAGGGAGAGAGCAGTTGGGGGGATCGTTTTATGAACATTATAGACGTCTAACCAATGTACTGTATACTTGAAACTAATTTAAATAAATAAATTTATAAAAAAGAAACGCTGTAATTTACTCACACTTTATAACAAATAAACTTAACAGAAATATATAGAACTTTTCATCCAAAAGCAGAATTCACATTTTTCTCAAGTGCACATGGACCAATCTTCAGAATAGATCATGTGATAGACCACTAAACATATTAGCAGATTTAAGAAGATAGAAATCACATCAAGTATCTTTCTGATTCCAGTAGTGTGAAACTAGAAATCAATAAGAGGAAGCTGAGATCTACAAATATTTGAAAATTAACAGTACACTTCTAAATAACCAATGGGACAAAGAAAAAATTAAAAAAAATAAAAAGTCTCAAAACAAATGAAAATGGAAATATATAAAGTCTTGCAGGATGCAACAAAAACAGTTCTGAGAGAAAAGTTTATCACAATAAACACATATATTAAAAAGTTAGAGATATCTCAAATAAACAACCTAACTTATACCACATGAAATTAGAAGAACAAATGAAGCCCAAAGTTAGAAGAAGGAAGGAAATAATAAAGATCAGAGTTGAAATGAGTGAAATAAAGACCAGAAAAATAACAGAAAAGATCAATGAAAGTAGAGCTGGTTCTTCAAAAAGATAGACAAAATTAACCAATCTTTAACTAGATTAAGAAAAAAAAAAAGAGAAGACCCAAATAAATAAAATTAGAAATGAAAAAGACATTATAACTAATACTACAGAAATACAGAGTCATAAATGAACAACAAATTACATAACCTAGAAAAGATGGATACATTTTTAGAAACACACAACCTACCAAGACTGAATAGAAAATCCGAACAGACCAATAACAAGTAAAGAAATTGAATCAATAATCAAAAAGCTCCCAACCTAACTCCAGAACCAGATCGCTTCACTAGGGAATTCTACCATTTAAAAAAGAATGAACAAACTCTTCAAAATATTTAGGAAGAGGAAACATTTCCAAACTTATTCTACAAAGTTATCATTACCTCTATATCGAAACCAGATGAGGATAGGATTTCACAAGAAATGAAAACTATAAACTCAAATCCCTGATGAATTAAAAATTCTCAACAAAATATTAACAAACTTAACTGAAGAACACATTAAAGGGATTGGCCACGTGGAACTTATTCATGTATTCATAGGATGCAAAAATGACTCAACATACACAAATCAATAAATGCAATACATGTCATCAATAACAAGAAAGATAAAAATCACAATCATCTCGATAGATACAGAAAAGGCATTTGGCAAAATACGGCATCCTTTTATGATAAAAACCCATAACAGATTTGATACAGAGGAAACATACCTCAAAATAACAAAGACAATATATGACAAATACACAATATTACATATAATAGAGAAAAATTGAAAGTGTTTTCTCTAAGGTCAGGAACAAAACAAGGATATCCACTCTCACCACTCCTATTCAGTACAGTACTAAACATCCTAGCTAAAGCAATTAGCCAAGACAAAAAAAGAAAATGCATCCAAATTGGAAAGGAAGAAATAAAATTGTGCTTTGCTGATGATATGATCTTATATATAGAAAATCCCAAAGAGTCAATCAAAAAACTATTGGAATTAATAGGTAATTTCAATAAAGTGGCAGGACACAAAATCAACATTCAGAAATCAGTTGCATTCCTTTACACTAATGATGAAGCATCTGAAAAAGAAATAAAACAACTATCCAATCCATAATAGCATCAAAAACAAAAAAATATTTAGGTATAAATTTAACTAAGGAAGTGAAAGACCTGTGCAATGAAAACTACAAGACTTTTCTGAAAGAAATCAAAGAATATACAAAAGAATGGAAAGATGTACAGTGTTTATAAATCACGAGAATTAATATTATTGAAATGGCCATACTAACCAAAGCCATCTACAGATTCAATTATTGTACATCAAAATACCAATGACATTCTTCACAGAAATAGAAGTTATCCTAAAATTTGTGTGGAACTGCAAAAGACCCTGAATAGCCAAACCAATTTTGGGGGCGGGAGGGCGGAGGGAGGGGAGATAGCTGGCAGTATCACACTTCCTTATTTCAAACTAAACTACAAAGCCATAGCAATAGAACCAATATGGTACTGGCATAAAAATAGGCACATAAAGCTCATACAACTTAATAAAATCAAAACAAAATAATTTGACTAAAGAGTGTACAGAAGAACTAAACAGACATTTTACCAAAGAGGACATCGAAACAGCTAATAGCACAAGAAAAGATGCCCAAATTCATTAATTTTGTGTGCACATTAATTTTATGTGCATCAGGGAAATACACATAAAAACCTCAATGAGATATCACCTCTTATCTGTTAGAATATATATCATCAAGAAGAGAAGAGACAGTAGGTGCTGGAAAGAATGTGATGAAAAGGGTATACACTGTTGATAGGAATGTAAATTTGTCCAACTACTGAAGAAAACAATATGGAAGTTCTTCAAAAAATTCAAAAATAGACCTACCGTATAATACAGCAATTCCACTTCATTCCCAAAGGAAATGAAACAGGATTTCAGCAAGATATATGCACTCCCATGTTTATTGCAGCATTATTCACAACAGCTAAAATATGGAAACCAACCTTATGTTCATCAACATATGAATGGATAAAAAAGATGTGGTACATATACACAATAGAGTATTATTCAGGCATGAGGAAGGAGGATAGCCTGCCATGATGCTAAGCGAGATAAGTCAGACAAAGAAAGACAAATACTACATGATATCACTTATATGTGGAATATAAAAAGTTAATCCTGTAAAAAAAAGTAAAATGGCGGTTATCAAGGATGGGGGTGGGCGGATAAGAACGATAGTGTTTAAAGCAACAAATATAAAATGAGTAGTGAATATGCCAGAGAGACTTAATGCACACTATAATGAATATAGACAATAATATTGTACTGTAATTAAGTAATACAATAAATAGTGCTACAATGGCAATCGGTATATAATATGTCAAAGTAACATACTATACATCTTAAATTTATACAATAGTGCATGTCAAATTTATTCAAAAGAAACAAAATTTTAAAATGGTCAATCTCATGCTGTTTTTGCCATGATTAAAAATAAATGAATAAACATAAAAGTATGTTTAATGGAAAATGAGAAATATAATACCATTTTCTGGAGCAATGCATTTATTCAACAAATAATATAAAATATATGATTTTCATTGGAATTAGAAGCTATGTAAGTACTTTTAAAGGCTTCTTATTCAATATCACTTCCCTGGTCTTTTCTTTATTTACTCACCCTCCAAACATTTTAATATAAAAAAGAAGATGTAGGGAATTTAATATAAAATACATGAAAATATAAAAATTTAGAAGAAAAGAAATGGACTGACAGATGTGTTTTGTTTTGTTTTTTGTGTTTGGTTACATTGTTCAATTTTTGACGCAGAAATAAGCTACATATTTACCATGATCCCCACAGACTCTATGGGGATCATAGGAGACTGGCTATCTCACTATGTTTATTAAGCTCCATAGAAGCCCACAGGATGAAAGTAATTTTTTTAAATAATAATTTCATAATCTCTTACATTTAAAAGTTCCTGTTGACCTCAGTCAGACAAGTCATGTTTCAAAAGCACAAGTTATATTAGGTATATGAAGAAATGTATCTCAATAATTCAGGACAAGTTCACGTTCCAACCCTTCATTAAATTCATGACTGGAGAGAAAGAGGGTATGACACGGCTGATAAGTTGCCACCTTCTGAATCCTATTTTCCCATAAGTCTAGTGGAGGAGCTGCAGGAAGCTGCCCTTGCATAGACCCAGCCTTGCAGCAAGAGAATCCTGGTTCTGAGGAGTACACCACATTCTCAGCTGCACTGTATGGGGAGAGTGATCTGTAATTTTGATATTCTGTAATCCTTGAACCCATCAGAACACACACACACACACACACACACACACACACAGACACACACACATATTTATATCTTTGCCTTTGAATCACGCTTCACAAATATAGGAGACTCTTTGTATGACCCGCTACATCACATATCAGGTTTTTTGTTTGTTTGTTTATTAGTGCTGAGTTTTTTGCTCCATAGAATCTTCAATTTGCAGATGGTTGCTTAAAAGCACCTGATGTGTCACCGTGAGGCAATCAGTCATCCAGGCCCAGTTCTTTCCTAGTTGATTTTTGTTTAAAGAACAAGGTTTAAAAAGCCATTTTACAAAGTTGAATTTTGCCTTGAATTTAAAGAGAAAATGAAATGTATCCAGTTCAAAGAAAAACTGCTCTTTATTGCAAAGATATAACATATGGAGAATTTAGATTATAAAGTAACACTTTACTATTATCACACTTGATAATCGACCCAAAGAGGTCTGTTCTTCATTCATTCATTCATTCATTCATTCAATTTATTCGTTCAATATATTCTATATCTACTATGTGTCTGAAAGTTTTAGATACTAATCTTCAGGCTGTTACCATCTCAGCCAATAATTTGAAATGCATTATATATGTGTATCTTTAAAATTAAGAAACCATATGTCCTAGAGATATCTTTATTTCTATCAACACATAATATATATTAATGCTGGCAAAGGACTATGCTAGATGTATATTTCATCATGCCCTGATACTTTTTAGATGCTACCTCATGTTTTTTTTATTTCTTACATATTGTGTACATAAGTTATTAAATAATTTATTTCACTAAGCACAAATGTATATATTTATATATCAATTTGAAAATCTATTCCTCAACCTTTTCCTACCTTTTGAACTAGTAACATGTTTCATGTTTTTGAAAGTAAATAATGATCAAATGATATTATATTATTGACATAATCGTATTTGTCATAACATTTTGAATAAATTTGTTGATCTGTTTATGACATTAATATTTATGCTTATTATAATCACAATTATTTATCACATGTAGCTTGGATATGATGTATTCATTCAACATAGGTAACAAAGCTGTTCTTACAGCAAGGACACAACATTTTATTAGAAAAGTAAAGCTAAATAATAATGAATGATTAAAATCTTAAATTCTACAACAATGCTCAATTTACCTTGTCAAAATCTGATACATCTCTACAAATCACCAATATAGATTAAATGTACATTTGGATTGTTCTTGTGTTTAGAAGATTTTTTTGATTGTGCTTTAATATATATATATATGATAAAATTTACCAATCTTTAGTGTATAGTTCAGTGGCATTAAATACATTCACATTGGGCATGTTTAGAAGATTTTATAGTTAGTGTCATTTATAGCATCTAAATGCTGACCAGAGTTAGATACATTTTCCTTCCTCTTCAGATGTTTCAGCGTATTATACACAACTGCTGCTGAAATAATGCAGCCTCACTTTTTTGCACTATTGTGTTGAATTATTCTAATTCGTTGATCTTTTTAAAAATACTTCTTACTGTGAGTACAAATCAATTTTTGTTTCACAAGTCTTTCTATATTATAAGAAAGCAATAAACAATATTGCCCTCAAAGGCATTTTTCTTAATGAATTATATAAAGTTATGTTATAAGAAGAATTATACATGCAACAGAAGAATTATATAAAGTTGTGTTACAAGAAAAAATTATACAATCAAATTCTAGGTATTAGCTTCCAAAATTATTTTGAATAAAGAGAATTTCATATTAAACAGTGATTGAACTTTATAAAGCAAGATTTGGTATTGATAAAATACTACACATTTTAGAGAAAGTAAGTAAATAATGATTGTATTCTGGGCTACACAGAACCCCTTTCATGCATGAAAAAAAGCAGTTTCCTGAAAAAGTATAGATAGGATATAGAGAACTGTTTAGCTGCCAGAGCATTTAGTTCAGATAATATTTACTCCTATGAGCAAAAAACTTGTACCTCAGTTGGATCAGCAAACATTTTTATAGATAAACTATAGGAACATATCTGTGTTTTTAGTTTTTATGATTATATTCTTTTGATAACTCCTGATCTTAAGCAGCAATATTCAATTATTTAAAACATCTAAAGCAACCACCAAACAATTAAATAACACATTTAAAAGAATGTATCATCAGTTATCTCCCTGCCCACTATGGACCAATAATCATGGTTTATATGAGTTTATCACCAAATATGTTTTCCATTTCTTATCTCCTTGTAAATTAATAGCTTACAGAGACTAAGAGAGGTGGGGATAAAAATCTAGTTGAAGCTTTTACTTATAGTTCTGAAGTTGCACTGATATTCAGTAACCTCAATATGAGGAATAGCAATGTAGAAATATAATCTAGAAGACGCCCTTTTCCATTCCTTTGTGCATTTCAGTCACAGCAGTGACAAAATTTACTTGTTTTTCAAAGCCCATTTATAGTAGCAAAAAAAATGGTGTACATATCTGGAGAAAATAAATATAATGTATTATTTTCCTGTGGTTTTATCTCCCCCATCTTCAACTCACTGCTTTTATCCACTCTTATATTTGTTACATTTGCTTTAAATTCAAAAGGCTGTCCTCAGTCTGAGGTTAATATATCCTCCTATACTCAGGTCATTTCTTCTCTTTTTTCTCCTTGTATTCTTTTAAAATGCATATTAGGTCAGGATTTGTGGCTGGTTTTATTGCGTTTTGTTTATTTGTTTGTTTACTCTGTTGCATCCACAGTGCCTAAATCAGTATCAGTATCTATATCCATACATATACTATTATAAGGTACCCTATAAATATTTTCCTCTTTCCCTCTCTTCCACTTTTAATATAGACCTTCTCATTTTTTACTCTTCTTTATTACTCTCAAATTTTCCTTGTGTTTCTCTTTCCCGGTACCTCTTTCCAATCACTCTCTTCTTGTTCCCGTCATTCTGCTAGAATATTTAAAAAGTTATCAATTACCTAATCTTCAAATTTAATAACCTATTACATGCTCCCTGTCTTTTTGCCTCTGCATGAAAAATTGCACAATTTTCTCTTTATTATTATTTTTTAATCCTTGACCTATAAAATATTGTTCTTTCCTCATTCTTCTTCTACCTCTTGTATTGTTCTTCCTCAGCTCAGTATCCTCATTGGTTTTCATCCTCTTAATTGTTAATCAATGTTCTCCGAAGTACTCCCCTAAACTTATTTTACTCAAATTATATGTTTTTCTTTGGCATTTCCATCTACTCCCATAGCTTCAAAATTTTAGTGACAGATTCCAGTTAACATCTATTATGCTGAGCCCTGTACTAGGATGGTATGTTATTGTTTCTTATAATCCCTGAGCAATCTTATATCAGGTGACACTCATCTCTACATTTTAAAATAAACAATATATTAATGCCAATGGAAATACAGAGATTAAAATCAAAATCAGTCAATCTGATCCCAAAACATTTTAGTCATATCACACTACTACTTTTCTTCATCCATGTAACAGTTTATTCTTTTTACTTCACAGTGAATAGAAATGGGAGCACCTTAGCTTCAAGACAGAAGTCTATAGATTTGATGTTGGCAACCATGTAGGAAAAGAGTGTTTACATATTTAGGAGATATAGGCATTCAGGGATGGTTAATGAGTCATCTTTTTGGGGTGCTATTAAAGAGACATATTCAGCACTTCTCAAAATATCATACAAGGTTAAATATGTTAAAGATTCTGGATAGTTGTTTCAGATTCAAGAATCATTCCAAAAAAGAAATTTCCCATGCTCCCATTGCCACATATTAGTATGCCAGAAATAAATTTAGGTCTTGAGTTTTTGATAAAAATTCTGATACCATATACAGTCCAAACTAGACCCATATGGGCTGAAAACAAGTTCTTCTTTGGTAAAGAAAGCAAAAATTCTGTTTATAAAATGGTATTTTCAAAAGAAAATTTTATTTATTTCCTTTATTAAGTAGTTTATTTTGAGCTCAAATGACTGTTGAGCTTTCTTGGTCAAGAAACACATCAGAGAATCTAGCAGAGTAAATTGAATGGGGGTGAACTAAATATATGTCCCCCTCAAGTACATTTGTTCTCCAAACTGTTCATACTATTTGTAGTTTGTCTCTGAAAACATCATATATTTATATAAAGTAAAATAAAACTATGAATTGAGATAAACATTTATCTGCTCTTATTCATGTGTCCTATAGTAGCCAATACTGATACTTAGATTTAAAAGAAACCTCACAAAATGTAGCAGAAAATATGAGTAATGTATCCTTGAAGAGGAAAGCTTTTTTGTATGTTTTACTGCCGTCATAAGAGGACCTTATTTTGAACACTCATTTTGAATGTATTATGGGCATGAATAGCTATTATGCTTACAACAAGAAGAGGCAGTTGAGCATAATGGAAAGCACACCGGAAATCAATCATCTAAATAATTAAGCTTTCTGATACCACAGAACCCTTGCAATCTCACTGCTGAGCTACTCTGCTGAAATGCTAATGTGTGAGTTTCCCTATCAAGTGCAGAAAGAAAAGGTGCAAGATTATTTTGGTCCTCACAGAAACCAAGCCGTCACACATCTGACAACACTTTAATCAGGACACCGAAGCAAATGTAGAACTGTTTCCATTTTTAGTTTCACAACTCATTTGTTAGTGCAGAAAAAAAATAAATCTAGGGTGTTACATAATAACCATTTGACATTTATTTTAGGTGTGCATTATTCTCTATTCTCTATGTGGAATTTCCCTGATGAAAAAGCTTAGTTATTCTTTATACTACCATCTGGATGGTGGCAGCTCAGTGGAAACTTCATATAATCTGGTTTAAAGTTAGAAATATTGTTTCAAAAAGTTTTCTGTAGTTTAATATCTAAAAATGTTATTCTAAATGTGTATTTTGATACCTATATGTCTAATAAACTCAGGAACACCATCAAAGCCCTTAAAATTTAGTGCAAAGGGATGAAAATATAATTTTTCTCCTCAATTTGCTTTTTTTCCCCTCCCTCTCTCTATCTCTCTCTCTCATTTTTCTCCTTACTGTTGAATTGTACATCTGAAACTTCTGAATTTTGTTAACCAATGTTAATTTGCTTTTAAGCCTTGGTACAGGATATATAATCGCAAAAGATTGGGCCAAATCTCTTTACCCAATAATAGCCTGAGGTGACCTCTGGAAATGGTTTGCTATTCATTTGGCCCAGAAAACTCCAAACTCATGCAAATCAAGAGGTTCAAACCTTTGTGTTCACTTGAAGAACACTCGTGAAACTGCCCAGGGCATCAAGAGTATGCATATCCGAACAGCTGCCAAGTATCTGAAGGATGTTACTGTATAGAACAATGTGTGCCATTCTGTCCTTACAATGGTGGAGTTGATAAGTGAGCCCAGGCCAAACTTTGAGGCTGGATGCAGGGTCAGTGGCCCAAAAAGAGTGCTGAATTTTTGATGCACATACTTAAAAATGCAGAGAGTAAATATTGAACTTAAGGCTTTACGTGTAGATTGAGCACATCCAGGTGAACAAAGCTCCCAATATGTGGGGCAGAACTTACAGAGCTCATGGGCGGATTAACCCCTCCATGAACTCACCCTGCCACACTGAGATAATCCTTATTGAAAAAGAGCAGATTGTCCTTAAACCAGGAGAGGAGGTTGCACAGAAAAAAAAGACATCCCAGAGGAAACTGAAGAAACCAAAACTTATGCCCTGGGAATAAATTCAACATCTAATAAAAGTATTTTAAAAAATATTAGTCCAGTTGCCTTCGAAAACTAAGAGTTGAGTACATTTCAGATGGTGATCAACACCTCTTTCTTCTACTGATAACATCCATTACCAACCTTCTTAATATTACCACATCTCTATTCTCACCTGACCACTAACTAAACTTCATTTACTGTATTTTTAAATAAAAATTTTATATATTTAAGATGTACAATGTGATGATTTGATATATGTATATATAGCGAAATGATTTCTACAGATAAGCTAATTAATTATTCATTTACTCATGGTTACCATTTGTGTGTATGTGTGTGTGAGTGCACCTGAGATCTAGTCTAAGCAAATTTACAGTATACAACACAGTATCATTAACTATAGTCACCAGGCTGGACATTATATCTTTAGAATTTGTTCATTTTAGTAACTGAAACTTCATATCCTTTGACTGACATCTCCCCATTACCCTCAATTCCTGGCTTCTGGTAACCACCATTCTACTCTCCACTTTTATGGATTTGATTTTTTCAGATTCCACATAAAGAATTTTTCTCTCTGACTCTGGCTTATTTCATTCAGGTTCATTATAAGTGAATGTCCTCCAGATTTATCCATGTTATCACAAATCCTCTGGTTGCATCTATATTGTCATAGATGGCAGGATTTCCTTATTTAAGGCTGAATATCTAAAATAGGTCCTTAGGACCACCTAAGAAGAGTGGGAAAATTTAAATAAGAACAGAAATATATAGTTTAGAAATTATAAAAGTGACAAGACTGATAGATAGAACAAAGATAGATGCCTTAAAAAGCGGTCATGAAATAAATTTAAAGTTGAGAACATTCTTTCATAATTGAATTTGTTTAAGTTTTAAGATATTAAATATCACAAAAATTTTTCTTCATTTTAGAGTACATCAGTGAATAGAATACATCTATTCCAATTCTAACATTTCTCCCTAAAAATATGTGAGTAAACTTCCCAGTGATCCCTTTATTTCACACCACACAGCTAATGGGATACTCCTCTAACATCTTTAACAAAAAGTTGTTGAATATAAATTTGCACTACTAGATCAGTATTCCAACAGTCTGATATGAGTCAGGAGAGAATCAAAGCTTTGGAAGTCAGGTGATTTCTTCTGTAACGTGCCTGTGTGTTTAAAGCCCCTGAGTCAAGGGCCAAGCATGTTTACCACATATTGATAAGTCCGGAGTATTTTCTTTTCAATACAGGATAATACTTATTGATAGAAATAATTATTTCTAAATGGAAATCCATTCCCGCCCACAATTATATTACTCCATCTATTAGTCTGCTAGGGCTGCCATAACAAAATACAACTGACTGGATGATTTAAATAACAGAAATTTATGTTTTTACAGGTCTGGAGGCTAGAAGTCCAAGATCAAAGTGTCAGCATATTTGGTTTCTTTTGAGATCTCTCTCTTTTGCTTACAGATGGCTGCCTGCTCACTGTGTCCTCATATGGCTGTCTCTCAGTCTATATGTTTTCTGTCCCTTAATGTCCTCTTTTTATAAAGACACCAATTATATTAGATAAGAGCCCGGCAAATATAACCTGACTTTACCTTATTTACTTCTTCATAGGCCCAATCTTCAAATACAGTCACAGGCTAAAGGTGTCAGAAATTTAGCATATGAAATTTGATTATATATGATTCAACCCATAATACTTCAAATGACCACTAGTCTATTGCAATATTTGCATGATTCTCTCGAGGCATGGAGAATGACTTTAAACAGAACTTTGTCACCAGTGGTTTAGGAACTTGCATAAAGTTTTAACACCTGCTGCCTTCTGACTGCTAAGTAGTAGTCACCTTGTGAAAATCTAAACTTGAGAAAGAAGAAATAAAAATGAGAGGAGACTGATACTTGTTGGGCACCCCAAATTGAAATATGGGCAGTAACTTTCCATTTTTCATATATAGTTATGAGTATTTTATAAGAAATCATGGTTTAATTCATATAGGTGCAGGAAAGAAGTTAGTTTTCTCTTGCTGCATTAAAAAAAAATGGCACAAACAGCTTATCACAAGATAGATTTATTATTTCACAATGTATGCAAGTTAGGAGTCCAAACGTGACAGCTGGAGCCTCTTCTCAGAGCCATAAGACTGCATTCAATGTATTAAGAAGGCTGGGGTTTCATTTGGAACTCAGAGCCCTCTTCTAAGATCATTCAGTTGCTGGCAGAATTCAGTCTGTAGTTGTAGAACTAAAGTGCCCACTTTTAGAGGCCTATCTTCTCCACGGGAAGTTTAAAACTGCTGTTTGTTTTCTTTCAGATTATCAGGAAAGCATCTCTCCAATGTTTACTTTTTTCTGAAAGGCTCACCTGATTCGGTTAGGTCCTTTCAGGGTAATCTCCCGTTTGGTTGAATAAAACTCAGCTGATTAAGACTCTGGTATGGGAGTGATATTCCATCATAATAATCGGTCCCAACTACATTCAAGGATAGGCGATTATATAGGGTGTATACAGAAGAGTATAAATCTTAATTTTTTCCTACCACAAGGACCATGTTGAATTATTTTTTAGCTCAGAACCTGAGAATTTTCTTTTCCATTCTAGAGTACGCAACTGGACAAAGGAAAGTTAATTTAGGGGAAACTTTGAGAGTTTTTCTTTCAATTTCTGGATCACCCAATCTGTTAAAACAAAGCAAAACAAACAGCCATGAAATTCAAGAAACAAGAAAGAGGGAAAAAAATAATGAGCAGTTAGCCCAAAAGATCATTTGGAATCTATTTGCATTGTATAATTATTGTCAAAGCTGCTATACATGGGAAAAGTAAAAGCGACACTACTACTGAGTATAGTGAATTACTATGCTAACAGTGGCACAATTTTACCTAGTAAAATTGGGGAGATGCCTAAAACCAGCATATTTTAATTACAAACTACAATATTGATTATATCTTAAGAGATTTCCACTTAACTTGAAACTCACTTTTGAAATTAGATGGATGAATTGTGTAAATTAAGCTCTTTCCTTCCATGGGTTACAGAGTTAATTTTTCTGTTGATTTCTATTTTATTATTCTGCAGTTTCTTAAATTCTTCTTTAGAGGGTCCTTGTGGTATTTTTATATATGTCTCAGTTATTTCCAAAATATTAGACTGCATTCATTTAAGAGGAAATTTTATTATGAGGTAAAAATCATAAAGTAGTAAAAGGGTTCTCAGAAATGAATTCCCTAAGTTATTGAAAAAGAGTCTCTAATTCCATGTCTTTTCTGATTATTTTTATCAACAGATCTATAGATCAGTGAAATTTAATATGTATTTGCTGAGTTCTTGTCACCGTTCTCTGCATATAATGAATACTTAATAAATATTTATTTAATTTAATTGATTTTTTCTTTAGTTTCAGATTTTTTAATACAGTTGTGAGTGATATCAAAAAATTAGACTATAGATAGAATAATAACAATTTGGGTCAAATTAAAAAAAACTTGTGAGAAAAATAATTTTAATAGTTCTTCTCTAACTTGTCAACATGTTTCCACCGTCACAATCATTATCTTATATTTGCCTGCATTTCATGCACTTTTTTAATGTCACTCTTCTTGAATATTATTTGTTCTTTTTTAATTCTTCAAATGTGTATATGTATATTTTTAATTTGGCTCTGAATGTACATTTCCTTTGTATAAAATCTTTTGTGATGGGGAAAATGTCCCTAATAAAATACTTTCTTTAAAACATTATTTCAGTAATTATTTTTACTTGTTGAGTCTCCTCACTGGAAGAGTCTTTTAATTTATTTTATAAATTTCCTTTTTAAAAAATACCACCATAATAGAAAATTTTAATGAGAGTAAAATAAAAGTAGAGTGGAATGACAATCATTGCCTGAACAGACATAAAAGAACTCTAGCAAAATGTTGTGTTCCTTTTTTTCTTTGTTTTTACAGTCTTACCTATTTTGATGTATCTTTCAATGCACTAGTATAACTCTTATCACTGTTCCCCAAGGGACTGTGGCATGCAGACTATTTTAGCATAAAGCAAAACCAAATCTCCTTTTCCATGCTTAATCCCAGTGCTATTTCTGAAACAGTAAGATATACAGATGAGTATGCAATATGCAAATTTCTTGCACTGTAATATACATAATTTATAATACAATTTTCTCCTTTTTTATCCACCAAAATTAAACTACTACTTATACAGCCTTACTATTAAACTACTACTTATACAGCCTTACTGATGATTGTCCTATTCTGGTATTTAGACTTGTATCTCTTTTATTTATAATCTATAAATTCTATAGGTTATATAATTATGTTTATAATTCTAGTTCATGGACACACTTTAAATTTGCAATTCACGGTACTTTAAAAAAAAAGTTTATAGCAACAAAATACACATGTACCTATGAATTCAAACTAAGAATAAATTATTAGACAAGCAACATTTAGTTCCCTTAATAACATGCTCTGTGTCTCTCTTAATTATGAGTTGGTCAATTTATAGAACCTAATTAGCTTTTTGTCATAAGATCAGTATTACATATCTATCGCACATCCATTTAATGTCTTCACAATGACATGTCAAAGTAGGAAGAGGAGGCCAAGATAAATGATAATTGTCTACTCTGGAAATTATGCCCTATTGTTGCGTGTGTGTGTGTGTGTGTGTGTGTGTATTTTTAGTATTACTTTAAAATAGAGATTACAAAAGTCATTACATGCTTACCTTTCCAAAATATCATATAGATAGACATAGATTTATTGTGATTTTATAAATAAATATATTAGTCATATTCATCCATTATATAGATAGATAACTGCAAAGTTCGAGATGAGAGAGACCCACTTTTCCGATTAATTTTCCTACAAATGCTGTAATGTTCTAACAGAAATGGTGAATCACCAATTTAGTAATTGTAATTCAGGCTAAAGCACAATTTGCCAATTGATTACTGGGAGTTTCAATAATTTTCTAGCCTTTTGAGCCTCTTCCACATTGCTAACACTATTCATTACCTCTCAGCAAAGATATTTCACAGGGTGGAATTTTTAACTCAAACAAAGCCATTCTGATTGTGAATAGATGTAGATTTCCCCCTACTCCCAAAAACCTCTTTGAAATCATAAAAGAAGAAATGAAATGTGCCTTGCAAAACTGAATAAATTGTCAATTGACCAGTCAGTCATTCTTGTGCTGCTTTCCACAGGGTAAAATGAAGAATTATATAAGGGAAAAGAGGGAAAAAACACCATAAAATTGGCTTGAATTCTTTCACTGGATAGAAAAAAAAGTGTCACAGACAAAGAAAAGAGACTTTGGACTTGAAATATAATGAAAGTGATTTTTCTGAACAGACAAGGCAGATGGTATTCACAAAAGCAACTAAACTTTGTGAATAGTGTAGAGTTTTCTTTGGTTCTTTTCTTTTCAGAGAACATAACACTTGTGAAAGCAATGGGTCTGAAAGTTGATTACCAGGACTTCACCCCTGTGGAACCAGCTTAAATTTAACCCTTGCTACTTCTAACTCACTGAATTTAGTCAACACCCATTATTTCTAGTGAGAGTAAAATCGCATCTATTTGGGGAATGGTATTATTGATGCTTATTTTTTGTTAATATTTTTATAAAGCTTAGATGCTAAATCTAGGAAAAGACAAATAAAAAATCAAGATAAAAACTGCAGTTTTGAAACTTTCAATTAACCACACCCTCGAGTAAGTAAATCATATTTTCAAAGTTCCTTCAATAGCATCCAGCCTAAAGTAGGAGATTGATAAATTCATGTTCTGTCTACCACCTTTGAAAAATATCAGAGTAATTTGAATTATCAATTATAAGGTTAGTAATGAATCGATAATGGCAATGGTAATAAATATGTATCAGTATTCCTCAGGCATAAAAGCAATTTTATTTTACTACATGTGGCATTAGGAATATGAAATCACTAATTTAAACGAAGATAAGCTACTAAGAATATATGTATAACTTTTAGCCTTGTCAGCTGAGACAATGGGATAAAACCAGTAACAGTTGTAGATTCATTGAATTTTAGAGCTCTATGTTCTATTATATTGCTTAGATCCTACATTGAGGCTCTTAACAAGTCAAATGATTTTTTAAATATCATATGTAGCTAATAACTACCAAATCTTAGAAGAATAACCAATTTATAATGCCCTAAAATCCAGGTGTTTGTGTTTTTCTCTTTTTGCTCTATGTTTTCTCCTAGTAAATTTATCTATTTCCATGGTAGCATTTACTATCCAAATGTTGATCTCAAATTTTTATGTACTGTTTAGATATCTCCCATTCCATTTAGACTCCTAGAGCTAACTACCTGCCATCAATTATCATAAGCTCCTCAAAGTCACCATGCCCCAAATGAAGCTCTTACTCTTTTATAAGTTTAGCTTTTAAAGACAGTAACTCTAATTCACTCAGCTTCCAAGCTAGAACAGTGGATGTCATTCTTAATGGTACCCTTTCCTCTATTTTTATATCCAAGCAATCATAATTTTTAAATATCTATTATTTCTTATCATCCCAGTTTCTACTATCCTACTCTGTACCCCTAGTTTCCTCCAACAACCTCCTAAGATACTCCGAGTCCATGCTACAGCCACAGAAACCTTTTTATAATGTTTTTTTGTCATTTACTCAAAAGCTTTTTGTTACATTTTGAACTTGCTGTTTTCCCTGCCTGAATCTTCTTCCCACCATATAGATGCCAGCAACCAGGCTAATTTGAGTCACTCCCCCATATCTCAGCCAAAATGCAGTTTCTTGATCAAGTTTTATCTGCCTAAATTAGATGCTCTTCTATGTGCTTCTATATTTATCTTTCTTTTATTTAATAGCATTATCACACTGTTTGTATTTTATTTCTTACTATCATCCCCGCCCACCTAGACTAATCTGTGGAAAGATAAGAATTATGTCTTTTTTGTTTACTGTTTTATCTCCCACGTCTATTCCAGGACCAGAAAACTAGTAATAGTTCCATAAATAGTTACGGAATAAATATATAAGCAACTGAATGAATGCCAAATGTCATCCAACAAAATCAAGGTGGAATATGAAAATTGAAAAATTATATTTCTTAATAGCCCACACTTATCAATGATCCATTTTAAAATTGAACATGCCAATTATTGTTTGGTTTTAATTTTCAAATGATTTAATCCCTACCACAACTTTTTTCCTTGTACCATCATGAGTGAAGTTCAATCTTTAAAAAAAAAAAAAATGTTATTTATTACACACTAAAATTTTTCCAAAGGAAAAAACTAACTTTTTTTATATATAATATTCATCATTTACTTTTGGTAATGATGATTAATTTTAAATACCTTTCACTTTATTTATAAGAGCATTTAATCCATTTTATTTGTCATTTATCTTTCTAATTTTTTTTCAGTAGGTAAAAATAACTATTAGTCCAAGTTTAAGAACGAGTGTAACAAAGCATAAAATGTCATGTCAGTTTTTATATTGAATTGGAATTTAGTTGTATCCTGGGAAGATAGTTCCAATTTTCTAATTTCTGGGATTGCCCATAAGCAGTCCCTGAGATAAGTAGTGTAAGTAGTTTATCAAAGCAAACAGTCTATTTAGGAGATGATTCTAGTAAACAGTGGCAAGGAAGTGAAGAAGTGAAACTGGAAAAGGAAGAGAAAATAACACATTACTCAGAGGTCTTCCAGCAGAGAGTAAATAGAACTGAGGTACTTTTAAATCAACTCCCATGAATCTTTCTTTTAGGTGTAAAGAGAATGGGGTCAGTGGTTAACACCATCTGAGAGGCAGACAGAGAAACTTTAGACAAGCTGAAGGTCACATCAACATACCCTGAAATGTAAAAGCCAAGAGGACATGGACATTTGCTACATTCATCATATGGTACTTCCAGACAATACAAATTAAAGCACAATAATATATTTCTAGACCGCACAATTTGAAAAATATTAACAGAAGTATGAACTATTCCACCAAACTTCCACTTCAGGCCATGTTGGAGATCTGTGACTGGATTTACCTTTCTTCTGTAACCATCAAAGAACCTGGACCAAATATATGAAGCGATTGTTTTCAGACATTGCACACCAGATTCTACAGGACTATGATCTCTAAATGAAATGAAACAAAGGCGGTGAGCTCCAAAGTAGCACAAGATCTCAAGGCAGAGAGACAGATTCTAATTATCACCATGGTCTTATGGAGTTGAAGAAATTGTAGTTCAGGGTGAATTGAGGAGGCTTGAATTTGCAGGAAAAGCTACCAGAGAGTTGGAAGCTATTTAGAGAAATCTGAAATGTCTTCCTCTGAATAATTTTATGAGGCTAGATTTACTCTGATATTAATACTAGACAAATACATTATAAGAAAATGAATCTACAGGCTAATAATCCTCATCAACATAGGCACAAAAAAAACCTCCATAAAACTGTCAAATCTAATTAAACATCACATAAAATACAGGACACATACTGACCAAATAAGCTTTATCACAGGAATGTGGGTGTAGTATAATGCTGAAAATCAAAAATGTGAATATTAATAGAAATAATCCCCTTAATATTTCTGTTAATAGAATAAAGAATAGAATAAAGAAGAGAAAGCATATGATCATCTCAATAGATATAGAAAAAATAATAATAATTACAACCCAATGTTCTACCCCTGAATTATTTGCCCTAGGATTTGCTGTTTGTCACCATGTTTTCTCAGCCATCAAGTAGTGCAGTATAATAATTGCATGGAGTTCTGAGAAAATGTCTGATGGTAAAAAGAGGTTCTCATTTTTCTGAAAGTAGCTAGAAACTATTAACATATTATCTGAGTTAGTTTGGGCTGCTATAACAGAATGCCATAGATTGGGTGGCTTATAAACAACAAAAATTTATTTCAGACAGTTCTGGATTCTGGGAATCCAAGATCAAGGTGTCAATATGGTCAGGTTCTTGGGGAAGCCCTACTCCCTGGTTTGTAGAAGTCCATCTTCTCACATGTTAGAGGGGCTAAAGGACTCTGTGGGATCTCTTTTAGTTTATAACACATAGTCATGAGATACCACAGTGTGCAAACACTTTGAGAAAGTCCACTAAAGAGAAAAGTTGAAGCCAATCATTGCTGGCCAATTAACTGTTGATACTGAACTTCTCAAATAAAAGGTATATACCAGCAGACCTTGGCTTGGTGAGAGTAGAAGCAGCTTGTTTTCCCTCCAAGATCAGCACCCTGGGACTCTTTGCCTTCTGTTCATGCTTGCCTTCTTACACACCTCTTTCCTCTGGCACTCAGCAGTGCCTCACATGTGGGAGATTATGATCTCTTTTGTTACCATTGGACATGACTACCAGAGAAATCTGGGTTCAAAATGAGTCATTTTATCTCAATCTTTATTCCTATCCTACTGATTTTCTGTCATGCTAAATTAGGTACCTGACATCCATGAAAATTAGGCCCATCTCCCAGCAGTTATAAGGAGACATAACAGAAATGACAAAAGGTCACAAATTGTTAAAAAATAATGTTGGGTGTCACAATGCTCATTGCTTTGAAATACCAGAGCTTTTACATTTTTCCAAAAGCCAGTTTAATGACCTGCCTTATTTTACGAAGCAAAAGCATGTAATTAAAAGAACTTGGCAAAGATAAACTCCATCTACAGATAAAAACTGCTAGTGACATGGAAAGGTCTGGTTGCCTTTAGCTATCATTAATCTGCGTTCCTAAAGCTCACTGCGTCTGGACACAATAAATAGTTTTAGTTGGGGGAAGCGTAACAGCTGCATAAACCCTGATGCTCTTAGACAAAACCAGAGCTTAGTTTTAAGATATTAAACTAGACTTAGTTATTAGAATAAATCTCATTTATTCATGGTGAGGTTTCTCAACCACAGCATCACTGTCATCTTGGGCTAGATTATTCTTTAGTATGGGAGGCTGTTCTGTGTGTTGCAGGAAATATTACTGGCCTCTGCCAACTATAATCCAGTAGCAAATATGCAGTTATAGCCATTAAATGTGACTTGGGACACTGTCTTTTTTGGTGTTAAACAAGTACATTTAAATGTTCCATTTCGGTTCTTCTGTTAATTTATTTTTAGTAGTTATTTATATTCATCTTTAGTTATCACTATTAACTTCCGTGTAATAGCCATTTAATTCTGGTAAAACAAAGTAACCTTGGTCCAATGTAGCTCCATTCCCTTGGCAATATATGTCGTAAATTTAGACATATAATATAAATACATATATATATATATATATATACACACACATATATATATATACATATATATACACACACACACACACTGCAATAGTAATTCATAAAATGTTTTAAGTTTAAACAAAATAAGAATAAGAAAGAGAAAAATGTACAGTCTTTCACATCTACACAAACACAAAAAATGTTTTTCCTTTCTTTCTGTAGTTTCTGGTTATCATCTTTTCTATTTACCGTTTAGTCTGTGGAACTGCCTTTAGTATTTCTTGTTGGGTAAGTCTTCTAACGATGAATTTTTTCAGTTTATTTTTTTCTGAGAATGTCTTTATTCAGTCACCATTTTATAATATTGTGCTGCTCTTTATAAAAATCTTGATTGGTTTTTCCATCAGTATACTTTTCTTTAATCTTCCATATTTAATTTTTTTTCTGTTCTTTATTTTTGGTGGTTTCTATTGACCTATCTTAAAATTCACTGAGTCCTTCTTTTGCCTTCTCAAATCTGCACTTGGCCCTAGGTAGTATTTTTTTTTTTTTCATTTTATTTATAGTCTTTTTCAAGTCTAAAATTTCCATATACGTAAATTAATAATTTTTATATCTTTATCTCTCATTGTTGAGTAATTGTGAAAATATTTCTTTTTCTGTTTAAATGTAGTTTTTTTATCTGATCTTATTTATTATATCTTCTATGATGTCATTGTTTGCTAAAAAGGAACATGGACACACTCAGATTTAATTATTAATGAATGCTTTCTTTTCTAATTATGGGTCACAATTTTCTGAATGTTTTTGCATGATTTGTATTTTTTTTGTTCAATATGGATATTTTTCCATATCTTCCTGTTGCTTGTCTTTTTTTTTTTTTTTTAATCTTACCTGACAATTCTAAATATACTCTTTGGAATCTCTCTCCTCTCAGATATAGTTTCTGATACGTCTGTTCGGATTTGTTTTTCTTATTTGTATTCTTATTTTTTATACTTATTTCATAGAGGACACACTCATAATCACCTGGCTAAGTGGCCAATTAATGATATGGACAGAGGTTATGCTCCAAAGCTTGACCTCATAAGGCTTCTACTATTTGCAATGAATTCCTCAAGTCATCCTTGGCCTTTATTTTTTTCTAGACCCTTTTTTCTCCCTCCTCCTGTGAATGTGTGTGGCTTTTCGGTCATCTAGGAGGTTTGGAAAGTTTATCTTTCTCATATGCAAGTTCTCACTTTCTGACTGTTCTGCACATACACTGATTTAGATTGCAAGCTGAGGTTCACGAACCTGGGTTTCTTTTCTCTTTTTATTTCTTTATGAGCTTGCTAATTATGCAGATACCAGCATCAGGCATAGGATTGCATTCTCCATTCCAAATCGGTTCCACTTATTCTGGCAACAAAGATACTGTTTTATCAGACCAATCATACTCCGGTTAAATTACTGTGTGAACGGAGCAGAGAATTAGGAACTATCCCTTGGCAAAAGGGCCTCGGATTTCAGCTGTTTTTACCTAAAGCTTCAGCAGTTCTTTAATAAACACCTCTCAAATGTTGGCCAGGATGTGGAGACCTAAAACTCTGCTAGTAGTAATGTAAAATTGTACAGTAGTACTGGAATTGACTGGGAACTGGAACAAAGGAATTGTTTGAGGTGCCAAAAATATTTCACATGTTGATGGTGCCGGAGGTAGTGAAGGTTACGTAAGTATATGCGTTAGTTAAATCTTATTGAAAAGTGCGAACATTTCGTCTTATGTTAATTAAAACTCAGTAAAATTGATTTAAAATTAAAATCTTGAAGATTTTTTTCGTAAGATGTTCTTTATCAGGCCGAGATGCTCTCTTCTACTTCAGAATTTTAAACTTTTCTAAGAATTTTAAATCATGAATGAATTTGAACTTTATAAAATTCTTTTACTCTGGCTCTCTTGAAATTCTTTCATCTACTAATGTGACAAATTATACGTGAGGATATTTGAAATGTCTAGTTGGAAATAACTACACACACAGTAAAATTGTAAAAATAATATAAAGAAATTTATATAGCTATCGCCCACATCCTTTATGGCTAATATTTTTCTAAATTGCTTTATCATGAAACATTTGAAAATAAGTTCAATATATCATTGTCCAATTCCTCTAAATACGTTACTGTATATTTCCTAAAAATAAAATTTTTTACATAATACAGTTACCAATTTCAGTATAAACATTTCACTTACGTTTTCAAGTTTATTTGCATAAAATTGTTCTATATGATTTTTCGTTATTTCTGCTATGGTTATAAATATTTTGTCATTTTTCCTAGTTCATTAATTTCTTTTTTCTTTTTTACTATCTCCTGTCCACTTTCTTTGATTTTTCTTCTTTTTTTAATCTTCAAAAAGTAACTGCAATTGTAACAATGACAATGATGGTAACAATATAAGTTGGTAGAGTTGCATGAAAAAGATATCTAGGAATATCTATTAAAATTTAATATACACATATTCTAGTTCTGGGTATCTTCCTAAAATGTGTATATATGTACACTTAAATACAAATAGATACAAGGATGTTCATGGCAACATTATTTATAGTAATTCCAAATTGAAAACAATCAAGTAATTCAATAGATAGATAGATAAATTTTGATGTATTCATACCATTCACAAATGAAGGACAATGAATTATATTATACTATAATTGTGGAACACTATCCATCAGTAAAAATGAACAAACCCCTCCACCAAAGCAACAGGAATGTATCTTAAACATATAACGTTGAGTGAAAGAATAGACACCAAAGAGTACATACTGCAATGGTGCCAGTCTAGAAATTTAGAAATCAAAGTAGTGATTAACTTGTGTGTGTTGCGGGGGGACAGAGGAGGGGTCAACAGCGACTATGAGAGGACACGAAGCACTTTTGGGTTTGAAAGTAATGTTTCATTTCTTGATTTAAGCAGTGATTATATTGTTGTATTCTTTTCAGGCATATTCATAAAGCCAAACACACAATTGTTCAACCTTATTTCAGTATCATTAGTTCATTGCTTATAACTTAATTAAATAGTGTTTGTCATTTACTTTTATAACTTCATTGCACAAGAGAATTTTTTCATTAAGGATTCTGTGATCTATTAATGAAGTATACATCTATTCCTTCCGAACCTGAGTATGACTATAGCTATTGGGGTCAAATCAGTGGAAAATTACATGCAGGATCTTCTTTACGTTTGTACCGACTTCTGCTATCTTTGTAATTGAAATTAAATTATTGGAATGAGGTAAGGAAATTTCTTTACAAAATTCATCATTGTATAACTCCTGATTTCTGTAATGATTGTCAAATATTGATAATTCTTTACCTTTTTTTGATATCTTTGTTTTCAAATCGCTTTAACGTCCATTGTCTTCATTGATCCTCAGAGCAACTCTTTAGAAAGTGGTTAACTTTCTCAGTCACACAACTAGTAACTGATTTGTTACATTAAAATTTATGTTTTCTGACTCATAAATTAGTATTTTTTTCCTAAACTTTTACTTTGCCACACTATTAAACTATTTTGTTAATTATGCTCTGATATGTACCAGCCAGAAGACTGGTTCATATGTCTTCATAATTCATACGCATGTGTTAAATCTGCTCTGTTCCAGGGTCAAATTTATTTTAAAACCACAAATAAAACATCCAATATAGGTGAAATTACTCGCGTATCTATTTGCACTCTCTATAGATAATAGAGATCCTGATCTAATTACCAGATGTTTGAGGATTTTAGTTTCAGTAGAAATTATTTTTTGACACTCTTATTGGATTAAGGAAGTTAAATATAATAGGAGAAACATTTTCAAAATTACTCCCTACAATGCATATGCTACATCAATAATGTGAAAGGAAATCTATGGTATTCATGAAAGTGTTAACTGCTTTAGATAGGAATCTCCACTTTTAGTTTTCAAAAACAGTAGCTTAAAAATGAAAGTTTGTGTTTTTGAAATTGTACTTCAAGAGGATATGCTCTTTAGAAAGGGTGAAGTTTTGACACATTATAAAATATCAGTGCACATAAAAAGTGAAATAGATATTTTTAGAGTTCTAATCTGTGATATAAAATATATAATCAAGCATATGCACTTTTTAAAAAAGCAGAATCTCTTCTGAAAAGATGTTTAGATTAATTCTTTCAGTAAACTCATATACCCATTCTAATGAAATATGTTATGTGCTTTCTTGGGATTAAGGGATGAAGAATGACTTTCAGGGCTAAGATATGCCATACATGGTCAGAAGACAGTTTTATTCATATGCTGGATTTCAGAGTTTTCTTAAAAACATCAATCTTAAGCTGTCACTCATGTCCACAATGATTTTTCAATTTGTTGTTTTAAAAGCAGTATAAACCTCAAGGTCATTTTCTCCTAATTATACTCTCTGTCTCTTGGAAACTTTATTGAAATGTTTTCTTTTTTTCCAAACTGAGACTTCCTGAATTGAAAAAGCACTTCCTTCAGGTCAAGCTATGTGCTCTGCGACATATTTACTGATTCTTTGTTCCATAACTTGCCTTTTCATTATTGAATACAATGAGATAGGACTCAGATAATAAGTCCAATATTTCTAAGTGTCCCTACATCCAGATTTGGCTGTAAAAAATTTAAGAAAACTATTCACTTCCCTTATTTACTATTGATTTTGTTTCCTCGGGTTTTTCCAGCCCACACTGAATTATCATGCTTTTCATCATTGTGTTAGTCCTGTCAATGTCTGTAACACATTCTGTGACATTTAAATAGTTTTACAAGAGATCTTTTTGCTGAAAGTCAATTGCCAAAAAACAACTATAAATATATACAGGTGGCAAGCTACAATATATTTTTTTTTAATGTGATATTTTCTAAAACAGAAAAACTGTGACACCAAGAACCTCTTCCCCCTAGTGCATACATTAAAGCAATGTTATCAAAAAGACTTGGAATCATAGAGTCTAAGTACATTTAACCTGGGATATCTTTTCTAAAAACAAAAACTTATTCAGCATTACTAAATTTGCTTGTAAATTCTAATTTGCAATAGTAGTTATTTAGTTATTTTATAAGGAAGAACAGAAAATCATCAGGAAATTTTTGGGAACTCAGAGAGTATGAGAAAACAGCACAGTCAGTGCAGTTTGAGAGGAAATGTGCCCCACTATAGTCAGATTATTCTGAGGATAAACTGCTAATGGGTGTGGGGAGTGGGCCGTGTGTTCTGCTTTTTAGTGCTTGCTCAGTCTTGGGAGCAAACCAGAGTTCAATGGCTTATAGGGAGGAGAGAAGTTAATTAAAGTTTGCTCAAGACAAATCAAAGGGTAAGAGATGGGCAATTGTGGACCTTTAGTCAACCAGAAGGTATATAATACGATATAAAATTCTCATACAGTATTAATCGAGCAATTTGCAGGTCAATATTTTAAATATATGTTATTATTCAGTCTGTTCTACTAAAGGACCTCAGGGCCATGGCTGATTTAGACTTTTTTTCTATACAATACCTCTCCTTTTAATCATAACAGGTACTCAGCAAGCATTTTATAAATAAAATAGAAACTTAAGGAAGCTAAAGAACAGCTAACACTATCCTAACTTCAAAATGGTACACACTACATAGGAAAATTTCTGAGATATTTTTTCATGCATATATCAATAAATACCAGACAAAAGAAGAGAAAAAAAACCTGTCAGTTAACTGAATGGAGTCTTTTTCTATCAAGAATGATAGAGTTAATAATATAGTGTACTAGCTTTACTGCATTGATTTTAATTTCTCTTTTTAAAAGATTTCCAAGAGCTGTCACTCAGTAGATTTGATTCATACTCTGTAAATGTGGAATTTTAGTTTTTTGTTTTTTTTTAAATTTAGTTATTTTACTTTTTTAATTTTACCAATGAAATCTTGTTTCAATTGAAGCATAACTGTCAATATATTTTCTAAAATGAGTAATACTGTTTGTCCACTTGGTGTTTCATATGCACAATTCCAAATAAATTTATAAAATTAGAGACCAAGTTAAATTTTTATTAAATTATACATGCAACAGTATTGAGTTGCATAGAGCACAAGTGACTTTTACATAGCTCCAAGACTAGAAAGCAGCAGAAAAATGGCTAACGCAAAGGTCTGCCATTGACCTGCTACATCGCACTGCCCTGGAGATAAGCTTGGACCTCAGCTGAAAATTCCAAGATTAAGCTTAGTTTTCAGCATCAGATTGGTTACCCTTTTTGAATAAGACCCTGATTTATATAGTCTTTGAAAGTCAAGTTCAGCAGCATACTTTGGGATTCATGTATCACAATGTTGATATTGAAGGAATCTGATTAATCTAATTTATAAATTTATCTATCAATTGTGGGCTGTCACTTCTAAACTTTTTGAGGCATAAATGTGTTAAGATGGAACTAGAGGTGCAATTAGATCCTTCAAAGGGATCATGATCTGTACATTTTAGTATATGTTGAGTATCATATTTGCATTTTATGTCAATTATCTCATTTAGTCAATACAACTCTTTTCTGAGTTATATTTTATAATTGCTTTTTTTTTACAAATGACAAAATCAAGGTTCCAAGAGTTTAAATTATTTGCCCAAAGCAATACAATACATGGCAAAGCCAGAATTTAAAATAGTGTATGTCCAACTCAATAGACAGTATTCTTTCCACTTTGCAACACTAACTCAAAGCAACCCACATTGATATTCATTTTCTGAAATACTTTAACTAAATTCTAAATGATTGCAGGCCATTATTATGTCTAACTGTCTAGGGAAACTCAAGTTTCTCTCCTTTCCCTTGGTGAATATATGACGGATACAGAGCAATGAGTAAACATATGATGAGTATAGAGTAATGAATGTACCTTTACTGTATTTCTGCCTGATTTGTTTTTAAGAGCTTAACAAAAGTGATCATAACGAATAAAGTGGGAAAATTAATTATAAAGAACTACAGTAGTATGAATAGAACTCTTACTAGTCAAGAAAATTGTGATTTATGAGGTCTGTGGGCTTTCAGATGAACTGTAATTCAGATAAAGCCCAGCTTAGTCTTTTACATTCTTCTATTCAGCTATTTCCTATTAATTAACATATTTAATTGAGAATAATACTGAAAGAATATTCATTTCATTGTAAATGCCAACTATTATATATGTTCGGATTTTTAAGTCATTATACACAATAAAAAGCAATTATGTTAATGTGAATTAAATTCATTCTTTTCTGTATTTGGTCAATTAAATAAAATTTCCCAATTAAAATTTTATAATATACTACAGTAATTTTTTTCTTTTCCAATAAAGCCCTAATGATTGAAACTAATACAGAAGAATCCAATAATTAACTAATTTATCTCAGCTGAGGAAAACAAATTGGTAGTTTAAGGTTATCATCTTAGTAAAGTAGTAATAATAAATGCTTGTCCAAACTGGTTTCAGCTAGAAAATTTAAACAAACTTTAAGGTGTAATTTTATTTGCTGTAAAGATGCAGTTATTTACCAGGAAATATGGAAAAGAAAGAAGCAAGGTGAAAACTTGAGCAAAACTGTAGAAAATTCTAGTTTATTCATTCCACAAATAATGTATACTCAATATGTATTTAGATATTCAGAATGCAGAGGTCAGGAAGATGAATGAGATACTAACCCAGTTCTTTGATGAATCTGTATCTGTGGGAGATTCAAAGATAAATGAGAGCAATAAATGAGATAAAAACATGGATAAATAACTGTAATGCAATGTGATATATTACAAGTATGTACACAATTTTGTAGAACATAAGAGGAGGAATTTCTTTTCCTTTCACAGAGTTTGCATAATGTATCCAAAAGCAGGGGGCATTTGGGCATTTTACCTGGATCGTGAAGCTTATGTTTTAGTTTGGCACTTAGGGAAGTGAATATACAGTAAAATCAGCCTGAAGAAAGAGCAGAAGATCAGAAGATCCTTAGGAAGTAGTTCTTAAGGGAGGGGGTGTGTGTGTGTGTGTGTGTGTGTGTGTGTGTGCGCGCGCGCGTGTGCGCACAGAATTACCTGCTGCGTAGCACTTTGGAAATGTATTGGCATTATTTTAATGAAAATTGCAGGCTGTTATTGATATTTACTGAATGGGGGTCTGGGATGACAAACAGTTTGCACATAAGATTTTGTGGCAGCTCCCATGTAATTTGAGATGTTTTTCTGTACATTCAGGTAAGTGAAAAATTTATTTTTATTTATCTGAGACTATATATTTCATATTTCACATGTGAACTCAAGGAATTCTTACATAAATCTTACATAGATTTAAATTTTACATGGTTTGAATTTTCTAGGAATGCAATTAGGCCCCAGTAAATGTCATTATTTAATAAAATTATTATTTTTAAATTTCTAATTTTATCAAAAATGCTCAACATTTCAGAAGATTGCATCAATGAAGACAATGTAGCACCCAGTATTTGAACAGCTAATTCAACCCATTTGTGTCAGTTTATATCTATGGCTGTCGTATTCATATTGATTCTCAACATACATGCCTGTAACTTATCCTTTAGTTTTGTGGTGCTTGAGTGTTTACTTAATGACAGTTATATATTTATTACAAATTAATTGTATCATCTATTTACTTTAGATTATATTCATGTCATATTGATTCTTATTGGAATTTTATATGTAAGTTATGTTATCTAATAAACTCATGTGAAGATAATAAAAATGTTAAAAATATTCATTACAAAAAGGTGGATTACCATTAGCTGAGGGCATTTCCAAAACTGAGTGTAGTTAGGCAGGTTTTAGTCAAAGATAAACAACATAGTCTAATTTAGATCAGAACTAATTAAAGATAATAGTTAGGTATATACAAATGTCTCAAAGATGGGGAATCAGGAAGCCTCACTGGAACCAACAATACTGACTCCAGATCTATTCTGAGCCTGTTAAATTTTAAGTAAAAAGGAGATATGGGATTATAGGTGGTAATTTTACTGCTATTAAGTTTACAAAGCTACTGACTAGCTAACAAGACCTCTGTTTCTTTTGCCACACACACACAAAGCCTAAACCTCAAAAAACAAAAACAAAAACAAAAAAAACAAAGCCCCCCTTCTATTTTCCAAAATTCATGGTAGTACATGGTGGAAGCTACATCAGACCTGAAACTTGAGTATAAGTCTATCAGGGATATTCAAGATGTTGCTGGGTCCACCTAAATGTTAAGACTCTATTATTATTTAAAAAGGAGGAAATAAACACTAATGACCAAAGCTGTGTCTGCTACACTGAGCATCTAACAAAACAATTGGGATATGATTTATAATAAAAGATAGAAAGGCCATATGTGTTATGTAGATGATTATGCATGTATGTGTGTGTGTGTATGCATCATACCCCATCTCATAACAAAAAAATAAATCAAGTGATTTGACAGTCAAATAACAGTAAGCTATAATCAGTCATACATATTTCTGTGATCTATTGTTTTAAGCAAGAAAGTGATGATTAGATACATATTTTAGAAAGCTAATGCTAGTGACAGCTATGAGCATAGTTAAGAATAGAAAAAGAAGGAATCCTTTACAATAGACTTCTGGTTCTATCAGTATGACAAAGAAATAGCTTATTTTCCAAGTGAAATATATTTATTTAGTTAGTAAAAATAAATACTTATATTTAATTAGTAAAAATGCATGAATGATATTTATATAATATTTTCTGATGACAAAAGTGATGTCACAAACTATAAATTAATTCTAGCAGTAAACGAAGGCACATTTTAGAAGATTGTAATAGATATTAAATGTATACTACATAAAGTTTTACTGATTTACAATCTAAGCTATAAAGATTATTTATCCTTTCACTCTTTCATACACTCAATAACACTGGGTATTGACATTTCTTTGAATACTTTCTAATCTCATAGAGAAAATGGTTTCTTATGATAATGCCCACTCTTTTATTAATAGTGAGGACAAATTCATTTCTGGCATTAAGGGACTGTATATGTTTCAGTATTTGTAGATATGTGTTTACTACCATCTATCTTCTCACTACTGATCATATGGTCTTTGTCCTGCATTTCATTTCTAGAATTTATTCCTATTTTATTTGCCTTTATTTTGAATGAAAGTCAATAGATGTTAAATCATTACAATTCAGTTTAAAATTATTTTGTTTTTTTTTTTAATATTCTACACAATAGTTGGCCAGTTAAGTCTACTACTAAATTACATAAAGAAATATTTTTTAATGATTCATATGTTATCTGATCTGAAGGATATGCCACATCCCATTTGTAGACACCTAAGTACATATATGTAGGGAATTGATCTGCAATAATCAAATTTTTATTTTGGTCAATTAATGGTATCAAATTTTAAAAAAAAAACAGTGTTTACAACAGTGTTTACATTATTTATGTTATCTATGAATTGAATTAAATAGGAAATACAATTGTTGCTATTTGAAATTGAAAATCCTGATTTATCTGTATCTGAAGACTCTCCTTAACTATGTTTCTCAAATATAAAGTAGGAGCTTTGCACTCAAACACTGGGTTTATAGCATTGCAAAAAATATACATATTACTGTAATAAATTTCTTGTCCCAAGAATAGAGCTTAGAAAAGTTAGAAAATACTGGTATTAGTATCGGAAAATTTCTACTGATGATGGAAATGTTAGTTAAACATATCTATTAGATAATGAGTCTAAGTCAAAATAGTGCAGCTAATTACATGGGTTTTAATTATTGCAGAATTGGTAATTTAATACCTAACACATGTTTAGGAAAAGAGGACAGAATCTTTAAGCTATAAATACAATGCCTACAAAAAAAAAAACAGTAATTTCCATATGTAGTGTTGTGGCGCGATCAATTCTAAGACCCATGGAACCAATTTGAGATGAATTATGAGCGTTTTTTAGCCGGCCGGCGACTGACTCTCTACCATGCAGGGTTGGAGGAGATCGGCCTCGAACTCCCAAAAGAGGCAGTTTATAAAGCCTATCCACACCCTAGTTAACATCAAACAAGCAAGCAGATTAACCACACCCTAGTTAATCATCAAACAAGCAAACAGATTACAGAAGCAGAAGTTGGCCCTTAGGATGTCTTTGCCCAGAACCACACCCTTAACAGTAGTAAATATTCAACACGTGAACATTTTTCTATTGATACCTAATATGAAAATCAATAACTCACATTGAAATTTGTAATGGAAATTGTTTAGTTTCTTTTTTAAAGACTTTCCTTCAAAGCAATAATCTTTCTCCCCCTTCCACTTTGCTTAAATCATAGAAACCAAGGAATACTTATTCTTTTATCTAGGAAAGATGAGGCAGGAAAATATGCTTACAGTTTGCTTCATGTCACAAAGGAGCAAGAAGCAGTGACCTTGACATGTGTTTTACATTCTGACCTTATATTCAAAGAAACAGTTTCTACAGGACACATGCCCTGTTGGAGAAGAAATTGACACATTTCTTTCTGTTGGAGTGTTGGGTTTGAATATTTAGAAGTAAAAAAAAATTCCCAAACATTCTCAACTGGATGTTAATAAGGAATTTACATCTTCGGTTCATTTACATATTTTTTGATTCATTTATTTGATGCAAATTAAATCCATCTTTCCATTTTGCCTAGTGGTCTAACAATATCTTCCCCAAGATCCATTATAAGAGAAAACAATGCTGCTTACGGCTGCCATCACAGTATCCTTGAGGCATTCCATTTCAATACATGCAGGAGTAATTAGAGACAGTGAAACATCAAGGAGTAACAGCCTAGAACAAAGTCAAGCTACTGTAAGAATCCTAAATGAGACATTATTAATAATGAGTTGATTATAAAATATACAGTTCTATAAAATAATACAAGCTGATTTAACTTCTATTAATATGTAAGGTGGAAAATTAAAGCAATTTTATGTGTGATTCTGTTAAAACCCACTGCTGATTCAGGTAGTACCACAATGCAAATTCTTATAGCACTTAAGTACCTAAACTTCAGATTCATACTCACATTAGTAACAGAGGATGTTTACTACCTTAGATGTTAAGAACACTAATACTATATAGCTTTGGGGTAACTTTACTCCACTGAAACATAGGTTTTGTAATTATATATATTTTTCTGTATGGACAATAAAAAAAGATGGACATTTGATGACTGTATTCCAACCAGAAATAGTAATCTATAATGATTTTTATTACCTATTTTATAATTAAAAGTAGCCACTAGTTTAGTGGATAAAAATAAATATGTATTTCATTTTGAATAAGCAATATTCAGGTAGTATAATTACAAAGAATAACTGAATTTCACAGCCTCCTTAAAATGTACGTAATGAGGCTATTCTTTGATTCTATATGAAAATTCAGTCTCTTAAATTTGCTGGACAGTTTGAGGTGACAATAATAATAATATTAAAAAACTGTAATTATTTTAAGTCACAAACTATCTTGTCCACTGAACTTTATCACACTTCTGGAAAAGTTTGATCTGAAATTTGTTTTACCACTTTTCCTAATTTATTTTATATGAAAATATAAAACCGTAAAGTTCTTGGGAAAAAGTGAAGCATCATCAACATGGATCTCGGTTATCATTTGTATAATGTTCTAAAGTAAGCTATAAATGTGTTGTAGAAATTTTCATATAAAGATGAGCCATTGAGTGAAGGTGCTCTCCATACCAATGTAGAAGACACTGGCCGAGGCTTTAAGGATAAAAGATGAAATGGAAGCAAATTCTTTCCTAACTAAGACAGCAGTACAGATGAAGAAATAAGATGTACGTCCCAAAATAAACAGAGTATTCATCATGTCTCAATAAACATAATATTCACAAAATCTGTAAAGAAATAGAGTAGCCAAAGAACACTATCAACAACATTAAAGAGGCAGCTCAATGGAGAATGAAAATCTTCTCAAACAATGATGCTGGAATAAATAGATATTTGTATATAAAGCATATGAATCTGGATACATCATCGACTAAAATGTAGACTCTATGAGGTGTTGAAGAAAACATAGGAGAAACTGTGTGACTTTGTGTTAGGCAAAGAGTTTTTAAGCATGAAACCAAATGCACAAACTCTAAAAGAAAAAAAAAATGGTAATTCAACTTTTGTAAAATTAAAAATTGTGCTTTGCTAACAACACTCTTAATAGAATAAACAAGCCACAGACCAAAAGATATATTTGCAAATCACATATTTGATAAAGGACTTATACTAAAAAATATAATGAACTTTCAAAACTCATTATAATTAAAAACAAAAATAAATAAATAAGGACTTGAATAGACACTTTATCAAAGATGACTTATAGAAGACAAGTAAATATGAAAAGAAACATCATTTTTCATTAGAGTATCAAATAACATTCCAAGAAATCTCTGAATCACCTAGGTGTCTTTCTCTTTCTCTGTCTCTAACTCTGTCTTTTCTTTCTTTTCCTTTCTTCCTTCCTTCCTCCTTCATTATTCCTTCCTTCCATTCCTTCCTTCCTTCCTTCCAACTAAACACCACCTTCTTCCTTCCTTCCTTCCTTTAAATTTCGCTCTCTCTCTCTCTCTCTCTCTTTCTGTTTCTTTTTTCAACATTATAGAGAAGACGTAAATTATAACTTTAAATAATTAGTAATTACAAATCATTAACATCAGCAAAGAGCACAGTATTTCTTGCTTTCCAGATTGTTTTAACAATGTGTTTTGGTGATTATTCCTTCAGGAATCAACGTAAGAAAGTATTTAATATATGTACATTGGTTTACTTTCTATTGTGCTATAGTTTGAAAAATTTTATGACTTTGAGAATGTAAGTACTAAAGTATCAATATATAATCTCTAAATATTTTTATGCTTGGTGATATTAAAAAGGCTATTTATATCACATAAGGCAAAATCTAAGAACAAAAGACATAGAAAAGAGGACCAATGAAAGGACCAAAACCAAATGAATTTTCAAGTGCCTTAAACTGAATTATATATGTATATGTATATAAATAATGCTTAATTATGATGCACATATATAGGTATGTGTATGTATAAATGTGCATTTATAAATGTATGTGCATCTATGACTACATATATTTATACTATTTTGCTATATTATAAGAAAATTAAATTGTCTGATTTGTGATATAATTTTTATACTTGAGTTTAAAAAATGTTACTAAATTTCTAGGTTATTCAAAAAGAAAAAACATATATAAACTATGAGATATTTTATCATATCTCATATATTGCAAAATACCCAAATATATATTTTTGTTTCATGAACTTTTGAACTGCAAATGATTTTATAATTGTGTTGCATTTTTATCAGGTTAACTTTCTTTCTTTGTTCACTTTATATCTATTTAATTTGTTGGCAATTTCAGACACTGGCAGCATTCCACACGTTATTTATTTAATGGTGGTTGTCATCCAAAATAATTTTGTCTTTAATTTTTATTGCAAAGTAATCTTAGATCTGAGATAAAATGAGTGTCTCTCATTCTCCAGGGCACTGCATGTCATAATAATGTGAACAGTTCTGTTGCTATGTTATATCAGCCCATCCATCTCAAAGGAATATTATCTACAATATACTGAGAGTCCTGCATGCCTGTATGTAGTGTAAAAAGCAAAACCAAGGGAGTAGAAGCAGTGACTCAGAGACCATAGCCATTCTGCATATACCCTTATCCCCGAATCTAAACGCTATTATTTCTTTCCTTTTATTTTTTTTCTTTCCTATTCTCTCTTATTGGACAGTCAATGTCCTTTTGATCTTCATTCAAATGCAACAATTCTTTCTTCACCATTAGATCGTTTGCTTTCAAGTAATGTTGTTCAGTTGTGAGACAAAAAAAAAAAAATGCTTCAGAGAAACTTTCTTACAAGTCCTATTCGATTTCTAATATTTTCCTCTGTTATTTACTATTTCTATAATCTAGAGAAAATTAATTAACTTCTCTAAACATACTTCCTCATCTTTGTTGCTGAATTCATAGCTCAGAGTTATTTCAGATAATATATGTAAGGAGCTTAACACTTTGCCTAGCACAAATAAAGTCTCAATAACTTTATTATATTATGTATTTAATTTTCTTGAATTTTTTGGTTAATTTATTGTAGGTTAAAGAGAATTATTCTTGAAGATAGCCTGTGCTTTAAAATATTTATAATTATTTAATAATTATGAGCAATAAGTTAGTTGCTAAATATTTCCGATTTTCTAAAGTGAAATGTCTCTTCTAGCAACTTTTTTTTTAAAATTTCTTTATTTCTTAAATTTAAAAAGTTAGACATTTATACAATCCATGCAGTGATCCCCCTGATTACGCTAGCACTTATCTGGCACTACACACAACTGTTACAACACTAACTATATATCCTATGCCATATTTAAATCCTTGCAATTGTTTGTAGCTACTAATTTGTATTTTTGTTGTTGTTTCTTCACCTTTTCCACACAAACCTCTAACTGCCCTGCTATCATTTTTAATTCTTCCCAAAGGGCTAAGAGTGTAAAAAGTAGGTACGCAACTTATATACATTTATATTTTTATAGCTTTAGGCTATCACATCATGAAGAAAATATTTTCCAAAACAAATGTATTATATCAAACCTGTCATCCTCTACTTTACATGTATTAAAGGATAATCAAAAAAATTCAGAAGAAAACTTGTGGGAACAAAAAAAAAAAAAATAGTGAACTGCTTATTACTGGTTTTAATAGAATTATGGATGAGAATTTTCCTTTTAATTTTAAGTTTCAGCTGAGACCACATATCACAGGGGAAAGTGCAATTAGTAAATGCATTTTAGAAAAAGAGATATCTATCTTGCTAAAGAATATGAAAAAAAAAATGAATGCAGCCCTCTCCTATCTCTCAACTCTTGGCATTACAATAGTACTTTAAAGATTATTTAAAACCAAAAGAAAGATTGTTTAGATAAAACAATTAGGTAAAATACATAAAAGTGCTCTGGGGGAAATTACACACATATATATAGCCATAGATGCATACAAATTTATAAATAAAAGTAGAGTTTGTAGGATCAACTCTTCAAATGAAGAACAATTCAAAAAGCTGAAGACTCTATTAAAATTATAGCTAAAGGTATCAGAATACTGCCAAGAAAGTGAGAATCTTAGAATTGGAATCAAAGAGTAAACAGAAATTCCAGAGGGATATGTATGGCATTTGGTATTATATTTTATTTTGAAATAATTTGTCCGTTCCAAAACTGTGAGGCAAATACAGAGGAAGTGAGCAAACTCAACATAATCACAAGACTAGGGGAGGGAAGGAATAAAACAAAACAGCAATAAAATCCCAATGCCTAATAAGAAAGAGGTGCCTTGGTCAAAACTCCAGGTTTTCAGAAGGGAGTTGAAATATAGATAAATCAGATATAAACTAGCCCTTAAAAGTCTGAAGCCAGCTTCAAATAATCTTAGTTACTGAGTAGGAAAATATGATCTGAGATTACTAGTGTTTTCTAACAAAAGCAAAACTAAATCTTCTCCAGAGAAATATAACATACAAATACACAGAAAAAATGCTACAATTTTTAAAATAAAAAAATTTGACTAAAAATATAGAAAATAGTAAAAACAGTCATGGAATTGCTAGAAATTAGGTATGTCAGACACAAAATTCGAAATAACAAGAATTAGTATGTTCCAGGAATTAAAGATTAAGTAGAGAAATTCAGCAGATAATTTAAAATTATTAAAATGAATCAAATGAAAATTATGGAAATAAAAATAATTAGAATTAAGAACTTAGTCGATGGCTTAAATGGCAGACTAGAAACATTTGAGACAAAAATAAATGAATTGGAAAAGAAGTTATATCTAAAACCATTAATAAAGGATGTAATCAAAAGATGTTATATACATATAAACTCAATATCAGAAAGATGAGAGAAAATGGAGCAGAAACTCAATTTTCAAGAGATAATTTTTGGTGATTTTCTGAAATTTAAAAATTAAAGCAAGCCAACAATTAAAGAAGTACTAAAACCCCAAGTTAGAAAAACAATGAGTAAATTTAGAAAGCAAGAACTAGTAGTATCATAATAAAACTCTGACAAGCAAACAATATAATAAAATGTTAAAAGCAGCCTTTTAATCTTAAAGGAACGACGAAAATCCAAGCACTAACATTTCAACAGAAACAACTGATGTCAGAAGATAAAGTAATTATATACTTAATAGGTTCAAAAATAACTATCATTATAAAATAATAAAAGATTAGTAAAATGACATATAACCATCATGATAATATATGGGGATAATGATATAAGAAAAACCAATTAATTCAAAAGAGAAATGTGGTAGCTAATCACAAAAAATGACTTCTAACAATTCCTCACCTCCATATTCCTCATATCAAGAGGTAGAGGTTATTCCTTTTGCCCTAGAATTGGGGCTACCTCTGTCATTGCTTTGACTAATAAAGCAACAATCTGGAAATTCTGAATTTATCCCTTAAGAAGACTCTCATATGTCACTCCTTTCCTATATCACTCATCCCTGTGATGTTCCCTCTTTGAACCTGGCCATTATATTGTGATCTCAAAGCCACATGGGTAGACCAGGTGAAGGAAACTATGGCATCCTAGTTGAAAACCCCAGGTGAGTTCCAAAATGACATCAAATGACAACTGGAAGCCGTATAAGTGAACTATCATGGATATTTCAGGCTAGCACGCCCTTCGATGACTGTAGCCCCAGTGCTCGAGATGACACTCTGAAAACAACAAGAAAATTACACACTATACCCAGTCCATTCACCACAGGAATTACAAGAGATAATAAAATGGTTGTTTTTTTGAACTTTAATTTTTGTAGGAGGTAATCAAATGAGACAGAAGAAAAATTAATGAAGAGAGTAGGTAAATAGAAAATAGCAACATTGTAGATTTGAATACAAATAGTAATTATACAAAATACAAATGAACTAAATATTTCATTTAAAAGACAAATACTGTCAGAGTGGATTAAAATAAAATGATATATGTTTCTTAAAAAATACACAATTTAAATAAAAGGATACAGAAAGATCGAAAGCAAAATATTGGGTAATAAAAAACAGATATAGTATGCAAAAACCAACCAACACTAAGCTGGCATAACTATATTTTTATTCAAAAAGATTTTAAAGCAAGAAGCATTAGAAAATTTACATTGCATAACAATAAAGGGTTAGTTCACTAGGAAGATAAAATAATTTTAAATTTATATACACCTAATAACATAGCCTCAAATCCAAATTATAATGAGAGATAATAATCCTTAACAGGCAGACAAAAACAATAAAATAGAGAAATTTTTACAAAAAGAATTTATGTTCTTTTCAAGTACACAAAAAAACATTTACCAAAATGAATCATATGTTGAGCCATAGAAATGTCTCAAAACATTTGAAAGGATTGCAACTATTCAGAGAATAGTCTCTGACCACAGCTAAATTAAAAAATCATTAAAAATCACTAAAAAAAACTATGTATGTTTAGAATTTAAACAATATACTTCTAAATGATTGATATATAAAAGAAAAATATCACAATGTTAATTGTAAAATATTATAAATTGAATGATAACGAAAATACTATGTACCAAAATGGTGCAGGACTCATAGCTATTATTAGAGAAAAATTTATAGACAAACACATTTATTAGAATAGAAAGACAAAAAGTGCTAATCTTGATATTAATTCTAAAATGTTAGAAAAGGAACAGAAAATTAAATCCAAAAAAAGTAGAAGAAAAGAAATAATAAAGAGCATACATTAATGAACTTGACAGTACTATTAGTTTTTTTTTATCCCTTCCATTTGGGAAAGATGAAAGAGCTTCCCTCTCTTATGTCATATTTAATCACATTCTACATAACCATTGGTCCTCTAATAATTAGAATTATTTGCTCATCAAAATTTCAGTATATTTTTTGTGGAGAATAGCTAGGGTGAACACAATTTATTATTCAAATTGGAACATTTTTATAGTTAAAGGAATTTCAACTAATACTTATGCTAGAACAACAGGTGTAAGCCTTGATTGCCACAGGCTTAAAGCTATGCTAGGAATAGCTGCTTTAGCTCTTTCTCAATTTCTTCTGTTGAAATTGGTCTATAATTTTCTTTTCTCATAATACCTTTGTCAACTTTGTGATATTATGCTATGCTTTCCTCATAAAACAAGTTTAGAAGTACTTTCTACTACTTTTTTATTTGCTCACAGAATTTAAAATTTGGTAGTGTTGGTGTTTTTTCTTAAATGTTTCATAGAATTCACTGATGAAATCATCTGTACATGGGGATGTATATTAGCCCATACACCCTACCTATGCACAGAGTTTTGTTTATGATAATGTTTTGCTTTTGTAAATCTCCATTAACTTTCAAAATATAACATAAATGTTTGCTTTATTCATTTTTATATCTTTCTCTAGAAATCTTTTTCTTCAGCATTAATTGTACCAATAATCCTTAGTTATCTGATATTTCCGATTATTCCATTTTGCTGTTATTTTTATTTGTTAGCAAAAGAGCTAAATTAATTAAAATGTAATAGCTATAGTTTTCTAGGCATTATGCTTTATAACAAACCTCACAGAAATTATTTGATAATATATTAATTTTTAATTTCCAACTAGAAGTTGAGGCTTAAGAGGATTTAATGAATAAATTTAAGACATGAAATTATTGTTAACACATCTGTTTCTTTTCCTGCCATCATCCTTTTTTTTTAAGAGGAAGTTATTCTTGCCTTATTACATGTGATTCCAAAAAGGGTTGTCAATAGGATTTACTCATTTCGCTGGTATGATTATATACCTAAGCTGAAGAAGTTATATTACTTTATTACCTGATAACGTAAACTGGTTTCAAATGGGTATATAAACCAAGAAGAGCAAAGTATTTTCTGGGACTCATATGTGGATAATGAAAGAGAGAAGCCATTTTCCTGCAAGGATTACTAAATTAAAAAGCTATGAAGCTGTGGCTGCTGGAAGCACTCCTACCTAACATTCTAAAAGTGTCTTTAAAGAATAAAGCCCATCATTTCAAGCCTACTCAGATAGGAAAAGAAAGAGAGAGTACCTGAGAATAAAGTGATCTTATATATTTAGTTGCCTATGACTTTTATATTTGTTGCAGATCAATTAATGTCAAAAATCTATCACCCTGAAACAGATCTAATAAAGGATTATAAGTTTCCTTTTCCTAAAAATATTGTTTGTGCTCCTGGAATCTGGCTGGTATGTGCTCAACATACCCAAGGTTTTCCAGTTATGTAGAACATCTATTCTGTATTCTTACTTAAGATAGATTAATTGGATTTCTGTCAGTTGTAAACATATTAATTCTAAACAATTTAGCTAAACTCTGGCAGAATTGAGATTTATGCCTTTATTTATTTAACTTTAATGTCGATGACCTTTAACATATTCCAGCTATTGGAAAAAAAAGTTTTAAAACATTTTCAAAATTTTCCTAATTGTTTTTTAATTTACTAAAAGTTAGGAATTTTCATAATCAATTATTCATGATAGAGTATGTGTTTAATAATATGATTTTTTTGTAATTTAATTTTCTGTTTAATTTATTTACTTAAAATTAGTTAAGTATTTGTTTTTAAACTTTTCAGTTTATTTCCTAATAATAAAAATAGAATTCAAAACTAAATTGGAAAGTAGTTACATATTTTGGTTTCCCCTAAACAGCTGATGAAATTACATTTTGAGTGTTAGAATAAAACTTAGATATCACTGATACAGGTCTTTCATTTTACAAACAAAAAAAGAAAAACTCACTTTATTACTCTTGATTTTTACTTGTTATGTCCACAATTTCTCTTGGAGTTTAACACAATTCTCTGGGATTTTTTTTTTTTATTATTTGCATCTGAAAGTCTAATACTGGATGTGTGCCTCATCTTTCCAAATTTCTTGTGATCTGCTTCATTCTCCATTATCTTAATGTTGTAAATTATATCACTTTTCCATGCACGCTTTAGATTAAGATATTTAAAACCACCTTAATGTATTTTGTTTTGTGCCTTTCAAAAAACAAACACAAAAACATCAAAATTTATCTTGTTTTCTATAGGATTGTAATATCAGATGTATGATGATTAATTTTATGTGTTAATTTGACTGGGGTAAGGGGTGCCCAAATAGCTGGTAAAATATTTCCAGTGTCTCTGTGAAGATGTTATAGGAAGACATTAGCATTTCATTGAGTAGACTGAGTAAAGAAAATTGCCCTACCAATGCAGGTGGGCATCATCTAATCCATTGAGGGCATGAACAGAAAAGAAGAAGAGGAAGGACAAATTTGCACTTTGCTGAGCTGAGACATCCATCACATACATATGTATATATATTCTGTTTCTCTGGAGAATACTGACTTATTCAAAGTGTAGCATTTTATAATGAAGATGTTTAGTAAAAGCGTAAAGGTAATAAGAAGTCTGAATTAATTATACAATTATTTTTTCCATTGATAGTTAAATTTTACTTTTGATAATATGAATTTGTGAATTAACACTTTATGGTCCAAAACATTAGGTTCTTTTATAATCCCTAATATCGGTTTTTATCATATATTGTGAATTTTCTCTTTTTCTTAAAATAGTCATTCATCTGAGAACATCAAACAAAATGTGGACCCATCAGTGTGGACAGTAATCCTGGAAATACGAAATCCAACCTTAAAAAGCACTCCAATTTGGTGAGGAAATAAAAATATGTTTCTACATTTCAGTTAAATTAGAATGCCATCTATTTGGAACTAGAACCCAATTAAAGCTTGGTGAAAATTATAAGATCACACTAGTACCAATTATTCCAGGTGATGACAGTGTTTAGAATTTTCTGTGATGAGTTCTGAGCCATCCAAGGAATCTTTGCCAAGAGTAAATCTTCTTTTTTATAAAAGACTTAAAATTCCTGGATTCCTGTTAGGGTTCCTGAATCATTTACTTCTAATTTCAGCAACAAAATTCATCATTAAAAGATTTGAAGCATCATTGTGCTTTGAATTATTTGTGTTCAATCTCCACCAATTCTTATGTTTTAAATATGTCTTTGTGGCTCCTTGTTTTTTAATTAGAATTGATGTGGCATATAAAGGCACAAAAACATATCAGCTTCTTCACGTTTGTCTTTGATGTGTAATTAATGTATATCAATGTTAATTTAGAATTTAAAAATCAGACTGACACGCTATCAATCTGCAGTTTACTACTGGAAAATAAGTTCCAATTCTGCCCCCACTATTGAATCTAATAAAAGTTCTGTTATTGTCTTTGACTTTATGTAAGCATATCTTTTGACGCGTTTCATTGCACTGTGATTGTCTAAAGTTTATTATTCAGACCAGTTATTTTGCAAACATTGCCACGGGTTTTAATTAAGCCAGGTGCATAAGAACATACAAATTTAATGTGTTATTTCAGTGAGTGCAACACTAGACTGTAAAGATGACAAAGAACTCCTAAGACCAAATTACCCAAGCTTTAGGTAATGTATTCTGTATTAATAGAGCAGCTCTTGTAGCAATATTTTATTCTGAATCGTATAATGAAAGGTAGCTAGCTTCATCAAGTAGTGAGTTATTGTGAATTTGAAGAATTTTGAAACCTCAACCTAAAGAGCAACCACAATTCCATTAAAATAAAGAATTGAATAAAAGATGTTTCCATCATAACTACATTGATACAACAAATTGAAACATTGTGCTTTTTCCTCCCGTTATTTCCATGATGAATGGCATTGCTGATATAGACATATTTCTAGAAAATAGAAATATATATATTACACATGATTCAGCCAAATAGATAATGTGTGTGGTTTGAAAGTCTTGTTTCAACCTAAAAACAAAATATTTAAGAATATGCCACATATATACCAAATATATAGTATGGTATGTAGCTTTCATATTAAATTCAAAAGTAATTATCTAGATTTGGAGAATTACTCTAAAAATAATTAGGTCCTAGTGCCACGTAGCCGGCAGGACAATTATGAGTTTTTTAATATAATTCATATCTTATGGTTAAAAATAGCAGATCAAACACATGGATATCACTTCTTGAAAACCTGCTGATATTACACTGATTGGATACAAATAAAAAGATGGAAACAATGAGAATGGGAAAAGAGATGAAAGCAACAACATTTTAAAGCAGAAAGAAAGATGGGTAAATATGGACTGAAATAATAGGTCTGAGCCAGATAAATTCTAAGACACCAAAAACACCAGATACAACTTGTTTGAGAAAAAGTTCTTGAAAGACTCAGAAATTGATAACCACAGGAAATTTTGAAAGTGGAGATGAATGGATACTGTAACAGGGAGACTCTGATTTCTTTCTCCAGTCATCTCATATAGGTGAGTTCACTGCCTTCTTCTGAAAGAAGAGAGATGATTTATTCCAGAGAAAGTAAATCAGAGTAACTGTCTGGGTGTCACCAGGCATACCTAAAAATACTGGGATTGTGCTACAAAATGTATCCCCCTTGTATGCTTCTTTGGGAAACTACTGGAGAATAGCTTTCCCCAAAACAAAAGAGTAAAAAGAAAAAGAAATAGAAGACATAAGATACAAGAAACAGAAGAGCTAACATAGAAGAGAGGAAAAGGACATTTCAGGTTCATTAGGTTCATTAGGTCTGTCTGGAGGGAAGCTAGTCGCCTCTGGAGCATAAAGAGAAGGGTTCTAGGAAAGTTCTCTCAAGGTGCGGGTGTTCGAATACTCAGAAAAGGGTTACATATCTAGAGTGAGTTTTGTGATAATTAATCATAGGCACATGAATAACTAAGCACATTAGAAAAACACATTAATCATTAATTTCAAGGAAACAAAAAGTTATATAAGACAGAAATGCAAATTTAATATCAGACAAAGCTTAACTATAACTTTTATTTTCAGTCATGACAAGTATAAATATTTGTATTAGCACTCTATTGCCACATAACAAATTACCACCAAATTCAGCAGCTTAAAAACACACACATTCATCATTTCATGGTTAGTAGATCAGGAATGCAGGTGAGGTATCCCTGGGTTTTCTGCTCAAGGTTTCACAAGGCTAAAGCAATGTGTTGGCTGGGATGTGTATCTTTCTGGAACTCAGGTCTTTTTCCAAATTTATGTGGTTGGCAGGTTGCAGTTTCTTGTGGTTTTATGACTGATAGCCTTAGCTTCGTAATGGCTGTTGGCAGGAGGATATTCTCAGCTTTAAAAAGCAACCAGCAGTTCCCTGCCATGTGGTCCTCCCAATAGGCAGTTCATTTCATGACTGTTTTCTTCTTTAAAGCCAACAGGAGAGTTTCTCTCTAGTCTGCTAATATAGAATCTTATAACCTAATCAAGAGTGAAGCTGCCCATTATGTTTCCTATACTGCATTGGCAGAAGTAAATCTCAGGTCCTACCCACATTAAAGGGGAAGAGATTATATAGGGTGTATCTTAGATTTCTACTTAACATAATATTTAATGCGAATTTAAAGAAAAGTTATGAAATGGCAATGTTGGGAGAATAGAAGGCAAAATATATGGAGATATACAGGATCTCATGGATAATTCATGTTCTAATCGTTGGTAATATCTAAGACAAAAATACTTCATAAGATTAGTTTGAAAAAAATTACTTAGGAATAAGAAGAGAATATCAGAAAAAAATGTATTTAATCCTTGTTCTGAATATAACTGAAAAAAATGAAAATTAAATCAGAAAAATATATAAGTAGCATTTGAACTACATAGCAGCTATGAATGTGAGAGAAGAAAATAAGCATCAGAAATACTGAGGGAAATATGGGAGAGATAGAAAAAGAGAAAGTACGCTTGGAAGTCAGGTTATAGAAACAAAGATAATTAAGCATTTCAGGACAATGTAAATATCATGTGGGCATCAGCAGAAAATTTGCTACATGTTTCTAATAACTTATCTGTGAGACTCTTTTCTCTAATATATGTAAGTTTCACAATAAGTAAACAAAGATAAATAAGACTTTGTCAGAACAACACACTTAGGCAGTAGTAGTTTGAGAGAAATTTGTTGAATTTATTTTTCAATAGTGATTTTAGTCAATTATTCAATAAAGCAAAAATTAACATTTTAATTTGACAATCAAGTTGTAGTAAAACAATATAAGAAAATAGAAAAATAATGCAAAGAGATTAATATTTACCTAAGAAACTGACATTAGTCATAGATGTATCAATTGAAACATTCTTGTTAGGAGATAAAATTAAGCCAAATCATCAGCAAAAATACAAATAAAATTAAGCCATATCATCAGCGAAAATACAAATAAGTGAATTCTCACAAATACGAATTTTCTGTATATGTTTATGTGTCTGCATGAGTGTCCTGAAAAAGGGATTAAAAAAAATAACAAAGCATACATACAAATCCAGAAATTCCTAAGCTTAAAAACTTTCATTTTATATGTTTCTAGATATGAACAAGCCATCAAAAGAGAATTCACCCTTTAAATACCTTAAACACAAGTGGTGACAGCGGTTTCTTCTGAATATCACTTTGAACTTAGATATTCAACAAGTCAGGACCCCAGTTAGAACTTAAACTATTTTCAAGAAGAGGAGCAAGGAGATAAAATAAAACAAAAGTTAAATTAAGCGAGAGGTAAACACAAAGGGTATGAAAGATCCAGGGGATGAGGAGATGACATTTGATGGTTTCAGACAATAAGAAGCATTTGAAAAATTTTGGCAGAGGTCAATATTCTAAAATAATAGGATAAAATAATTACAAAATAATAAAAATTTTCTTTCTTTCTCTTAGTTTTGTTTCATCTTTTATCTAAAGCAAAACAGCTAATATTCTCCCAAATATTTCATCTTCAATTTTACTTTCCATAACAAACAGATCTATCAATAATAAATCATGACATAAATCCTACCAAAAAAAGTATCATGAAATCATGTCTTATAAAGATTCGTTATATTAATAGTGAAAAGTTTTCTTAAGTCTGTCCAAAATTGACAGGACAGAAGGATTTGAACAAAGGAAGGCGAGAGAAAAAGAGTAATATAAAAATAGATACAGGAAGAATTTCCATTCAATTCACTAGTATAGTGAATTATTGTTCACATAAATCATGAATGACAGGAGAATGGAACTGAAAAAAACGAGTTAAGACAAACAACAAAATCTCCCCTAAAAAACAAAACAAAATAAATTGATAAAATTAAATGGGTGGGGAACCCTCAATTGGCTTTTAGGAAAAAACAAAACCGAGACAACAATTACAAGGGCAACATGGTCCACAAAGCATATGCCTGAGGAATGGAACAGAGGGAAGAGCAGAACAGCTTAATTCTATGAGAATCTGGGTAGGTGAGGAAATGTTCAATACTGCATAGTTATTTGCTCTAATAAGATTAAATGTTGTGTATGACAAAAACTTTTCATTGGAGTATCACATATAGACAAGATAATGGTAAATAATAAACTTCTTATAATGCATCTGCTCTTATTTTACTATATAACTAACAATATTTTATAATAGAAGAATTTGTAAAACTGTGATATAATTTAAATCTATAAAACTCCAGATAGCTACTTTGATTTAAGCATGAATTCACTTTGTATTTCTTTTGGATAATTGTGTGTTCCCCCTTGGTGAATCCTAGTTTTCAAGCTTGATATATTCTAAATCGTGACTTTCAAAATATAATTGAACCCTATTAATAAAGAAGAGTAAATACTAAAATGAAGTGTTTATACACAGGAGAATATTACCTATCAATTCCAAGAGTGTTTTAAAATAAAATGGAACAATCTTAGCTAGTCTGAAAAGTATCAAATGGTCACATGCCACAATAAACTCAGTAACATGCTTCCAAATGCTACTATTAGTCTTCTCACACACTAAAATAGAATCATACAAACTTCAATGCAAGATTTAAGAATATTTAAAGTCACTAGGGAGGTTGGTGGATTCATGAGTAATTTTACAAATTTTGGTTATACTTGAATGGTTTGTAAGAAATGGCATAAAACTTCCATTATTTTCAGAAAGTAAAGACGCTGGGTGGAAGTATAACAGAGAGAGTTTGAAGATATTTGAAATAAAATGGAACTCAGTAGTAGTCCCTTTAGGAATTAATGGAGTATAAAGCCTTTTGGTCAATGTGAACTCTCAGCCCTGAGGATCCAAGCTATGTTAGATTAATACAGTTTTCTGACACACATCACTTTGAAGACCATGACACATTTTTCCTAAATGCCTTCTGAGCAACAGGTGCTTATTTACTAATTTTTTAAATAATTGCCCTTGTTTCACTGCAGGGCAGGCTTGACTATCACTATGATAGAATTAATACTCTTTAATATTAATATGAATTATATGTATTATGCATAAGCTTTAAAGATATATGTTGGTCATTTTCTACTGTTTGTTAGTTTAATGAAAGTAAGTCACTTAAAGGCCTAGTGTTCAGATACCAACACATCATTGGTAAGTAAAATAAGTAAAACATCCATAACTAATAAAAATAACTAGCTTTCTACTTTAATATAAATTAAATATATATAATGGAAATATGGACTACCAGTTTTCTGTCAGTAACATGATAAACTAGTGAATTTAGCTTCGAGAATAATTTGATATGTTAAGAAAATAACATAAAAATAGATATCTTCAATGCTGCTCGTTCCTGAGATGCAATGACTAATGATCATCATGAGCATGCAACTAAAATCTTCTTTGCTTTTATCAAACTTAAAATGAGCATTATTTTACTGAAATGAAATTGTTTTAGAAGTTTTCAGCATATTTGTTATTTTCTTTTGATTACAGATTAATTCATGCAACTTTTTAAACTATAATGGCATTTTTTAAACTAAAATTAATGTGCATGAAAATTATATTGATGTTATTTTTTGAAATCAAACCAATATACTGAGTTTCCATATTGAAAAATTGGAGTTTACATGTTTTCATGAAGCTTAACAATGTGGTAAAAGTGACTATATACAATTTCTGATTACAAGTTTACCTTGTCTACTTTAACAACATTTGATCTTTTGTGATTTGCTATGAACGTCAATCTGTAAATAAAAATTCCTTATAAAAATAACTATAGACAGACGATTATTAGTAACTAAGTCAAGGAAACATGTTGTTATTTAAGCTATCAGTATAATAAAAATACATGTCAAATAAAAAAACCTACTCAGTTAAACCTTGGGCAAATGTATTTGAAATTACCAAATGTTAGTTTTCTAAGCTTTAAGCCTAACATGCCATTTCTTGAGTTGTATGCAAGCGTGCTGCACTAGCTAACCAATCAATTTAAATTGACATTTTGTTAGAACAGGAGTATTTGTGGAATAAAAGATGAACACCCTTTCATCCTTACTCATAAATCAATTCTATTCTGTGCACAAAACATAGAAAATCCTGTAGCTCAAGTTATTAAAATGCAATCCTAACAAAATAGCTGCATTTTTCTTCTTTTGCCCAATGTCTTCATGAAAAAGTGCACACAAAATACGTACTAAGAATGTTATTGTAAACATTCATATCTGCGACATTAGTGGCCATAAAAATACCATTTTACTGCAAAAGAGCATTTAAATTTTTAAGGACATTCTATGTTTTATAAACAGAGCAGATGGGGGAGTTGCAGAAAATTTAGAATGGGTATACATATACATTCACATGGAATTTATTTTAATCAATAATGAATCCAATCAGTTTTCATGTAAAAAAAAATCCAGAAAATCTATTAAATGGGGTGGAGATATGGTATGCTTTTCATTATCTTGATAATGGTTGTATGTTCTCAGGAGAAGAATAAGGTACTCTGGATCTTCACAAGCTAATTGTGTTTTGACCTTCATATTTTAAGCTTTGAACCATCTCAGTGATTCAGTCACAATACAACATTGCTTACTGAATGATATACTCAGTCTTAAAAATCTTTAGCTATGTCTGTAGATAACCTTCTTTGTTGAACATTCTAACAGGATGATGTGGTGATTTTTTAAATATGCCCACATATTCTTTGATATCCTTCTCCTCCAAAAAGTGGAACCCAATTCCCCTCCCATTAAGTATGGGTGGCACTGTGACTCACTGTTAACCAATAGAATATAGTAGAAGTGACTGTGTATAATGTCTGAAATTCAAATATAAAAGATACCATCACTTCCTTCTTACTCCTTCTTTGGATTTCTTTATCAGGGGCATGTACCTTCTATGTCTTGAGGTCACTCAAGCTGACTTAGGACAGATCCTTGGTCTACTACACAGTCACATGATTGAGCCACCTTGTACCCTGAAAATACTGACCTCAGCAATGTTAGATGGTACAGCTCAGCCACCACCTTGACTGAAACATCATAAATGTTTCAGATCCAGAACCATCCAGATGGGATGCTTCTGAATTCTGAACTCTCAGAAATTGCGTAAGATAATATTTGTTGTTTTAAGATTTGGGATAATTTATTACACAGGAAATTATTTATTACTTTATTCAATCAGCAATTAGAGATAACAACATGAATCCTTTTTTAACTATCAAAGTCTAATTGAAATATGAATTCTTTTTTCTCCAGATAATAAAAGAGTCAAAAATCATAACTCCAATTAACTCCTTTTAAATTATTTGGTATTATTTCTATATATTTTGATACTATCTACTTCTAAATCTGAAAAAATATTATTATTATTTTTCTGGCTGTAGTTAAATTGTTATTGACTTACGCAGTCTGTATTTATGTTGTTTTTCTATCTCCCTCCTTCCCCCAAATGCCTGTAACTCACCTTTATTCTTAAAAGATATTTATGACAGCTACAGGATCCAAGGTTAGCAATTGTTTGCTTTTAGCATTAAATGCCATTTGATTATCTTTTACTTTCTTTTTTTTTTTTCCTGTTAAATCTATTATCATTCTAATTTTGGTTCCTTTGAAAGTGATTACATTGTTCTTTGTCCTAAAATTTTTCTCTTTAATTTTGGTCTCAAGTAGTTTTACTATGATGTGTTTAAGAATGGTTTTCTTTGTGTTTGTTCTATTTGGATTCTCCTACTTCCTTAATTAGAGGCATTTTCTCTTCAGACATTAATTTGACCTCTCTACCACTCTTTTCCCCTCTCCATACTTAAGTCAAAGTTTTATCTGACTTATCTTTTGGTCCTGTTGTATGAATTTCTCTTCTCTTTGCTTTAATACTTTTCAAAATGTTTCACATAATGATATCTTTACATTCATTTTTTGACTCTGCAATGTATTGTGAAACTCCAGATTTGCTTTGGTATATTTTGCTTTGTTTTATGATTATTGCTTCCTTTTCTTATATTAAAAATATGTTTCTTTTATTTGGCTTTTGATAATTCCCTATTCTATCTTTTCTTTATTGGAACACTATTTCACAGGTTGGTTCCAGGTGAATTACCTTCTATCTGTCACCGTGTCTCTGTTTTTGATCTGATTAATTTCCTCTGCATTCTAGAAGCTTTTCTTAATTTTTTCTTACACATTAAATTTAATTACCTTCACTATCTGTCCCAATTTTATACATGCAATGACAACTTTATGCTCACAACAATTTTGACTTTGTTGCATTATTTCTGATCTTTGCCTCCCTATGATAGCCTTATGTTTAATAAAGACAATTGCCTTCCTGAAGATTTTATAAAAATGAATGTCAATTTCTAAAAATTTCATATTTATAGGAAATCATTTTTCCTACAAACTTCTCATTATTTGGTTTGTTTTAGTAGTAAAATTCAGATTTCTCTTTGCATTTAATTTTACCCATGTATATGGACCAGAAGAGTATGGCCTACACTAACCTTATCCATGTGTTACAGGTAATGAAATATCCTAGCTCTTCCCTGATAATTCTCTATTATAAAATTCCCTTTTAAAAAACCATCCCCAATTATTGTTTTGTTTTCTTTTGTTTTTCTAAATTGAGGTAAGTGTTGAAAACAGTCTATGGTCAAATCCAACCTACCCTCTGAAAACATTGCCAATTCCTAGTTTATTTTTCCTTCCATTTGAATTTGAAACTCCTCACATATTTTTATTGTACCTTTGTCAATGCTGTTTCTTCTTCTTCAATTCTAACTGAAAGTCCGTAGCTTTCAAAAAGCAAACCGATACTCGATAAGATATTATCTTTATCTTTTTTGTTCTACTTTTTATCAGTGTATGCCTAAAGTTTACCTTCTCTAACTTATCTTATGTCTCAGCAACACCAAAATCATCTTGGTTTCAACCACATATTTTCAAAACAGTCAAATAGTGATAGGAAACATATTAGGTATTAAAGACATACTTATTAAGAGGGTGAATGCACTTTCTCCATAAAATGCTAGATGGTGATAGCCTATGCTGAACTTCTATAGTTTGAAAGTCTATGAAATGCATTCATGCAAATTAATTTGATTTTTAAAGGTATTCATGGAAAGCATGTTAGCTTCACTTAACAAGCAAAAATACAAAATGTTGTAAATCCTTGTCATAAAACTTTGGCTAGTTATGAATATGTTAACATTATAATGACTTTCTCAATCTAAAATACTCACTAGTGGACTCCCCAGCTCTATCTTATTTTTTCATTTTCCCAATAGAATTGGAAAACACTCATTTTAACTCTAGTAAACCCTGAAAATATGCATTATCCCATGAATTGTCAGTTAGAAAATTATAAAATTAAGGCAGTTCTTTTTCTTTTCCTTCTCAAATTCAGTTACTTTGGGCACATTGAAAAGAAAGCTTTTTTTTAAACATCCAAAATAATAAACATAGGAATCGCTACTAATTATAACACCTCTTGGGTCTATTTGCCTGTTATGTTTATTATCATAAACTGAATGCAATGGTGCCCACTTTTATTTCTTTTGACACTTTGTCATCTGAAACATATTTCAGAATGTAAATATTTCTTCTTGTCCTGGAAAAGTTGTACAGCAAATATGACTATTTTGACCTTTTCAATATTCTCCATTTTATCTGGTTGTCTGTTCCAATCATAGGTTTCTGGGGTGGTAAACAGGGAAAGTTGGGCATGGCAAGCGAATCAAATTACAGAATACTAAAAAGGTCATAGTAGGATGGTTTTAACTTTATAGAACATAAAAGATAGCAGGGAAAAAAAGATTTATAATGTTTGGAAAAACAAATAAATGTGATCTCATGTATCTTTTTAACAAATAACAAGTAAAAGCCAACGATGAACTCCTTTTTGTTATTCTAATTTTAAAATTATTTTTGGAGTACATCTGAAAAGTCAGTAAGTCTATTCTTATTTCAGTTAACATAGGTGATTCTATTTCCCTTATAATTAACAATATATCAAATCCTCTTGAGCAGGAAATCTTTATTATATCAACATAGATAGTATTTAACAAATGACAACTGCATAATAGCGTGAATTTCCTTCTATCCTTTCTATTCAGAAGATGACTTAAAATATTGAATAATAGGCCTAAATGAAAGGTGAACTTAGTTTATTCAGCCTCACTGAAAATTTCCACATTCGGGTTTATTTTTCCTCTTGCTGCATGAGCCTCAGAGGACCAATCTTTTCATTATGTCATTTTTTTTTTCTATTGATAGAAAGCTTCTCAAATGTTAAATATACTTAAACAAAAAAAAATCAATTGTACACATCAGTTAGAGATGATGCTTTTTCAAAACACACATTGGAATTTTGGCTGAATGTTTCCAGTAATTAATTTTAAAACATTCTACAAATATAAAGCAAGTGTTTGTATCTGTGTGGCAAGTAGTCATCTAGAAATGAAAACTCTGCTTTGTCTTTTCCAACTATGAGAAAATGTGTTAAAACTTGGTGACTTGTTGGTTATTAAAAAAAAATGTCTTAAATTTTTATAATCAAGTGAAAGATTCAGTTACTTCATTCTAACCAATTAGCTCTCAGCTCAGTGCATCACCTCTCAGGGATATATGTCTCTGGGGCAGCCACCATCTCAAGTATTCTTGGTTTCTATGCCAAAATTTGGGGGGCTGCTAGGCCTAGAAGTATGCATGTCACTTTGAGTTACAACCCCTTAGCCACATGTGAGAGGTCTAGGAAGTGAAATACATCATGAGGATAGGACAAGGGGCTATGGATATTGTTATCTGTGTTAGTAATTACCTCAATAAATAATAAGAACTTGAAAAAATACACTCCATATTTAAATATAGGTCCATATTTTTTGATCCAAGCATTAAAATGAAATGAGTTTTGAAATTCATTTCTGTTTTTCTTTGTATTTTAGAAAAGTTATATAGTACAAATATTAGTTACTTCTATGAGTGTGGCCTTTCTGATTAATTAATAGATGAATACTTCTGGATGGGAAAAACTGACTAGGTCACTGACCTTGAAGTAAATCTTAAATAAACTTTCATACCTAATATCCCATCACCTATGTGAAATGCTTGAAGTGCATCACAAATATAACTAGTTATTTGCACATATGGCCTCCATTATTTGAGAATCAACCAATCGGAAGTTACAGAAGGAAGACTAAAGATAGTTTAAGTAAAAGGTTAATTTATTTAAAAGATATTAGTGTGGACTGAGGAATGCAGAGATAGTAATGCGGCTGGGACTTAGGAAAAACTGGCTAAAAAGCAAATTTTTTCACAATTAATTCTGTCGTGTTGTGGCTCGATTTTGCATATACTTTTTTTCCTCTCTCTAATTGTACACAGGTTCTTTTTAAGTTTTCAGGTCAATATTATTGGATACATTAAAAAATTTTAAGCACACAAAAACTCAGTTTCAAATTCAATTTTCTTGGACAATGTCCTGAAGTAGATTCTGAAGTCAGGGCCATCAGTCCATGCTGTGAAGAAATGGGGTGACCTGGTGGTCCTATCCAGGTTGAGTACTCACCCAAGATGACTACATCACCATTGATGGCCAGATAGAATAAGGTCACAAAGTAAGATGAGTGAACTCCCTGCAGTGAGTTTACAGAAGTTTTCGGCCATAGGTTGCTCTAGTAAATACTGTATTACTCTATTTTATACATTTTCTACTCCTCCTCTAGACCACATGTGCTAAATAGTTATATTGTCTATCTTTATATTGCCATTATCTATGAGTTTCCAACATATATTAAGTAGTAAAATATATTTATTAAATAATGAATAAAATTTTATATATCACTAACAACATGTTGTAACTGTTTGCAAATGTCAGAAACATGAAACCTGTTTATTTCCACCTGAGCCACTTTATTCAGTGTTTTCTTTAATATAGAATAAATAAAATAAAATTCTCTCTGTAGTAGCTAGTATCATTTGCCAACATGACATTTAGTTTCTGTTTTTTAAAAGGATCCCAATTTTGTTCAATTGATCACTCTTCCCCTACAGAAACCTTGTAAATCATACGAAGCTAAACTCATCTTCTAGCCCAGAAGTAGGTCCTGATCAGTCTACAGAATCACATTTGTCTATAATTAATGTAGAAACAGGACACATTGAATCAGGAAACAAAAATGGAATATTCTCAGGATACATGTTATTAGTTAGAGTTAGGTACATGTTTTATACTGGTCCAATGAAATAGAAAAATGACTCTTATTTCATGGGTATTAGAGAAAGCTCCTTTCTTTCATGCCAGATATGAAGAAAAAAGAACCAATTGCCTAGATTCTACAAATAACCATCTTTTTTTCAATGTATTTTATTTTTTAATTTTTATTTTTCAATTACAGTTTACCTTCAATATTACATTAGTTTCAGGTATACAGCATAATAGTTAGACATTTATGTAATTTACAAAAAGTTCCCCTCACCTTTTTCACCCAGTTCTTCAATCCCCCTCTTGTCTGGCAATCACCAGTTTGTTCTCTGTATCTATGAGTCTGTTTCTGTTTTGTTTGTTCATTTATTTTGTTTTGTTTTGTTTTTAGATTCTACACATAAGTGATATTATATAGTATTTGTTTTTCTCTGTTTGACTTATTTCACTTAGCATAATACCCTCTAGATCCATCCATGTTGTTGAAATGGTAAGATTTTATTTTTTATGGCCAAGTAATATTCCATCATATATATGTACCACATCTTCTTTCCAATTGTTTATTAATGGACACTTAGGTCGCTTCCAATATCTTGGCTATTGTAAATAGTGCTGTAGTGAACATAGGGGTGCATATATTTTTTCAAATTAGTGTTTTTAATTTCTTCGGATAAATACCCAAAAGTGGAATTGCTGGGTCATAAAGTAGTCCTATTTTTAATTTCTGCTAATAACCATCTTGCAAGCATGAAAACAATGACCTGAGGCAATGCTAGCATGATAAACAAAGTGAAACAGAACCACTAGGAAACAGAGACAGGGCCCAAATTTACCATATCTGATACTTGCTCTTCTTTTGAATGATAATGTTTCCATTTTTCTCCGAGTTTATTTGAAGAAAGCACTTTGCTCTTCATAGTTGAGGGAAGCAAAAAGGTGCATCATCCTTAAATGTATCTTTGCCTTTAACTTTAAGAATAAAATGAAATAAAATGACCACTAAATACTTTAGTGTCTCAAAACGTATACTAGACTCTAATGTTATTTATTCTGTTTAGCTTAATTCACAGATGAATCGTTAGTTGTCTCACCAACATCAGCTTTCAAAGTATATTATATATTAACAGTGTAAAAAAATAAATAATGAAGACATTTTTATCTGCTTTTCCAACCATGAAACTTTGCCTATACAGATTATAAATGATCTTTATATTTTCAATGTACCCAATCAGGATTCATTTAATTAATCTTTGGCTTAGATTACTATAAGTATTTCACAGTAGTTGAATAGAGTTTTATGAAGCATTATAATTCAGATATTCATTATGTCAGATTTCGGTTTTCCCTAATCATTTCACTTTAATTGTCTACTCTTTTCTAGAAAAGTATGCATCTTTAAGACATTTTTCAATTTCAAGCATGACCATTACAGTGAATTTTATGACTTTTTTCCTAAAATTCTCTACAGAGAAATGGACTATTTGGAGATGCTTTCATTTAATACAAGCATGACATAGTTAATAATAGAAAAGGATTATTACAAATTTAATTCAGAATTGCTATTAAAATAGGCCTTGTACCCTTCCATTTATTGATTGGCTGGAAGTGGGAACCAAAGATTTTTTAGCACAGTCTTTTCCAAATCATCTTAAAATACTCAGCAATGAAATCCTTTGTCTTAAAAGATGTCTTTACATCCTAAGGTTGTAAACAAAAGTTAACCAGTGACTATTTTGAAGATGAAACAAAGGAACATTATAGAGTGATTCTAAAGGCTGTACAATATTGCAGGGCAGAAAAGAAAGCTTTAAAACAAGCATTAATGAGATGGTAGGGAGAACTAAGGCAAGTAAGGAGTAATTGCCCAAGTCAAAGAATAGCCAAGATCCAGAGGTTTATATTCATGTGGGAAAAACCCTGAATATCTCAGATGATTCAGGCAACGCTTCACCTCCTTCAACGTAGAACTTTTGTAATTAAAAAAGGACTCATATCTGTATTCTAAAACATTGACTTAATTCAAGTATAAAGGAAATAATAGCTATCATATTTCTTTTAAAGGAAGAATAATCTGCCTGAATCTTATAAATAACAAGAAATCATTTTTAAAAATATTTAAGCAATGTACCTGAGTATGGACAGTATTAGCTAAATTTTGACCTTCTAAAATAATTGGAAATATTAGATAATACAATGAAATTTTTATTTTTATATTTTAAACTAACCAAAATAAAATCATATAATTATGTGTAAAGTATTAGGCAACATTTTGATCCTTTATTTTTTTAGTCATTAATATATGACTGAGATGCTTATACTTCATTTTTTGTAATGAAATACTTTTTTAAAAATATTATTTAAATGGATTATTACTTTACATTATTTTGTCCTAAGGTACATTTTCTAGACAAAACAGCTATTTTTTCATAGTAAAGATTACCCAATACTTCTTATTTATTTTATAATACATTATCTATGCTCCCACCAGATGGGAGAAAAAATTGTCAACAATTAAATAACACTGGTATCATCTCCCTTTGGAGTAATGGACTTTTAACCTTGCCACTTACAAATAAGTTGACTATGATTTTTGTCAGACAAGAAGGTTGTCCTCAAATTATTATTTGGATTCAAATATCCATCAAAATCCAACTGTATTTGGTTGACTGGAAAGATAAGCTGAGTTAATCCTTTAGAGCAAAACTTAAGTGTGCAGAAGAGAAAACAATATAATAGAGTGCATGTATGTTTGCCAAATGTAGACAACTAATGTAAAATTTGATATATTGTCAGTTTTATCATATTTGGAGTGCTTATGATATGACATTATAACAAAATGTTGAGCTTTTCTCTCTTAGTTCCAAGTATTTAGCAATCTGGTCCTATTATCAAGGGAAACATTAATTTATGAAAAACAATTAAGTTTGGGAAAAGCATAATTACTTTTATTCTAACAAATCAAAACTTATTTTGATTCTGATTCAGGTAGACCCACCTGGTAAACTCTCGTTTCTTGAAATTGTTCCATATAGAAAACTTTAAGTTCCCCTTTTCTGACAAGAGTCTCTGACCTTTCCAAATTTTATACTGTCTTACCCTATTGTATTTGCTCTGCATGATTATATTTAACATATTTTCTCTTATTTCTTTTAATTTTAAAAAAATCCTTTATTACTTTATATTATTCAGTACTATACTATTAGATTATCTTTTCTAGTGAAAACTCTGTTTATTTCATTTCTGTTTTCTTTTGATTTGTTTAACTTTTTTGTATTGAAATATATTTGACATATAACATTGTGTAATTTTAGATGTTCAACATGTTGATTTGATACACTTATACACTGCAGCCATAGTTAACACTTCTATTACATAATTATCATTTTTTTTGTAGTTGGAATAATTAAGATCTAGTATCTGTTTGGTTTATTACTTTTAGCTATTTGATTGAAAATCCTATTGTAATGCACATAAGAGTTAATGGGATGCTGAAGATTATGCTAATTAGTTTGATGACAACTATGCTGAGAGAGTTGTGTATGGATGTGTATGTAGTTGACTGAAATCTTTCAAATAGTATAGTCTTTGGTGCATAATGAACTCTCAGTAAATATTTACTGATCAAATGAAAGCATAAACAAATGACTGAGTGAAAGAAAAAATTTATAAACATGTAAATGTCTGGATATTTTCAAGGAATGATTAGTGATTTTTCTGCAGTTCTATCCGGCAGTACATTTTTTTTCATATTTTAGTGTAGCATAATAGTTGCAACTTTGAATAAAGGTCACACTGAAACCACTTCCTATGACATTTTATTTCACAAAGAAGAATAGAAAGGATTTAACTATAATCCCCATAGATTAAAATTCATTGCATGAATCTTAAAATTATGTCACAATAACATTTAGCATATGGATATAGTTGGAATTATGAAAGGATTTATTTTCTAAATTTAAAAATACTTTTCTTCTGGCTACATATCTATATCCTAATACCCGAATTCCCTCTTCTCTAGAATATTTCCAAAACACTTCATGCATTCCCAGATTTACATTGAATAGGCAGGTTGGCTTTCCATTTAAGTGATTTTTTTAAAAGAATGCCTGCCATGCCCATGGCCCACTTCTAAAGTAGTCTTTATTACATCGTAATGTACGTTGCTGCCCAAACCCCTTTTCTGCTGGATATAGCTGACTAAATAGGGTTACCTATGTGACTAGTCTGTAAGCTGACTAGTCTATAAGCCAGTCTATAAGCTGACCATCAACACATAGATCACTGTGGCACAATAGTTCTATCTGAAATAAAGTCCTTACATTAGTGACTAGGCACTATTGTTTTTGATCATGAAAGACTGTATTTTTCTAGAATAGCTAATCACCCCAACATCTAAGTGGATATAAAATAACAATAAAGAATTTCTTGCTCATGGTACATATCCATTGTGGTTGACTACAGATTTGCTCCATGCTCTCTTCAGTTTAGAAGAGTGATAGAGAAGCCTCCATTTGAACATTGCCGGTCTCTTGACAGAGGAGGGGAAAAGACATGTTGAAAAACCTTCTGACTTAAAATAACATCCGCTTAGAAATGATACACCACACTTCCACTCACATTACATTGGCCAAACAAGTCTTATATCATAGTTGTGGTAAAGAGAGCAGGTACGTGCCATTTTCCCACTGTGGGGCCCATAGAAGGGACATGGCAGGTTGTGATAATGAATATTTAGAACAGTAATACCATCAACCACACTGTCCAGCGGGGAGTTCAAAGTAAAGGAAGAAAATGGCAGCAGAAGGCTCAGAAGCAGAAATACAAAACAACTGAACTACTTGTAATGGCATGGCACTGAGGAGAAAACAAGGCATGCGTGGGCCAATAAGATATCCTATATCTAGAGCCAGAGAACAGTCTGTTCTCTCTCGCTGTAGATAAATAGGAAACACTGGCTCTGCTCTCATTGAAGCTATGCTTCTTGAAGTATGGCCTATAGTTTATTATTACATCAATAATTGAAATGAACCTCTCTTACTGTATTTTCAGTACCCTCCTTTTCCAATATGAAAGAGCCTATCTAACTAGAAAACATTAGGTAGCTTTATTATTTCCTTTTTCCTCCCTTTTATTTGTTAAAATAACAATTAATTGGAAGTAACTCAAATTATTTTGATCATTTGTATGAATTTAATTTTTAGATGTTTTAGGATATATGTATAATTTATAAATCTTAACTAGCTAAAGAAAAATTTGAATTAAAGTAAGTGGCTTGATGAGAGGAAACAAAGGAAAACTATAACTACTGAAGGATTAAATTTGGCCAGATCAGTTGGGGAAACTAGAACATGAAACCTGGTTATCAGCAATTTTCCAACTGTGTTACAGGCTTGATATTAATATAAAACTACTGTAAAAGATTTGTATGTATATGTAGGGAAGAGAAGATTGGCTTATTTTAATAAAAAATATACCATATTCCATAGATTTATGAATATTACAAATTATAATAGTCATATAAACTTATGAAACAAAACATTTTTATTTCTATTATTTTATTTCTTGCTACTTTCCTTTTCACTGCGCATTGACTTAGAAACAAAAATCTCAATATCTAATTTTCTATTCTACTTTTGGTGTTATTTCCAACTTTACAGTATTTGAAATATATTATAATAGTCTCATATTAGTGGACTTTAACAAATCACAGTTCAATAAATTATGCATATGAAAAACAGAATCATGATAAATAATAGCCAGAAGTTTATCTAGAATAATGACATGGAGATTTATGTTTACTTAAAAATTCAATAAATTTTTGATACGATACTATGTATCTATATGTACAGAATTATATAATTATCTAAATTAAACAAAGTCATGCCACATGATGCAATAAAATTATAGTAAAGTAATCTTATATATTCCCAAAGTAGGGTAGAGTCAGCCCTCCCCTAACCCCCCAAAAATGTGATGTTAAAGACAAAATAGTCAGTTTTATTCTATAGCTTTACAGTGGATTCTTTTGTGAGACATAATCTAATATTTTCTTTTATTTATTCATTCATGCATTGTTCACTCAACAAATATTTCTGTGGCTTAGTACTATGCCAGGCACATTCAGCATGAAAATTATTATGAGCATGTGTCTGCACTGAAAATATGCCTCTTTCACTGGAGAATTATTCACAACATCATAAACTGCCATAGAAAGTTATACTCAATACTGTGGTACACGCTATATCAACAGCTGCCACTTTTTATTTGCGTGTCTTTGGCCTGGCTCATTTAATAAAACTAAGAGAACATTGAATGGAAATCTAGATGAAAATGGGAATAAATTTTTTTCATAGAACTTCTCTAAAGTCACTCAGAAAATATTTCTCACTGTTGGTGCCATGAAATCAGTAAATTGAAAATGTTAATTGTAAAGAGAAGACAGAGGAAACTTGCATGTTTGAAGTAGATTGGAGAGAGGAAAATATAAATGATGGAGAGCAAAGAGAGAACAATATTTTTAAAAGAAAATAATCTTGGCTGGTACCTTTTTTGTCTCATACACAGGAAGGCAGGAAGAACAGAAGGAAAGAAAAGAAAAATATCTTGAAAAAAGTGGCAACTAGTAAAGCACACGTAAAGGGAAAACAGTTAGACTGTGGCTTCTGATGCATGAGACATCGTGGTGGTAGGTTCGCTAGAATGAGCCCAAGGGCCATGTTTGCAGTCATTGGATCCTGGCAGGAAATTTTTTGTGAACTTTTAGAACAACAGAAAAATTTATTCTGGAAATAAAACAGAAAAGAAATAAAGACTGTGGAGACAGTGTGCTGACTATGGAACAGGAAAAGTCTAATGATTTTCATTTTATTTAGGAATGAAGTGATGACATTAAATCAAGAATGTGTTCATTAAAAAAAAAAAAATCTCTGAGGCAGTAACAATGCCAAAATAAAATAAATGTGGAATAACATAGTGGCAAAAATGTGGTAGTTAAAATATTTCAACTTAAGGATGATATGTGCATTGTCATTGGCATTATGGACAAAATTAAGAAATCATTTACATGAAGGATCATTAATAAATAATAAAAAGTTATGTAAGCATGGATTATAGTGGCTCTTATAATGAGGACATTGACTGTATGGGAAAGTTAGAACATCACATTAATATGCAAACACAAAATTAAAAAGAGAGTGTGGACTACTTGGGAAAAACAAAACAAAACAAAGCAACCTGAAATGAGACAGAACCTTATTTTATCTCCGACTCACTATTTGATACTGGGAAAAGTGTTTAAATTGAGCAAGGATTTTCAAATTCTTAATTTTTTTAATGCGGATAATGATGTCACTTTAGTAATTAAATAAAATAATGTATAGAAAGTGCCAAGAGTACTAATCTTCACAAAATTTACTCCATTAGAGCTACCCGGGATCACCTCACAGATTAAATGCATCAGAACTGCATTATTCATAACACACTCAAATATGGCAGCTCCACAATAGTTGGTATTATTTTCAGAGTAGCCATGAGAACATAGAATAAAAGAGCAGGAAAAAAACAAGTAACATCTGTTAAAATAAAAATTAGTTAACTTCTTAGACTCTGAAATTTTTGCAAAGTAAAGCTTCCTACAAGAAATAAAGGTAAGGAAAAGACAATTGTTAAATCAAGCAATAATTTTTAAATATCAAAAATAAACAAATAAATAAATAAATAAAAAGCAATAATTAAAATGTCAGCATTAAGTAGCAGAGAAGTGGAGAAATTACAAAGCATGAAAGTATACCATGTTTTAAAATATAAAAAATTCAATAATTTTGAGATTTGTATTTGAAAATTATTATTATTGTTTTGAGTAGTAAAATATGTATGAGTATTTGTAATCACAAAATAAATAAATGTATATGTGAATAGAAAGTATCTTTTATCATAAACTTCATATACATACAGACATATATATATGCACACACATAATAAACAATGTTTTTAAGGTAATCGATTTGCATCTAACTTATGATCCTCCTCCACCTCTTCTCATTGCATATACTCTATTCTAGGCTCTGCTCTGTTCCTGTGCCAGTACATGGATTCTCTCATTTTAATTTTCATTTTAGTGATGAAGCTCCTGAAATCAACAAAAGATCGCATATTTTGTATGTGGTTAAACTAGTATAAATGCTGACATGCACCTGTCTACATTAAAAAGAAAAAAAAAATTCTATGAAAATAAGATAGAGAATTTCTAAAGGAAAGAAAGTTACGGCAGTCAAAATACCAGAGAGCAATGGAACATGGTTAAAGTGCTATAACTGAAACTTTAATGGATGAATAAAAATCTATGCCTTTAAATAGTAAAATAATTTTCCATGGAGTAAAAGCATTTAATGGAGTGTGTAGACAGAGAAAAGAGACATTAAAAATGAGACCAAGATTATGAAAATCAAGAAACAACAGGAATATAAATAAAGAATATCTAGTTGAGATGATGTTAATATGAGAAGAATAAATAAAACAAGAATAAGGACTCCTAATACACATTCTAGGGTTCAAGGATTGAAATAAAGACAGGAAAATTCTTATAATTTTAAAATTAATAGATTATCATTTTTCCTGACAACACTAAGACAATAAAGAATTATTTACAGACCAAGAATTTAATAGAGAGATGGGGAGAAAGAGACAGACAAAGGGAGAAGGAGAGGGATAGAGAAGAAAGGGTGACAGGAAGAAAGAGATTAGTAACAAAATAACAATTAAAGGGGAAGGAGTAACTGATTTCATATCCAATTTGCTAGATATTTTCCTTGCTAATCTGAAGGGACTTTGGTATTCGCTTTCTTTTTTTTTTCTTAAAATAATTTTTTACAGTATTGTCTTTTATATTTTAGTTATTAATTTATTAAGCAGAATTAAATTAATTGATTCTGAAATATTGATAGAAGGCAGAACACTATGAATATAGGAGGAAAGGAGGAAATACAGAGATATCCAGAGGCTGAGGGAGGAGAGAGGGTTGATGTCAGCCCAATATATCCTATTCCATCCCAATCCTTTGTGAAAAATGACATCAGCACATAAATGAGAGCCAACATTTATAACACATACATTTTCAATGTCATATCTATTAGAAATAAGAAGAGAGTCATACATGCTTATTTTAATACTACTGTTTCTGATATCATTCCAAAATAAACTACTTGTACTCAATCCTTATATCACAGTTAGGTTCTAAGGCAACCCAAAGCAGGACTTCAAATAAGTTTAAACAAACAAAAAAAAACCAAAAGATTGTAAATATTTGCCAATCTTTGATGTTTGGCATTATTTATTTTATTTTAAAATAATTGTATTTATTTTTTATTTGTTTAATTTTGCTGTCTACTGGTGGTTGTAATGGGTACAAATTAAACAATACTTGTAAATTCTAGAATATAATTTAAAATGATATAATCATTAAAATTATCACTGTAATAACCTGTATTCGACTGAGCAACAATTGAGTGATGGATTCATTAAGGTTATTGCTGATGACTTCTTATGACAAACACACAAATAGTTTTTGTCTTCCATGTGGTTTTCTCTTCTATGAGAAAATATTTAAATATCAGCTTATACATTAAAAAAAAACAAAACACCCAAAACATTGAAACCAGTGCTCTAAACCACTTTAAAAACATGAACTTAATGGAACATCATCTTGAATCCCTCAGTTGGGAAACACTGTCCCTAATGAAGGAATCTGAAAAGAAATTGATGAATAGAATGGTATGTGAGTGAAAAAAAACAATTCCATAATATATTAGCTGTGTAACTCTGGGCAATTCTTAACTTGAGCTTTGCAGCTGTAAAATAGCCACAATAATAGTATGTATTTTGCCAGGTTATTAGGAAATATAAATGAGATAATATATGAAGTACTTAATAAATATCTGCTCTAGTGAACTTTCAATAAATAGCTATAGTTATTGCTGCTGTTATTCTAATCATTAAGTTTAATATTATTAATAAAGTGAGGTTAGATATCAGGAAAAGAAATTTAATCACTTCACTATAGTGGAATATAAAAAGTGGAAAGTCTTAGATTTCTAAACCAATGCAAACCTGAGAACTGCATTTATTTAATTTAATCCAAGCACTGGATTCCTTCTGATGTCCACAGTAGGAATTTAGTATATTTCACAGTGCAAAGCAACTTACATTCTCTTGAGAAAGTAGGATATATCAACTCTCTGTTACAATTCTGTTACAATTCTATGCAGTATATGCTATTAACAAATATAAATATATTTTGGCTACATGTATCCATAAATAATGGTTACAGCTTAGTTGTCTTACAATTTTATTGTTGAATTTAAAATTTAATCACTTATCTACATTCAAATATCTTCCATTATTTATAAGTTATCAAAGGTTATTAACTACAATTGCATAAAAAGTGCTTTATGCTATAATTATTGTTATATATATAAAATTTGTAAGTTTCAAAGAGATCTGGAAAACAGAACTAGGAATCTATCACCATAATGTTCCGCGGCTAAGACACAAATGCATCATCAGTGGTTTTCGGACAGCTTTAATACTGACTCATAATTATTTATAAAATCTGTGCTTTACTCCTCATTAAGAAGTAAAAGAAGGGCTTTCCAAATAGTATAGCGATTTTAGATTATTTATTCGTACAACTATTTTCTTGACATTTGCCATGTTATTTAACTCTTCTGAATTTTGGTCTTCCTATATATAGAATGGAAACGATAATAGAGAGAGGGATTTTTATTTGATATTTATATCAGTTCTTAGTTATCTTACAAGGATTATCTCAACTGAATCAGTTACTACTCTAGAGATATGAATAACATTTTTTTTTTTATTGTTAAGCTATGTAGCTGAATCAGGAGCCCATGAACATGGCACGATTAGAAATAAAATAAGAGAAGCATATTTTTATTATTTTAAAAAATATTAGCTGAAGAGTATATATGGTGTACCTATAATCAAAAATCAGTGATATATTGTGTTATGGATGAATGTATTTTGTTCTCTAGAATACAGTACCAAATTTAAAATAAGTAACTTCATGTGGGGGTAGGACATTGGCTTTTAAATTCGAAACATTATTTCACTGCATTTTGAGGTAATTTATCTGAACTTAGAGGTTTGAACTCTTTTTTAAAAAGTTAGATGCTCTCTTAGAACAAATGATCCTAAAATTTATATGGAACCATAAAAGACTCCAAATAGCCACAGCAATCTTGAGAAAGAACAAAGTTGGACGTATCACACTACCTGATATTAATCTATACTTATAAGGCTACAGTTATCAAAACAGCATGGTACTGGCAAAAACAAACAAACAAACAAACAAACAGATACATTGATCAACGGAAGAGAATAGAGCCCAGAAATACGCGCACTTAATATATGACAAAGGAGGTAAAAATATACAATGGGGTAAAGATGGTCTCTCCAATAAATGATGTTGGGAAAATGGGACAGATACATGCAAAAAAAAAAAAGGAAAAAGAAAAGAAACAGGACCACCTTCTTACGCCGTATACAAGAATAGACTCAAAATGGATTAAAGATTTACTTAAAGTAAGACCCGAGACCATAAACTTCTAGAAGAAAGCATAGGCAGTACTCTCTCTGATATTACTAACAGGAATTTCTTTTCAGATATATCTCCTTTTCAAGGGAAACAAAAGAAAAAGATAAACAAATGAGACTACATCAAACTAAAAAGTTTTTGTACAGCAAAGAAAATCATCAACAAAACAAAAAGACAACCGACTGAATGGGGAAGATATTTGTTTATGATATATATGATAAGTGATTAATATCCAAAAATATATAATGAACTCATATAACTCAACAACAAAAAATCAAACAATCCAATTAAAAAATAGAAGAACTGAAAAGATATTTCTCCAAAGAGGAAATACAGATGGCCAATAGACATATGAAAAGATGCTCAGGGTCACTAATCATCAGAGAAATGATGATTAAAACCACAATGAGATGTCGCCTCACATCTGTCAGAATAGCTATCATCAATAAATCAAAGAACAAGTGTTGGCGAAGATGTAGAGAAAAAGAAACTCTCATACACTGTTGATGAGATTGCAAATTGGTACAGCCGTTAGGAAAAATATCCTGGAAGTTTCTCAGAAAATTAAAAATGGATATACCTTTGCCTCAGCAATTACACTTCTGGGTATTTATCCAAAGAAAACCAAAACAATAATTCATAAAGATCTATTCACCCTTGTGTTCATAGAAGCACAATTTACAATAACCAAGATATAGAAGCAACCTAAATGCCCATCAACAGATGATTGAAGAAAGAAGTTATGGTTCATATATACAATGTAATATTACTCAGGCAATGAAAAAAATCCTAGCATTTGCAACGACATAGATAGATCTAGAGGTTATTATGCTGAGTGAAATAAGTCAAAGATAAATATCATATGATTTCACTTATATGCAGTATCTAAGAACAAAAAGAACAAACTAATCAAAAACAGACTCACAAATATAGTGGACAATTTGGTGATGGACAGAGGGGAGGGGAGTTGGGGGGCTGGGAGGAAGGGATGAAAGGTTAAAGAAGTACAAATTAGTAGTTGATAGATGATAGGTGGTCACAGGGATGGGGAGCATGGCCGAAGGAATGCAGTTAGCATTCATGTAACAGCTGCGTGGAGAGCCAGAGGAGAGAAAGAGCCATTAGAGGATTAGTTTTATTAGCTATATAAATGTCTAACCAATGTACTGTATACTTGAAATTAATAATAAAATGAAATTTTTAAAAAAGTTAAATGTTCTTTTGCTGAAGAGTACTTAATTATTCAACTTCTAAAAAGTAGTGAAAATATTTTTATCAAATTTTATTGGGATATGAAATCTTCATCCTTTTTTTTTAGTATGTGTGCTGCCGAAGCAAGCACAAAATCTTCATCCATATAACTTCTGTAGAAACCACATATTATTTTTGCATGCATCATTCTTCCACAATAGAACATGCCAAGCACTCTTCCTGTGCCTGTCAAATAGTTCCCCAGTTCTTTTGATAAATTTAATTCCAAGTTGCAGGTCAATGTCTAGAATTGTTTCTAAATGATCAGTTACCAATTACACACAAAGAATTCTGTGGTAATAGCAAAAACATGTTGAGTAAAATAAGTTATTAGAATGTTGTTCAGTAATATGTCAAAATAACATTCGCTTCAGTCTAGATCTGTTTTCTCCAAGATGTGTGTGTAGAGAAGCACACATGTGTTTATCTGTTTTCCCTGGTGAGGCTGTCTGTGCTGACAAAGATTTAGAAGTCAAAACCTACCACTGGAATCAAATGGCTCTGTTTTACAACTATAAATGGCTTCTCATGCTTTTGGTATTGAAATTCATTGTAATCTAAAATTTGTCACTTAAGATGTATTCTATTTAGGCTAATTCTAAAAATAGAAATAGTTGGATAATTTCTGTAAGAGTAGACTCCAAAACATAAGCTCTAAGAATGGACCTAATGAGAGCAGAAAGGACATGTGATTCCATGTACAATCAGAACATTTATGAGAATGGGAATAGAGCAATTTAAAAAGATCCTTCAGGCTTCTGATGATTTGGATTAAATGCCCTTTGGATCTCTGACTTTAGTCATCTTATTGGACAATGTAAATCACAAATTATTTTTATCTCAATTGAAAGTATATTCTTTATAATAAAACATCCACTCCTCTGACTGTAATTTGATGTTTTACTTCAATACAACAAAATAAATACAACTTTAAAAGACAATGACTAAAGCTGACAAATATTTTCTACATTGTCACATGTAATCACTTAGTTTCTCACACTGATTTTTATTCTCCTGTGGACTGTGCCAACAGATGTTAATTTAGTATAAATGAACATGTCACTTTTCTCATACCTGTGTTGACAAGTGTTAAAGAATTCAGCTCAAGAGGGACATGCTATCTTGACCATTATCTGTCTTCTTTTTCCTCAAGTTACTGTGTTGCCCACTCAATGTTGGGGTCTAATCATAGAGTAGCATATGGCACATAATCCAAAAACTAGAAATATTATTTTATCTGCACTAGCTCTGAAACACTTCCTGTCCTCCTTCTGAATGAAGATTAGCAGACCAGTGAGTCTATTCTGCTCAAAGGCACAGGGTAAGGGGGCAAGAGGCATCTGTTCCAGGTGCTGAGTTCTTGTCTATTTTGATTTACCAAAGAAATACTTTCCTTACTGCTTTAGTACTTTATTATTACTTGCAGGAAGCTTTTTAGAAATGAGGCATAATTAAAGCTGTTAAAATATCAGTATTACAACGTACACCACATTTTAATTCACAGAGTGTATTCGAGTGGATTTTAGCAAATTGCATGTGCTATGTAACTGAGTGACCCTCATCAAGTATTATCACAAGGTGACCATTCCATCAAATTGTTTTTTTTGTGGTAACAGGTACAGGTACTGAACTGAATTTTCAGGACAGATTTTAAGAAAACAAAATTATCAGTACTCAAATACATATTACAGTGTCATAGCACTCTTTTTATTCTTGTGCATATTACTTAAAGGAACTTTGAAAACCACTTGGCCATGAGACAAAAAAATACCATTCCAAGTTGGCATGGTACACTATACATAGCAGAGTGTGAATAATAATACATCTAATATTTTCCTGTGGAGTTCAGTGTTTATGGAATACTGTCATTTATCACAAGAGGTATCGATGTTTTTGTACTATTGTTTCAATCTTAGAACATTACAAATAATAATTTATTTGGATATATGAATACATTATGTTTTAATAAAATCTTTTCTGAGTTATTTCTGAAGCATACAGTAAAATTTACCTGGCAATATGTGAACAGTTTTAGCTTTTGTTATATGGTATGTGATTGCTCTTCAGAAAGAATAACCAAATTTGAGTGTCTTCAGTAAGTCTTAGCAACATTGGTTTTTATCACTTTTATTGACTTTAGCTACTGTAATGCATTCCTAAATTGTGCTGGAAAAGTCTTTCACTTGCATAAGTGTTACTAAATCTAAACATTTATCTAATTTAAGATCTGTAATTTATGATATAGCCATTTCTTTTTTATCCTCCGCTATGAAATATTCGTCTAAACTTTCATATTTGCTTAACTCCCTTTCTTTTAAAAAAGCATAATTTGCTCATATTGTAGTAGTCTGGGCACAAAGGGGAACATTAAATCAATTAATTACACCATATACTGTTTTGTTGCTTTCTACAATTAATAAATGAATGGATTTAGATGTTTGTTTTGTCACAATATCTCATAAAAATCATACTCACTGTGTCAGTCTTCCTGGCATAAGAATAAATATTCTTTCTGATTCTTGCTTCTGGAAATTTCCTGTCTGCATATGAAGCAATTTCTAAGTGTCTTATAAACAGCATCGTAGGTCTGATCAGAGCACCATACAATAGTTGCCTTATTCTTTCTCTATTCTTCAGAGTCTTCTTTCTTGTTAGGATGCTTTTGGCTGCAAGTTCTAGAAAACACAACTAGCATTAGCCTACATCATGTAAATAATTTCAGAGACCAGGCAGGAACAACAGATGTGTTAAGATACTGGCTAAGATTAGGGTGATTTCCAGGCTCTGTCTTTCTGGAATGTGCACATGAGGTAGCTAGGAGTGAGGGGAAGCTGGCAGAGGCAGGTGAAACATTAGGCAGCAGGAAACTGACCAGAAAAGTAATAGAAATCTTCTGTGGCTAATTTAAGTAAAAGGAAATATAGTGGAAGGTTATCTGAGAGCTTTCAGGATCTAAAAGGCATAGACAAGATGGGGGCTCCTGACCAGTGAGTGGGCTATGGACAGAGCTGCAGCCTTTGCCGCCAGACACTTGCCCTGGGCACTCCACAAGGGTAAACTCTGATTACCAGTGATGGCTTTGCTTCACTCTTGAAGAATCCAAGGCTTTTTAAAAAAAATTAATTTATTTATTTTTTTATTTTTTTTCAATTTAGTTTATTGGAGTAACATTGGTTGCTACAATTTTGTAATTTTTAGGTGTACATTATAATTTGGCATCTGCATATTCTATTGTGGGTTTACCATTCAAAGTTCAGTTTCCTTCAGCTACCATATATTTGATGCCCTATACCCACTTCATCCTCCCCGACCCCCTATATTAGACCCCCTTTACTCAGTCTACCTCTCCCCAACTCCCTCACCAACTAACCTTTAGTAACTACTGGTCTATAGTCAATGTCCATGAGTCCGTTTGTTTGTCCTGTTCATTTGTTGCATTTAGATCTATATCTCACATATAAGTGATATCGTGATTTTCAACTTTTTCTGTCTGGCTTATTTCACTTAGCATGGTTATCTCGAAGTCTATCCATGTTGTCGCAAATGGCAGTATTTCATTTCTTCTTATGGTTGAGTAATATTTCATTGTATATATGTACCATAGCTTCTTTAGCCAATAACCTATCATAGGACACTTTGGTTGCTTCCACGTCCTGGTCACTGTGAATAATGCTCCTATGAACATCGGTGTGCAAATACCTATTCGGATATGGGTTCTCAAGTCTTTGGGGTAAATACCCAGTAGAAGGATTTCTGGATCATATGGTAGATCAATTCTTACTTTTTTGATGAACCTCCATACTGTTTTCCATAGTAGTTGTACCAATTTGCAGTCACATCAGCAATGTATGAGGGTTCCTTTTTCTCTGTATCCTCTCCAGCATTTGTTATTACTTTTCCTGTTGATTATAGCTATTCTAACAGGTATGAGATGGTATCTCATTGTGGTTTTGATTTGCATTTTCCTAATAGTTAGCGATGTTGAGCATCTTTTCATATATTTGTTGGCCATTCATATATCCTCTACGAGAAGTGTTTGTTTAAGTCCTTTGCCCATTTTTTTGATTAGATCATTTGGGTTTTTTTGTTGTTATTGAGTTGTATGAGTTCTTCATATATTTTGGATGTTAGACCCTTATCGGAGGTATTGCTTGCAAACAATCTTCCCATTCAGACTGTTGTCTCCTTACCTTGTTGACAGTTTCTTTTGCTGAGCAGCTTTCTAGTTTGATGTAGTTCCATTCATTTATTTTAGCTTTTACTTCCCATGCTTTTAAGGTCAAATTCATAAAATCCTCTTTAAGTCCAAGGTCCTTGAGTTTAGTTTCTATGTTTTCTTCTATGCATTTTATTGTTTCAGGTCTAATATTCAGGTCCTTAATCCATTTTGAGTTAATTTTGGTATGTGGTGATAGACAAAAGTCTAGTTTCATTCTTTTGCATGTGTCTTTCCCGTTTTCCCAGCACCATTTATTGAAGAGGCTTTTGTTTCTCCATTGCATTGTTTTGGCTTTTTTGTCAAAAATTATTTACCCATATATATATATGGGTTGACTTCTGAATTCTCGATTATGTTCCACTGGTCCATGTGGCTGTTCTGCTACCAATACCATTCCGCTTTGATTACTGTCACTTTGTAGTATATTCTGAAGTCAGACAGAATGATGCCTCCAGCCTCGTTCTTTTTTATCAGGATGGCTCTGGTAGTTCCGGGTGTTTTGTGCTTCCATACAAATATGATGATTTTTTGTTCTATTTCTTTTAAAAATGCTGATGATATTTTGATGGGGATTGCATTTAAGTCTGCATCCTGCTTTAGGTAATATGGTCCTTCTAACTATGTTGATTTTTCCAACCCAAGAATTCAGGATATCTTTCCATTTCTTTGTATCTGCTTTGATTTCTCTTAATAGAGTCTTGTGGTTTTCATTATATAGATCCTTCACATGATTCATTAAATTTATTCCTAGATATTTTATTCTTTTTGTTGCAATTGCAAAAGGAATTATTTTTTCAACTTTGTTTTCTGACGCTTCATTATTAGAGTATAGTAACGCTATGGATTTTTGAACATTGATTTTGTAACCAGAGACTTTAGTTATTGTTTCTAGTTGTGTTCTTGCAGAGTTTTTAGGGTTTTCTATATAGAGAATAATGTCATCTGAAATAGTGACAGTTTGACTTCTTCATTTCCTATTTTGATGCCTTTTATATATTTCTCTTGCCTGATTGCATTCGCTAAGACTTCCAATGTTATATTGAATAATAGTGGCGATAGTGGACAGCCTTGCCTTGTTCCTGATCTTAGAGGGAAGATTTTTAGTTTTTCACCATGAAGTATAATGTTGACTAAGGATTTGTCATAGATGGCCTTTATTATATTAAGGTACTTTCCTTCTATACCAATTTTGTTAAGTGTTTTGATCATAAATTGGTGCTGTATCTTGTCAAAGGATTTTTCTTTATCTATTGATATGATCATACAATTCTTATTTTTTAATTTGTTTATGTGGTGTATCACATTAATCGATTTGCATATGTTGAACCATCCCTGTGCTCCTGGGATAAAGCCCACTTGATCATGGTGTATAATCTTTTTAATATGTTGCTGTATTCAGTTCGCTAGTATCATATTTAGGATTTTTGCATCTGTGTTCATGAGAGATATTGGTCTGTACTTTTCCTTTTTTGTGTTATCTTTACCAGGTTTTGGTATCAGAGTAATAGTGGCCTCGTAAAATGAGTTGGGAAGTACTGTCTCCTCTTCAATTTTTTGGAAGAGCTTGAGGAGAATAGCTATTAAATCTTCACTGCATGTTTGGTAGAATTCACTGGTCAAGGAATCTGTCCCTGGACTTTTTGGTAGGTTTTTTGATGATTGTTCCCATTTCCATACTGCTGATCGGTCTATTTAGATTTTCCAGTTCTTCTTGATTCATTCTAGGAAGGTTGTATTTTTCTAAGAACTGGTCCATTTCTTCTAGGTTATTAAATTTGGTGTTATATACTTTTTCATAGTTTTCTTGTATGATTCTTTATATTTCTGCAGTCAGTCATAATTTCCCCTCTTTCATCCCTGATTTTGTTTATTTGTGTCCTTTCCATTTTTTCTTTAGTGAGTCTAGCCAGGGGTTTGTCAATTTTATTAATCTTCTCAAAGAACCAGCTCTTTGTTGCATTTATTTTTTCTATTGGTTTTTTTTTTTTAATTTCATTTATTTCTCCTAAAATTTTTTGGTGTTATTTCTTTCTGCTGAATTTGGAAAATACTTTGTTCTTTCCTTTTTCTAGGTTTTTTTTTTTTTTTTTAGATGAAACATTAGGTTGTTTATTTAGGCTCATATTTGTTTTTGGAGATAGGCTTGTAATATGAACTTTCCTCTTATGACCACTTTTGCCATGTCCCAAAAGTTTTAATATGTTGCGCTATGGTTATCATTCATTTGTATGTATCTCTTGATCTCTCTTTTTATTTCTTCTCTGACCCAATTATTCTTCAGTAGCATGTTGTTTAATCTCCCTGTATTTGTGGTTCTTTCTGATTTCTTTTCGCAGTTGATCTCTAGTTTCAGAGCATTATGATCAGAGAATATGGTTGGTATGATTTCGACCCTCTTATATTTGTTGAGACTATCTCTGTGTTCCAGTATGTGGTGCATTCTTGAGAATGATCCATATTCACTAGAGAAGAATGTAAAAAAACTGTTTTGGAATGGAGGGCTCTGTAAATGTCATTTATGTCCAGTTGGTCTAATGTGTCATTTAAGGATGTTATTTTCTTATTGATTTTCTGTTTGGATTATCTGTCCATATCCAATAGTGGGCTATTTGGGTCCCCTACTATGGTAGTGTTTTGGTCTGTTTCTCCCTTTAATTCTGTTAGTAACTACTTTACATATTTTGGAGCTCCCTGATTGGGAACATAGAGATTAATAAGTGTTACGTCTTCTTGGTGCATGATTCCCTTTATCATTATGAAGCGTCCTTCAGTATCTTTCTCTACCTTTTTTATTTTGAAATCTATTTCATCTTATATCAGTACCATTTCTCCTACTTTTCTCTGAATGCCATTTGCTTGAAATATCATTTTCCACCCTTTTACTTTGAGTTTATATTTGTCTTTGGAACTGAGATGTATCTTCTGGAGGCAGCATATGGTTTGGTCTTGTTTTTTGATCCATTCTGCAACTCTTGCCTTTTTTTGGTGAGTTCAGTTCATTTATATTTAGGGTGATTATTGAAATATGAAGTCTTCCTATAGCCATTTTATCTTTTGCTTTCTGGTAGCTCAATGTTTCCATTGCTTCCTTGTCCTTGCGTTTATGTTTTCTTTATTTTGGTTGGCTTTTGTAGGTTTTACTCTGGTTCTTCTTGTCTCATGTTATATACTTCAGTACTGAATCTTTGGTGTGTTGTTACCATTACAAACAAGAAAATGGACTGTGTATATATATATATATATGTATATATATATATATATATATATATATACATATATATATATATACACAGTCCATTTTCTTCTGCGCGTGCCTTATCTCCATTCCCCTTTGCAAATTTGGATCTTTGAATCTCCCATTTTCAGTCACTGTTATATCAATTTGTCCCTATGTATGTCGAACATTCATTACTATCTTGCTGTAACAATTCTCTTAAGATTATTTAAGCTTATAATGCCCTGTTTTTAGTAAGGATTGCACTCCTCTGCTTCTATTTGCCTGATAGTCATTTTACTCCTAATTATGTATTTCTTTTTGTCATTTTGTTTTAGGTGAACTGACCCCTTTCAATATTTCCTATAGTGCAGGCCTCATAGTGGAGAATTCCCTCATTTTTTATATGTCTGGAAAGGTCTTAACTTCTCCTTCACATTTAAAGGAGAGCTTAGCTGAATACATCATTCTAGGCTGGTAGTTCTTTTCACTTAATAGTTTAAATATTTGATTCCATTCCTTTCTGGCTTGTAAGGATGGCGCTGAGAAGTCCAATGTTAATCTAATGGATTTTCCTTTATGTGTTACCGTCTTCCCTGGCTGCCCTGAAAATTCTGTCTTTGTCATTGATTTTTGACAATTTTAATACAATGTGTCTTGGTGAAGGCCTTTTGGGGTTGAGATAATTGGGTGTTCTGTTGACTTCTTGAATTCCAAGATCCAGCTCATTCCTTAGATTTGGGAAATTCTCGTCCACTATTTGTCTGAAAATGCTTTCTAGTCTCTTCTCTTTTTCCTTGCCTTCAATAATGCCCATTATTCTTATGTTTCCTCTCCTTATGGTATCAGCTAGTTCTTGAGTTTCTCTTTCATTACTTTTCATTCTTTGGTTTCTCTCTTCTTCCTTCTGATTTATTTCCAGATTTCTGTCTTCAATATCACTGAGCCTTTCCTCCAATTGGTCAACTCTATTTCCCAAGCTTGTTATTTCATTTTTCAACTCTTTTAGTGGTTTTTTTTTTTTTTTCCAATTTTTATCTTCTGAAGGAAGTTCTATTATATTTTCTTTTGGGTTTCAATCCTCCTCCCTTGCTGCTCATCTAGATGTTTTTTCAATTTCTGAAATTGTTGATATGCCTCATTTTGGATCTCACTGAGTTTTCAGAAGTATCATCCTGAATTCTCTGTCATTTAAGTTGCATATTTCTATGTCTGTAAGCTTATTTTCTGAATATTTCTCTTTCTGAGATGCTTTGTCACTTTGGTTGTTCATTGTGTTTAATGGACTATTTCTCTACCTGGGCGTTAATAGATATGCATTCTGCTGTTTTTCCAGAAAGAAGATTTATTACATAAAGGTCTCTCTTTAGCCTGTTGCAAAAAAGTCACTTTTCTTTTATTTTCCAGTAGGTGGTGTCTAAGCCTCTTGGATCCCTACTTTATATAAAGCCTTAAAATTGCCTTTTTATTTTCTGATAGATATTTAATCACACTCGCTACCATCAGTTTCAATCTCTGTCAGTGTTAGCAACAGTTTCAGTAGCATTTGCTCAGATTCCTCTGGGGCTCCAAGCTGAGTGGTCTCAGAGAGTATGGGGGACGGCCCTCTGGGTTGGAGGTTGGGGGCTGCGGCTCAGACTCGGTTTTGCAACAGTAGCCAGTAAAAATCAATTGTTGTTTTCTGCCATCCTGCTTCTCTGCTGTCTGCCCTGATGACTGGACTCTGCCGCCGGCTATGTGGAACTCACATCTCCCAGGCAAGGCTGTTCAGGGAACTTGCTGCATGAACTCACCACACCTTCTCCTCTACCCCTCCTCCTGCAAGGAGCTCTGGAGTCTGCGAGAGGCAGCTTCTTTATTTCTTCCAGTCCACTGCCCAACACCCGGGGTTTTGACCTGTGGTAGCTCTTATGTACAAATTCCACACTGAGATGTGATGGTGTGCAGTTTGGGTGTTTCCTCCTGAATGTTCAGCTTATAGTTGTTAAAAGGGGAGAAGTCTGAGGACATCTCTCACTCCGCCATGTTTCCAAAATCCATGAAGAATCCAAGTCTTAATGTGCGGATCAAGTTGGCCAAGTGTGTCCTACATGAGCATATTAGATGCCAGTGAATGGGAGAAGGAAACCTCTGACCCTCTTGGGCTGTTGTAGAGGAGATAGTGCTCTACCGTTGGCATGTATGATTCCTTTAAAGACAGAAATTGTTTAGATGTCTGATAGCCAAAATGACCAGTTTCCACTGTAACAGGGGTAATAGGAAATAAAATCACTACTGCTATTATTATCTTTTCCCCAAATGTGTTCATATCTAATCATTCATATTGTCCTTACTATCATAGCGATTCACAGCTTATTACATTCATAATAAAAAATATATATAATATTTAAATTTTCACTGTCAAGGACAGAAATTCAATAGAGGTATGATTATTACTTTTTGAAGAATCAGCGTATCAAGCTTCAGAGAAACTATATAACTTTTTCATAAACACGTATATAAAATAAAAATCTTTTGGATTTCCAAGGACACCATCAATTAAGTGAAAATACAATGCACAGAATGAGAGAAAATATTTGCAAATCCTGTATCTTACAAGAGACTTAAATCCAGAATATGTAAAGGATTTTTAACTGCTCAAGAACAGAAAGGCAAACAAACTTACAATAACAACAACAACAAAATGGACAAAGCTTCTGAATCAACATCTTTCCAAAGATACACGAATGGCCAATAATCACATAAAAAGATCATCAACAACATTAGTCACTAGAGAAATTCAAATAATCAAAAACACAATGGTATACCACTTTGCACCCCCTAGGATGAATAACATAAAAAACACAAGTCTTGGCAAGGATATAGACAAATTAGAAAGCTCACACAATGTTAATAGGAATATAAAATGATGCAGCTGCTTTGAAAAACAATTTGGCAAGTTGCTCTAACAGTTAAACATGACCCAGCAATTCCCTCCTGGGTATATACACAAGGAATTGAAATCATGTCCATACAAAGACTTGCGAATGCATGTTTAAGATATAATTTTTTATGATTGTCAAATATAGAACAACCCAAATGTCCATCAACTGATGAATGGTTAAATAAAATGTGCATATTATAAAATGGTATGTTATTTATTCATAAAAATAAATGAAGTGCTGATAAATGCTTCAAAATGTATGAACATTGGAAACATGATAAGTGAAAGAAGCCAGATGCAAGAGGCCACATATCATACAATTCCAATTACATGCAATTTCTAGAAAAGGCAAATTCATAAAGATGGAAAGTAGCTTAGTGGTTGCCAGGAGCTAGGAAGAACAGGAAATGGAGGAGTGACTTAAAATAGGTATGGGGTTTCTTTTGGGGGGGATGAAAATATTCTAAAATTAGATTATGGTGATGATTACACACCTCTCTGAACATACCAATGAATTGTACATTGAATTTTATTGTATGCGAATTATACATCAATAAAGCTGTTATAAAGAGATTTGCTTAAGAAATAGTAGTTTGATATTTTTATACTTCTTATCAAAAATAAAATTCTAATTGTACTTTGACTGGATTCAAAGAAATCATTATAATATATAATGTAAAATTATTTTCAATTCAACTCTTGACTCTTCATGGCTGAGTATAATTAATGTCCACTTATATTCCATCCAACATGAATTCCTGCTTATATGTATACAGAAGAGTAGCTAGAAGACTTAGATCGGAGGAGAAAGCATCTCAACTCGATTGCCATCAAATGTGGAATTATATTCTATGTACTAACATTGGAGCCATGGTCTTTTTGGTAAGAGTGCAGCTAGAACTTAATAGGTATAAAAGAAAGATTATTTTTGATGGAATATTTGTGACACTCAGCTGCTCTAATCAACCTTACATCACTAGGTTCTCAGAGTGGATAGTAAGAAGCTCTCCCACATACCAGATTTTATGCATATTCTCTAGTCAAATGTAGCCTATATCTGCATGTTCAACTAATTTATGGTGTATATTAAATTTAGAATTGTTAGAAAAATAAGGATTTTAAGGGATCATCTAATCTGAGTCCTTTAGATAAATCAGAAACAAAACCATTAAGTGTTTTGCCCATTGTTTAAATGTATTTAGAAGAGCTGTCAGTGAGGGATCTTAGGTGTTTGAGTTTCTCTTTTTCCTACATTAACCCAGAGCAGTGTGTCATTTTCAGTAACTCCCCCTACTTAATTCCACTTATTCAATTAAAATTTTATATATATTACACTCCTTTTATTTGTTATTGAGAAAAAAATGGAGAGCTATCTATATTCCTCATGCTTGGTGTATATTACATTTAATGTATAAAACAATGCATATACATATGTATGTATATAAAATGAATGAGAAAAATAATAGTCAAGTGGCTTATTTTAGAAATAAGAAAGATGTTACCTAGTGTTCTTAAAGTCGCACAGCTTTTAGCTCTCCAAAGCTAGAAATTTTACTCCATCATTCAAGCTATATAGTTAGAGTTCTACTCATCATATTTGACTAGCTCGTCGGACCTAGAGAATGCCATTTCTAATTTAATAGAAGTATGAAAAGGCATTGTCCTGCTTGTTTGAAGAGGACAATTAAGAACAAGCTTCAAGGCATAAGTAGTTCCCATATGACTATTGTAGAGTCAAGATGTTACAGTTATGAGAAAGGAAGTCGTTCAAATCTTAACCTCACGAAATTGAATGTTTCAGGTTGATTGACTCTGAAACATCAAAAATAATAATAGAAAAATTTTGTTTATGAAAAATACTTGTTAAGAAAAATACTTGTTTATAAAAATGTCATTGTATGTACAATATTGCTTTTTCAAATTTGTTCACTGAACAAGCTAATTCAACAGACAAGTTGTCATTAAGTTTCACTGGTGGGAGGCATATACGATTTGCGGGCTTTTAATAGTTCAAACGCTTCATGAGCCATCATTTAAAAAACTTTACTTCACATGTTAGTCATTTACAATATAAGAGCATATCAGTACAACTATTTTTAAATCTGTTAACCCTTCATTCACAAGTGAAATTTTAGGGAAGGAATTTGAGAGTATTTTAGTTATGCTTTTTTAGTATTACTATAATATTTATTCTATAACATAATTTTAATAGGCTTTCAATAAATATTAAGCCAAGATTATTTGTATTGTATTTAAAAATTTCACATTGAGTAGTGAAAGAATATATTTGCCACACACACACAAAAATTCAAATCAAAGCAGAATAAAGAACATAGTATAAAGCACCATATTTTTATTTTATCTTTTAATTTTTTAAATGTACAATAAAATGTATATGAGTACTGTATATTTTTTAAATGTATGTTTGCATCTTTTAGTTAACACTCTAATTTGTAACAAAACGCTTTCCTTCCAACTTACATATTTCTTAGAAATAATTAATAATATCCCCCTATAAAGTATTTTTAAAAACCCTCTAAATATATAATCAGCAGGTACATGTCATAATATTTTTTAATTACTAAGTGCATATATCTTATACTTAAGAATTCTTTAAAAGGTTATTAATTATTTTACCCTTTAAAAATACTTTCCCAAGAAAAGAAATCATATTTCAGGAGCTAATCTTGGAATATGGCAACCTGACTGCTGTTCGCTTTCCCTCCAATTTCCAAATCTAAATTGTCTCTGAGCCAAACAATTCTGATGAACATAAAATGACTGGGTAAAAGTTAAGTCACAGTTGTTTGGGGCCTGGAGAGAGGACTGGGGTGCAGCTTCCTTCTTTGTGGGCTGGCCAGTCCACAGGAGTGCTGCACTGGAGCCCAGGGAATGGACCACAGCACTGATGTTGAAATGAGCAGGGCATTCAGCTCTATGTGTATCTATCAAAAGCGTGGAGACTAATTTAGTCATTGAATAGAGAAGGCTAAATTGCTTACTAGTATAAAAGCTAGGTGAATGCTAAATCCATTGAAGAAAACAACAACAACAATCATTTTCTCTAGATAACAACTTTCACTTGTTACATTCCAAAGTTCCAGTCCTCTTGGCCTTTCAAGAATTGCATAATTTCTTTTATTAAGAACATATCAGTTAACAGAACTGAACCTCAGATCAGAAAATAGAGCAAAATAGCAACTGACTTTAAGAACTCCAGCAACCAGAGATAAAAGAGAAATAAGTAGAACAATTGCAATGTAAGCCCAGTGTACTAGATTTTTCTCTAGGCAACTTGGCACCATAACCACTCCTTCTAAGACCTCCTCTGCATTTCAGAGGGAAACTTGAAGCTATGTTTTTAGAGTCTTCTCCCCTGTTTGGTTTTGAGTTAAGAGTTTTTTCCATGAGTGGAACTCAAGTGAGACTGTGAAAGTAGAATGTAAGGAGTGTTTGTTATTCTGGAAAGGTTTGCAATCATGACATTCACAGCAGCTTCTTGATAAGCACTTGATCACCATCCACTTCACTGCTACAGACATAGAAAGATCTTGGGAACTGACTCAGTACTCTTGAGAATGGCTGACGTTTCCTAATGCACGTTTGTGAACCAACTGCTTAGGTGTTTCAGGGTGAGTTCCTAAATATTCGCTTTCCTGACATTTATGCTACATATTCTCTGATCTTCTTTGGTATCGCCCCTGAACCTCATTCCTCCAGCTTTTCCAATATTCAAGTAAATCCTCAATTCTATATTCTACTTTTAGTCCCAAAATAAATACATAGAGTGTGTCTGTTTTCCAGATAGAACCCGAACTATACGTCTGTGTGTGTATTCATTTATTTGATTTGTTTATGTGTTTCTGGTCATTTCTGACCAGAAGTAAACCACCTGAGTGCATCAGTAATATGACTTTGCCAGAGGATTCATCTGCTTATGCATCTGCTTCACAATATCTATTATGAAGCATAAAAATGATTTTGATAAAATATTCAGTCCATGACTTTAAGAGAGAGGAATGCTATTGTTGAGACCCAAAATAATGACCTGACAACCACGTTCTGGAAATAACACAAAGAAAACAACAAAAATATTGAGATACAAATATTATGAAAGGAAAAGGATTCAGAGGATATTTACATGTAGACCTGACATTTTAAAGAATGGCAAGGATTAAACAAATACTTAAAAAAAGGTCCCTGGGTTTTGAAGAGAACGCTAGATCAAAAGGTCACATCAAAATCCTGTGAAATGAAAAACTAAATGTACATCTAGACATATACTAATAAAAGTATTGAATTATAAGGATAAAGAAAAAAAATATTTTTTACTGTCTTCCCTGCAGAAAGAACAAGAGAAAAAAAATAAATTATATTCATTGTACATCTCTGCCACACTGCTACCTGCCAGTGTAGAACCATTGCTGTGCAGTTTTCTCAAAGATCTCTCAAAGATTCCAAATACAGAGAACCTTTTACCTAGCCAAGAGGTCATTGGCTTGTCATGGGCAAAAAATAATTTTCGTCAGCATTCTTAGTCCTAAACTAGACTGAAGAAGAAGCTGTGATAGTCTGACACTTAATGGTTTTCTGGATATCCAAATACCAGAGTCAAGAGTAAATCCTCTCTCTAGATCTAGCCTTATTATTCGATTTATTTTTAAAAATAGCAATGAGATAGAAATCTTAACATATCACTTTCTTAGAAACTAAAAGTTCTTCCATTACCCCTTTATTCTCTACTCAAAACAAAAAGTACTTATGTATTTATTTATTTATAACATTCAATGTGACCGTGATGTTTTTATTCCTGTTTGTGAGATTTCACATTTTTTCAGGTTTGACTTGAGGTAGACCGCATGAGTGGGGCAGTATTATGGTTTTTCCAGCAGATTCATCTGTTTAAGGGCATGGGCAGGGAGGTAACATTTACATACTCTTATTATCCATATTAAGACAGGAAAAAAAAAGGGGCAAGAAATACATTCTCATAATTCCGTTACTTCATATGATATATACTTAGTAGACAACTTTTTTTTTCCTTTGGCAGCAAATTAATGCATCTTTTTCCAAACCATTTCTAAAAAAGGGATTTATAAGAGGAAGTTTGCAAGTGTAACATGTTATGTTTGTATCCATATGAAATTTATATTTCTGAGGAAAGTATGGTCACAATTTATTTCAATTTTACATAAGAGAAAGAAAAAAATGTAAACATGTAGTCATATCTTACCCTCATGCCATTAGTCTTCTGCTTGTCATGAAACCTGTTTTATCAAGCAAAGTGTGTGTGGAAGTGATTTGTGTTCCTTCAAAGGAGAAGTCTGATGATATATAGCATATTTCGACATTTTTTCTTTTCTTTCCTCCAAAATTTCATATGGATACTTTTCAGTCATTCCAGGCTCCAGGTAAAATCAATGTGTAATAAAAGATGAGGCCAACCTTTAACTATAGTCTTATGAGATAAGACTATAATTTAATGAGAATATAATTAATTAAAATTGATTATTGTTTACTCCATTGCATTTATCTGGAGGGACTATATCAAAGACTTATTAAATTAAAGACCTATTTTTTATTAAATTAAAGACATCTTGAAAACTAGCTTTTCCTGCAGAATATGTTGGCTGACTTCCTGTATAGGATAATTTACCAAAATTAAAGTTACTTAAAGAAAATGTATTATTTTTAACTAAAGGCCTTTGTCCACCAAAGTAAGTAAATAAACATCTGTATGTAAATACATATACATATATGTATACATATAAACATACATATAAAATCAGGCAAACATGCATTTTAGTTGAGATATGCTAAAAAAAAGAATTCAGAGGCCCTATAGAAATCACTGCTTCCTTATCACTGCTAAACATGATGCAGCATTGTAAAACCAATTTACAGATTATAACCAATAAAATGAGTTGACAGGCTGCTGTATGCTAGAGTAAGGAAAGAATATATATTCACTGGCTGCTGGGACTCAGTAGGCAATTTTGATTGTTGTTTCTTTTATTGGATAGTGGAGAGAAGGGACAGTTTTATAGTCTCTGCAAAATGGAAAGATAGGTCTCAAATGACCCTGGTCCTTTATTCATTGCTATGTCTAAATATGTGCTACAACCTTTCCTCCAAATTCTATCAAATTAAGAATAGGCTATACTCATAAATTTAAGTATGAGATGATACTGGAAACTGCTGCCACCATTGTCAATTGGTTGTCAGTACAAGTGTGCATAAGAGAGGAGTGCCACTCAAAATAGAAGTCTAGAGGAACAAAACTACTCTGCTTTATTACTTGCTCCTTTGTCTCTGTGGAACAAGTATCAAGGTTATTTCTCTAGTTACAAAAAGTCGTCAACCTTGTAGGGCACATCAAGGATATCTAATCTTCAACATTTTAAATGTTCTGTCATCTACTGATAATCTTTCGTTTTGCTCTGATGCTTGCCTGAAGGCTCTTGCAATTAGCTACAGGCCAGTGGGCTTTATCTTCAACAAAAATGAAATGTCTTATAGTCCTGTGGGAAAGGCTGTGCCAGGTGCTTATAGAGACAGGCTTCTGATGGCGACACTTGAACAACTTTGAGGTTATACGAGTAAACTGAGTCAGGATATTTAGAACTCTGGCTAGAAACAGGTGGGTTCATGAGACTGCTAACCCAAGATTGAGTGGGATAAAAATCAACTATGTAGGACTGAGTAAACTGGTGAGGGATGATGGTGGGTTTTATTTGGAATATTATTGATGTTTAATATTTTATTTTGTGGATATGTAAGGAAGTGGTTTCTCTTCATTTTTATCTATAACTCATAATTTTATTTTGACATTGCAGTCTGATAAAAGTGGAAATTCAGGTTTTTTGTCAGCCTTCATGTAGACAGGGGATTCTCATTAGTACTGGCCTGGCACGAGAGTTCTGGCTCTCCAGAAGCCCTACTTTGATACGATCCTGGCTGAAAAGGGGAGGGGCACCTGTTTACACCTGTCTGCTAGGCTTCTACTGACACTGACGCAGCAGGGAGGGAGAGAATTGCCTCTTTATCTTGGGTGCAGGTGTAAGTCCAGGCTCCCTACTTGGTCCCCAGTGACACCAGGTTCAGGTTTTGGTACACATACATTTGGTACCAGAAAGGTATGTGTAACTGGAAATCTAGGCTCCCTCCAGGGCCTGGCTGGTGGGAATAGGCATAGTGCCACAGTTCTTTCTATGGTATTTGCCTGAAATAGAGTAGTTATTGTCTAAAGATTTCCTGTTTTGTAATAACTGCCCTTTTCAAGGTCCTTTGGCTAAAGGGAGCAGGATTTTCTTTTTTTAAAATTTAATTTAATTTAATTCAATTAATTTAATTTAATTTATTTTTTGTTTTATTATTTTATTTTATTATTTTATTTTATTTTATTTTAATTATTTTATTATCTGCATTCACTGGTGTTTCCAGGTTCTAGAATACAGTCTACAATATGTAAAGCAAAAAACAAATAAACAAATACAAAAAAACAAACCCCAGAGAACCCATCTTTTTATTGTTCTTTGAGTCTTGAGCTCCCTAGCCAGTTTGCCTTCTTTGCTCCACTTCTCAGAGTCCTCTTATGTCTTTCTTATTATATAATATCCAGGGGTTTTAGCTTTATTTGATAGAAGAATAAGGTAAAGTAGATCCACTTCATATTTCTGAACATGGAATTCAGCATTTTCCTCAACTTCTTCTTGAACATTTCTGTTTGAAGTCCCACCAATCACATCAGCTACTTATCATAGTCCACCCAACAGCATATATATATATTTTTTTGTCCAATTTACTTCTTAAACTTTATCCTGTCTTCGTAGCCTCTGATAGTGAACTTTTCTATCAGTACCATCTCCATCTCTTTTCATAACACTTAATTTAACTTTTCTAGGTTTCTCCTCTCTTTTTCACCATCAGAATATATTACATAAGTTACAAACCTGATGTTACAAACACACATCTAATATCTGACCATGTAATGTTCCATAGAAGACAAAGGAAAAAAGATGATGGAATTTTACATTTTGAAATTTTTACCTGTTGGGCCTCATTTTTTTTAATCAATTCAAAAATATAAAAAATATGTCAGGCAATTATTGAAAATTATCTTACTTAAACTCTCCAACAAACTTGAAGTATTATTATTCAGATAAACTATTTGCATTTATGCATTTTTTTTTATTTTGTTAATATGCACATTTTTTGGTCGATGTAGTTCCTTAGGAATAATGCCAGAGCTAAACTGTGTTATGCTATTTAGAATTAAATAAATTACTAAAAATTGTTATAAATTCTCCAGAACTTGCATATTTTGTACTTTGTGGTTTTTCATTTAAGCCTTCAGAAAAGTAGCAACTCTGTATGCTACTGTGTATATAATTATTAATTAAAACATATTAGCTGAACATTACTAATAAACCACTGGACCTCAATTTTTATTAATTTTTTTCTTCAAAATATAATCAAATTTAATTGTACAAAATAGAATTAGGTACTGTATGCAATTATTATAATTGTGTAAGCTTTTATTAAAGTTTGTAAATTTCTTATATATTATCAAAATTGAGAGTTGTGTATTGAAACCAATTTATATTAATAGAAGTAATTCTTAAGTGAGGGTAAACCGATTTCACCTTAATAATCCTGGCCTTTTACTTTTGGGGGAGAATGAACTATTATTTAAACAATTTTTTTACTAGACAATACAATCCTTAGTGACTAAATCATTTTGATTGCTCCTGTGATGCGGATGGCTGCACTGCCTATTAGGTTTCTAAAATAGTGTACTCAAAAGGGTTAATATGATTTAAAAATATTCTTAACTGTCTTATATAATGTAGTAGCTTCTACTACTTGAATGATTATGTTCATCTACAACAGAAAACAATAAGCTCTATTTAAAATAATATGCAAAAGTTTTATTAGAGCAAGGTACTTATGAGGACTTACTGATTAGTACTATTGTTAGAAATGCCCTCTGTGGTTTCATACTGAAAATTAGCACTAAGCTAATGCCAGAGGCAGAAAAAAATAATGAAAATGAATAAGATATAGTCCCGGCGCTAGACAAACTTTCAATCCAATATTTCTTGAAGTACATCAACCTATGAAAATTACACAGTGAGTAAATGTCTATTTGAGACTTCTCTCAAATATATTTTATTCAGATCTTTTGGATATATTTTTGAGTGATTTTTGAACTACTATATTGTTAATCTCCATTTACAGAAAAAGCAACTTAATTGTTGAATGAAAATAAGCATGACTTCTACTCATACTTCAAATCTTAACTTATATATTACTCTTTCAGAGGATTTTCCTTAAAAATATTTAATAAAGGAGGTGGGTATCTATTTCAATCTCATTCATAGAGCTTTATTTTTCTTTTATAGCATTTAATGATTAGCAATTTTATATATGTAAACATATATGTGTGTATATATGTATGTGTATATATATATATATATATATGTGTGTGTGTACATATATAAGTTTTTTATGTGCATCTGTTTATATTTTAATTATATATCCCCCACTGGACCCTGAAACCACAGGACGCAAATACGGTGCCTAATTTGTTAATAGTTCTATCTCCGGAGCCTAGAATGTGGCATGGGATCTAGAATTAGGAGTTCAATAAATAGATCATAATGCCAGAAAAAAACAGGAGAAAAATATTTCTTTCATTGAAATTTTAAGTGAATTTAACTGTTAATTTACAAATGTAATTATGTGCCAAAGCCTATAAAATTTAGGGAAAAATGAGATACAATAATGGAACATATTTTACAAAGAGAAAAAAGTAATGGTAGCCCATATTTTAATGGATTGCCTAAAGCTTCCATTGGATGATTTCTTTTGTCTTCATTAAGTAATTTTTTAACTGAAGGAATAAAGTTCAATGGCAAAATACAAGCGTTTTTTAATAATGATTTAAAAGATAGCAATGTTTTATGCCAGAGGCACTAATGTTGACTAACCTATTTCTCCCCTTTTGATTAAGATAGTCCCTTTCCAAATTTTTATCAATGTTTCAATAAAGCAGTTAAATATTTCAAAATCCAAAAAGTCGTGAATATTGAGTTACTGAAAGTTTTATTAAATAGTATTTCGATATAAGTTAATATTAGTCGAAGTCAAATTATCAACAATTACAATTTTAAATTAACTTTTAGAAATAAGACTTGTATCTACATTGAAGTCAGGTTTTCATAGTTTGCTCACTAAACTGTGTGCAGATGATTTCCCTACTTTTGTCTGCTAAAACCAACACCATGTACAGCAGACTGAGTTTAATTCAAGAGTCATAATGCTGGATAAATCTTTATCTCTTTATATATATTGACAAGTGGTTTATTTGTAAATCAGATTCACAGTGCCATAGATCTTACTAAACTTCACTAATAATTTAAAAGACACAATCAATCCCTTGGGTCAGGAGAAACATTTTTTGTTTTCTTAGAGAAGTCTGAAACTAGTAAATGTCACTCTTAAAAATGCAAAAAAAAAAAAAAATCTCATAGATAGATGTATTATGCTTTCAAATTTAAGAGATACATTTCTTCTTGAGCAATATGCAGAGGCAAACTCGTCTGGAGGGAGCTCTTGATTTTGGAACATTCCTGTTATATAATTCATTAATTACACAGCTTACTTAACTAGCCCCCATTCTCCAGCCAACCATACACCCCAGGTTTATTTACAAAGAAATTACCTAATCATATCTAGTATATTCTGCCAAAAATTTTTCATAGATAGGAACTCTGATATTTTTCCATTAATGAATAATAGCACTTCGAACAGTAAGTCTGGTAGAGAATGAGGTTATTACATTAGCATGTTAATAAGAAGATTTGCTTGAGGTACTCATTTCTTCTGAGTGTTTAGTACTAGATAGAGAGCATATGTTCTATAGGACTACCATTCTTTCCTTCCCACTATTAAAGGCACTAGTAACCATGTGAGGTCAGATCTGAGGACTTTTTTCTCCCTAATTTTTTAAAACAGCTGACATATAAAGTGTAGCCAGAAATTGCCTCTTCTTCAGTGTTCCATAAAACTCCACTTTCCTGTTCTTGAAAATGTATGAAAACTAATTTCAGCCTTGTCTTAATTTTAGTACATATACACAATGGAATATTACTCAGCTATAAGAAAAGATGAAATACTGCCATTTCTGACAACATGGATGTTCCTTGAGATTATCATGCTTTGTGAAATAAGTCAGAAAAAGTTAAGAACCATATAATTTCACTCATGTGTGGAATATAAAACCGAAAACAATGAACAAGACAAAACAATCAGAGATTCATGGACCTGGATGACAGTTTAGTGGTTACCAGAGGGAAGTGGGGGAGGGGAGAAGATAGATAAGGCTAAAGGGGTTCAAATATATGGAGACGGAAAGAAATGTAACTTTGGGTAGTGAACATACAATGATGTATTATTGAATTGTACAATTGAAACCTATGTAATTTTATTAACCAATGTTGTCCCAATATAATAAAAAGCAAAAAAAAAAAAAATTAAGACTTTCACTATAATATCAAAACAACATAATGAATATCAGCCCCCATACACACAAATTGTTCTGCCTAAATAATGGTAAATAACCAGATTTTATTGAACTGCTTAATTTAATAGTAATTCTTAATTACATATCTACCCATATATATCAATACATATCAATATATATACTTTTATGTCCCTCTCACATATATATATATATATATATATATATATATATATACACACACACATATATATATATACACACATAGTAAATATATACATATATCTTTAGTACCTTTACTAATGTATCTTTAGGTAATCTTTGAGGAAAATATAAACATTAAGTATTTAATGGAATCAGAATCAAGCTGATGAGAGTACAAGTGTTCCTATAGGACTTCAGAAATAAGGAACTAGCCATTTTGTCTCATTTTACTCCTATAAACACCATTCAAAATCTTTCACATGAAAACTAAGATGCCAGATAAAATTATTTCTCTCTACGCTGTTATTATAAATAGATAAATGGTGTATCACAAATTATCATTGTCTGTTCCTGTTCTTCACTTTGCAAGGGCTTTTTTCATATAATCACTTACTTCTCAATGCATGTACCTGTTCAACAAGAGGCATTAATACAACACTGTCATCTTGATTTAACATCAAATTACTTGCATGCCATTCCTTTCCTTTTTATATTTTAAAGAAAAAAATGAAGTTCTACTTCTTCTATATGCATTATTTCTAGTGTTCTGGCAACTCATATAAAAAGCCGCCCTAGGGGTTTGACTTCAGAGATGATTATTTCCTCCTTGTGATGTTTGTGTGATAAAATGTGTCAATCTAAACAGCAAGTATATTCTCAAGGCTACCTTTGAAGAATGGCTTGTGTCAGAAGGTTTCATGATAACACAGTTTTAGGACATGACAGCTTTAAGAGATTTCATTCATTCATTCATTCATTCAGGTTAATCCCAGCATAACAACTGGCTAGGGATTTAAACAAAAAATTGCTAGAAGAAATTGGCTTGGATAAGAAGAATTTCTTCACGTAATTCTTACTAATTTGAAAAATAAAGGCAGTTACTTTGAAATAATCTTCTTTAACCTTAAAATTAACTACCCAACCTACACTTTATAGAGAATGGAATAACTGGAATCAAAGTTTGCTAACACTTCTATTTGTTGGTAATGGCATTATTGAGGTACACCAGTACTTTCTATTCTCCTAAGTAATATGATTAAGTAAGAAAAAATATATAAAGAATTTTTTGCCATTTCTCACAGTGAGTGGTGAGGTCTATGTCATCTTCCCTTGAAACTGCACTGGATTTTGTGACTTTTTCTACCAATATAGTATGGCATAATTGAAGCCTTCAGTATGGTATAATTGAAACAATGTGACTTTTGCATGATATAATTGAAATGAAGTGAATTCTGAGATTGGCATAAAAGGTAATACAGCTTTTACCTTGCTTACTGTAATACTACTTCTTGAAGTATTTAGCCATCAGGTAAACACTTTCACTGACCTGAGGAAGTGCTCTGGTACTTTCAGTTCCAGAACCAGTCACCATTTTATTGCATAATGAGTCTTAACCATAATATCACAGTGCAATGGACTAAATATTTATGTGTCCCCTAAATTCAAATATTGATATCCTAACACCCATAAAGTGATGGTATTAGGAACTAGAGCTTTGGGGAAGCAATTAGGTCATGTGGGAAGAATCCTCATGAACTTAGAATCCTCATGAAAGAGTCCTCATGAATCTTCATGAGATTAGTGCACTTATAAAAGACCCCTCATGTGAGGAGGTAGTGACACCATCAGGGACAGCTATTCTCTCCTCCACTGCCTCCTATGGCACTTTAGAAGAACTGCTTGGCAATTACTTCACAGCATTATAAATATTTTTTGTACATGCTCTATCTCTCTTACTAAACTGTGAAAACCTTGAAAGCAGAAGTCATAATCTTATTCATATGTATATTCCCTGCACTCAGCCCATTGTCTTGAATGTGAAAAGCACTATAGATGTGTTTAATAAGTAAGTACAGTGAAATTATTTTTGTCCAAATTTGGGGAAAGTAGGCAAAACACTTAATGATTCTAAATTTTATGTGCCAGATTATATTAAAATTATTTTCAGCCTATCAGCAAATGTTTATTGAGAACATACAGAATCATTATATGAAAAAGTAGAATGCAAACACAAGTCCTGATCTAGGTTTCCAATATTTGATAAGTTTCTAGTTGGGAAAATAATATAATTGCACATGAAAAAACTAAAGTAAAAAAAGCAATATACTTGTCAGGTAGATGTTTGTCAACAAAATGTGAATTTAATTTGAATGAATGAATAATTTTTAAATAAATGACATTTACTTAAAAAAAGAGAGAGAGAGAGAGATCTCTTGTCTCTTCTGCCACATAAGGTTACAGAGAAAAAAGACAGCCATCTAAGAAGTAAGATCTTATCAGATTTGCCAGTGCCTTGATCTTGGACTTCCAGTCTATACAGCTGTAAGAAATAAATTTCTGTTGTTTATAAACCACATAGTCTGTGATATTTCTGTTATAGCAGCCCAAATTGACTAAGATACCTAGTAATGCTCTTTCTAAATTCCTGACCCACAAAAGCTGTTAGAGATATAAAGTGAATAAGTAAAAGGACAGGATAAATCATTTTCTTTAGGTTGCCAATAAGAACTCATATCAAGATTACACATTGATTGAATTGAAGAGCACTTTAAGTAGTAGAAGTATAACAAATAATAACATAATTTATGTAAAGAGACCTAAATTATAGTCTATATATTCCAATAATTGTATTCCTATGACTGTACTATTTTAATTCTCCATGGGACTAAGTTTTCTCTATGCCACATTTATTTATTTGTTTATTTGTTTGTTTGTTTGTTTGTTTAGGGTGACATTGGTTAATAAAATTATATAGATTTCAAGTATGCAATTTAATAATATATCATCTGTATATCTCATTGTGTAGGGGGGGTAGATAAGGGAAAGGGGCATCAAATATATAGTGACAGAATATTTGACTTTGAGTGATAAACATATATTTAAATTGACAAAGAAATGTAGTTTAAGCAAAAGATATTTCAATTGTATTTTTTCAAAGTCCAGGTAATCTCTTACATTATCAAATGCTTTTTTTTTTTTTAAATTAAGTACAATAAAATTTTATTTTTTTTTAGTCTTAAATAGAAAACAAAAACATCTATGGTACCATACATGCTGTACTTAGCCGCTGAGGTATAGGAAAATCAAGAAGTGGTGATTTTAAGTACAAAGGAGATGGCAGCAGTTCAAATGGAACACTGACAATCCTCATAATACATCTGCTAACCTACTTGCATTAATCTAGAAAAAGATTGTGTACTTATCTTGGACTTAAATCACCAAAAGCACATTCAACACCATGTTAAAGACAATAATTACATGCACAACCCTTGAGTTGCTGAAGAAGTTTCTGCCTCTCATTCAGAAAATTGTTACCAATTGCCACTTTTGCTTTTACATTCTCTCCAACTCATTAAAATTTGTAAAGCTGCAACCGACAGTTAAAATAGATTTCAGTAGCATTAACTCCAATTTCAGGAAATTAAATGCTTAGGATCAGAGAGTAGAATATTCTGATTAGGTATATTTACCAGTCTCTTTTAGAAGATGGAAAGTGTGAACTTAAAAACTAGAGACTAAAATATCTGTTTGCTTTTAGATCTTATAGTATCTAAATAGTAGATCATGTTTCTAAGTGAAATTACTTATATCGCTGCCTAAAGGAAAAAACTTTCTTGATTATTTCTGTTTTCAAGTGAAAAAATTAACTGCAGTGATTCAACTTCCACTGAATGGATCAGAGCAAATCATGTCTTTCAATACATCATAGCCCAGTGGGGATTACAAATACATATATAAATATCTACGATAGAAGGACTCCCAATAGTTAGAAATCGGCGAGTAGCAAGGAAATGCCAACTAAGTAAGACACTATACTGGTATGTTCAAGGAGTGTCAAGCACTCTCTAGGTTATGGTGTTAGAAAGAGGGTTATTCTCTTGGAATATGAGGTTTAAAAAGTATACAATATTTAATTGATTTACAGCTTGATTGGAGAAACTCTATCTTTATCTCTGAGGACTGGATGTCTAGTTTTTTCACTCTTGGCCAAGTAAAGGGCTTTAGTTATTATGACATCCCATGTACAGTTTAAAACTTCACAGGGTCAATTTGTGGTCTGTAGGCTTTCCCTGCCTACCTCTTGTCTCTCTCCTCTTTGTGCTTCATGGATATTTCCTCCAATAAATGTCTTACATAGCTTATTCCTTATTGATATCTGCTTCTTGGAAGATGTGAGGTCACACACACATACTCAAATATAACTATATAATAGACAAATGGAGATATTTGTACCTGGTACCTTTATATTTTTCAAATAAAAGAAAGCTTCTAAAATACCAGAGAACATTTTGACATTAAAGCAGTTAAATATCTTCTCAGAAGACATTTTATAATGCAGAGGAAAAGTAATTTCAGCATAAATCTGCTTAAATTTGGACCCATTTTGAAATATGCCAAACCCATTTATTAATAAATATGTATTGGATTTCAGATGGAGCTTTAGAGATACAACAGTAAATAAGAAAGGTCAAATTTTATCTTCAAATAATATAGTCTAAGGGAAGATACAAATAAGAAGAGAAAAATGTACTAAGTTAGGAAAAATAACAAGTATCATGGAAGTACTTAGGAAAGACACAGCCTATGGAGAGTCTAGGATAAATTTATTATGAAGTCAAAAAATTCTTATTAGAGGGAAAAACAATGTATGAAAGCATAGAGTCCAAAGAAAATATAATGATTTTCAATTCAAAGTTTGGAAAAGAAAAAGAAAAAAAAGCTATAGTTGTTTGAAATAAAAAGTATAACTTAAGTTTGACAAAATTTGAATCTGGAGAAATAAGCTGCCTGGCCTTATATTTCAATATTCTATATGATGTGGTAAGAACCAACAAAGACAAGAAGAAGGTATTTAAAGATGTTAAGCATATATGTTCAGAATTTTTTAAAATATACTTTCAACCACTCTTGCTGCAAAAGGAAATAGATTGAGGATAAACTTGCAGGGGAATATAGATATTAAACATCCTTAAAAAAAATCTATTAAGAAACCAATAAACATATTGAAGAATAAACATTCTAAATGCATAGCTTAGCAGGAACCACGAATGAATATGTAAAATCTTAAATATCTAAAATAACAAAAGTAAGCTTAAAAAATCCAGCTATCTAAATTTTATAGAAGACACAAAAGTAGTAAAATAAAATAAAATAAATCAAAGAAGTTTATTAAGAGAATACTAATGAAGAATTTGCTGTAGCTATTTTAATCCCAGAAATGAATATACTTGAAGAAAATATTATTAGGGAAAAAATACAATTTACCAGGAATAAACTAAATTAGGTAATTTAGTTAGATTAAACTAAATTTATATATATACATATATATATATGTGTATATATAGTTTTAATATACAAAACAAAACAGACTTACAAAATGGACTTACATGCAAGGAGAGAATAAAAACTCCATTTGAAAGGACTACAGAATAATTTAACATCACTATCCCAATAATTAATAGATCAAGGAAACAAAAATGTGTTCAAAAAATTTATAGGCATAATTAACTAACTTGTAGTTAAAACCAACTTGTGTTTATACAAAAGTCTGTATTCCATACTAATAGAGTCCATATTATTTTAAAGCATATAGGTAACAACAATAATTTGATGTTAGGTTACAGACAAAATTTCAACAAACTTCAAAAAATGTGTAATACAGACACTATTCCTTGTTCTTCATGCAATTTAGAATCAAATAATCAAAATCTTAATTTAAAAGGTGAGTGGAAATTAGAAAATACACTTCTAAATATTTCAATGGTCAGAGACAAAGTAATAAACATATACAACTGAACAAAATTGAAAATACAACTATATATCAAAAATGGCATACATCATAAGCAATATTTAAAAATAAATTAAACTTACTTTTATTAGAAAATCAGAACAACTAATAATGAGCTAAGCATCCCATGTAAGAATTTAGAAAATAAACAAATTGTAAAACCAAAAAGAGAAAGATAAAAATATCTAAATTATAAATATCATGTTAAATATATAAAAACAGAGATAAAATGGAGAGGAATAATAGAGCAACATACTGACTCTGGAAAAATGTACACACAGCTTGGAGAAGATTGGTTAAGAAAAAAGAAAATGAAGTTTGAAAAGGAGAATATTAGTCTAGATACAACAGATTAAAACTAATAAAAGAATATTATGAATAACTTCATGACAAAACATTGGAAATTTTTTGTAATAAAGTAATTGTCTGGAATTGTACACAGTCCAAACTGCCTCAAGAAAAAACAGAAATTCTCAGTTGCTATGAAGAAGTTGATTTAGTTGTTAAAAATCACACCACAATATGACCACCACCAGTCTGAGAAAATTTAATAGCTTAGATCTACCAAACATTCATGTATAGATAATCTAATTTTATATATATATATGAGTTTTTCATAAAGTTAGATATACACTTAGAATACAAACCAGCATATTTATTTACTCCTAGGTACTTACAAAAGAGAAATTAAAATATACATTCACATAAAATGTTTTATTCAAATTTTATTACAACTTTTAAAAATTTACTTTATTTTATGATGATGATGATGATGATGATGACAACATTGGTTAACAAAATCCAGTGTTTTAAGTGAACAATTCAACAGTAAGGCATATATATATTTCATTGTGTGTTCAACCACCCATAATTAGGTTCCTTTCTGTCATCACATATTTGACCCCTTTTACTCCATCTACCTTCCCCCTCCCCTTACTTTCTGGTAACCACTAGTCCATTATCCATGTCCATGAGTCTCTGTTTGTATGTCCTGTTTATTTGTTGCTTTTAGTTTTATATCTTACATATAAGTGATATCATGTGGTTTTCAACTTTTTTTGTCTGGCTTATTTTACTTAGCATGATTATCTCAAGGTCCACCGATGTTGTCGCAAATGGCACTATTTCATCTCTACTCGTGGCTGAGTAATATTCCATTGTATACATGTACCACAGCTTCTATAGCCGATCATCTATCGTAGGACACTTCAGTTACTTCTATGTCCTGGCTACCGTGAATAATACTATGAACATCGGTGTGCAAATATCTTTTTGGATATGAGTTTTTAAGTCTTTGGGGTAAATACCCAGTAGAGGGATTGCTGGATCATATGGTAGATCAATTCTTAGTTTTTGAGGAACCTCCATACCATTTTTCATAGTGGCTGTACCAATTCACAGCTTTTTAAATAATAGTTAATAACGAAACAACCCAAAAATTCAGAGATTACAAATTAAGAGATTACAAAATAATCTTTCAATGCTATACTACTCAGCAACACAAACTACTAATGCATTCAACAACATGGATGTATTTCAAAAACGTGTAAAAAGCTAGAAATAAAAGACTATATACTGTATGATACACTTCATGTATCATGAAATTTTAGAACAGGCAAAACTATTGTGTCCAAACAAGTCATTGCTTGTCAGGGGCTGGATACTGGGGGTGGGGGTGGGCAGTGGGGGGTGAGAGGGTGGGTAACTAACTGACAAGGGGAATGAAGGAGGTTTAATGGAGATTTTTGTATCATGACTATGATAGCCATTACATGATTTTACATTTGTCAAAATCTATCTAGTTATTCATATAAAACTGTTGAATTTTTTTTGTAAGTAAACCATACCTCAAAAATCTGATTTCTTTAGGAGTGACAGTATTATTTCCCTTATTAAGATATGGTCAAATGAAGAAATTTTTCTATTTCATTGAATTAGTAAGTGTTTTAAGACGTTAATAAACACTAAAATTTTTAACGATGGTCTTATAAACTTGAAAGCCAAATGAATAAATATTCAGGCATATAAAATTATTAATATTTAAAATAATAGAGATAATATATAAGTGATGAAAACTCCAACAGCTTTTAATACAGATTGAAAAAGTTGGAGTAAGGTCAGAAACATGGTAGAGTGAAAGATGTCCCGGATCTCTCCCCTTGAAACAACAATAAGCTGAACATTTAAAACTCAACAAAAAACACCCAAACTGCACACCAGCACATCTGAGCATGGGATTTGAACATAAGAGCTATCACAGGTCAGAACCCCAGGTGTCGGGCAGTGGACTGGGAGAAATAAAGAAGCTGCCTCTAGCAGCCTCCGGAACTCCTTGCAGAAGGAGGGGGAAGAGAGAAGGTGTGGCGAGTTAATTTAATAATCTAGAAGAAATGGACCAGTACTTAGAAAAATACAACCTTCCTAGACTGAATCAAGAAGAACTGGAAAATCTAAATAGACTGATCAGCAGTATGGAAATGGAAACAATCATCAAAAACCTACCAAAAGTAAAAGTCCAGGGACAGATGGCTTCACCAGTGAATCCTACCAAATATTCAAAGAAGATACTTATTCTCCTCAAACTCTTTCAAAAAATTGAAGAGGCAATACTTCCAAACTCATTTTATGAGGCCAATATGACTCTGATAACAAAACCTGGTAAAGATAACTCAAAACAAGAAAACTGCAGACTAGTATCTCTCATGAACACAGACATAAAAATCTTAAATAAGATACTAGCAAACTGAATACATAGTAAAAAAGATTATACACCACAATCAAGTGAGCTTCATCCCGAGGCACAGGGATGGTTCAACATACACAGATTGATTAATGTGATACACCACATAAACAAATTAAAAAATAAGAATTGTATGATCATATCAATAGATGCAGAAAAAGCCTCTGACAAGATACAACACCAATTTATGATCAAAACACTTAACAAAATCAGTAAATAGGAAAATACTTTAATATAATAAAGGCCAAATATGACAAATCCTCAGCCAGCATTACACTTAATGGTGAAAAACTAAAAACTTTCCCTCTAAGATCAGGAATAATTTAAGGTTTTCCACTATCGCCACTGTTACTCAATATAACATTGGAGGTCCTAGCAAGTGCAACCAAGCAAGAGAAATATATAAAAGGCATCCAAATAGGAAACGAAGAAGTCAAACTGTCAGTATTTGTGGATGACATGATTCTCTACATAGAAAACCATAAAGACGCCTCAAGAATAGTACTAGAAACAATAAGCAAATACAGTAAAGTCTCTGGATACAAAATCAACGTTCAAAACTCCATAGCTTTCCTATACTCTAATAATGAAGTGTCAGAAAAAAAAAGTGGAAAAAATAATTCCTTTTGCAATTGCAACAAAAAGAATAAAATACCTAGGAATAAATTTAATGAAATGTGTGAAGGACCTATATAATGAAAACTACAAGATCCTATTAAAAGAAATCGAAGAAGATACAAAGAAATAGAACGATATTCTGTGTTCTTGGGTTGAAAGAATCAACATAGTTAAAATGACCATATTACCTAAAGCATTATACAGATTCAATGCAATCCCCATCAACATCTCATCGGCATTTTTTAAAGAAATGAAACAAAAAATCATCACATTTGCATGGAAGCACAAAAGATCTCGAACTGCCAAAGCATCCTGAGAAAAAATAATGAGGCTGGAGGCATCACTCTGCCCGACTTCAAATTATACTACAAAGTGACAGTAATCAAAGCGGAATGGTATTGGCAGCAAAACAGACTACAAAGTGACAGTAATCAAAACAGAATGGTATTGGCAGCAAAACACGAAGCAGTGGACCAGAATTAAGAGTCCAGAAGTAAACCCATATTTATAGGGGCAAATAATTTTTGACAAAAAAGTGAGAAAACATACAGTGGAGAAATGAAAGCCTCTTCAATAAATAGTGCTGGGAAAACTAGAAAGCCACATGCAAAAGAATGAAACTAGACTGTTGTCTATCGCCACACACCAAAATTAACTCAAAATGGATTAAGGACCTGAATATAAGACCTGAAACAATGAAATACGTAGAAGAAAACATAGGAACTAAACTCAAGGACCTTGGACTTAGAGAGCATTTTATGAATTTGACCTCAAAGGCAAGGAAAGTAAAAGCAAAAATAAATTAATGGGACTACATCAAACTAAAAAGCTTCTGCTCAGCAAAAGAAACCGTCAACAAGAAAAAGAGACAACCAACCGAAAGGGAAAATATATTTGCAAGCAACGCCTCCAATAAGAGCCTAATATCCAAAATATAACAAAGAACTCATTTGACTCAATAACAACACAAAAAACAAATGTTCCAGTCAAAAAATGGGCAGAAGACCTGAACAGACACTTGTCCCTAGAGGACATACAAATGGCCAACAAATATATGGAAAGATGCTCAACATCGCTAGCTATTAGGGAAATACAAATCAAAATCACAATACAGATACCATCTCACACCTGTTAGAATAGCTATAATAACAGGACAAGTATTAACAAATGCTGGAGAGAATGCAGAGAAATGGGAACCTTCATACACTGCTTGTGGGACTGCAAATTGGTACAGCCACTATGGAAAATAGTATGGAGATTCGTCAAAAAACTAAGAATTGATCTACCATATGATCCAGCAATCCTTCTACTGGGCATTTGCCACAAAAACTTGAAAACCCAAGTTAAATAATTTCTTCAATTAAATAAATAAATTAATTAATTAATTAAAAAAATAAAGCCCTGTTAATAGTGATGTTGATATAGTAAGCTGCCATTGTTAATATGAATGCAACATAATGCTGCTAGGCATTGTGTTAGGATGATGTTTATGGATGTTTTCTATTCTTTTCTAAATTTTCCATAGTGTTATTATATTTTATAGTAAAAATAACTTTTTTAATATTAAATATGTTTTTTTTAAAAGATTGGTATGCTCATATTTAGAAAGAACAAAAAACTGACATAAGAATTAAAATTAAGAAGATTTTAAGGTATTTTTGTCCTGATTTATGAACAGTATTCTCATTATAGAAGAAATGAGAAATCAAAGGAAGAACAAAGAAAACAAAAATCTCCAAAATCCTGTCACCCCCAAAATAGATCATTTGGTTTCTATTTTGTGTTTCTTTTGTATATCTGTATGTTTTATAATAAATGTAATTTTCTAAATACAAAAAAAAAGATTTAAAAAGTTGCTATTTGGGGGAATTTTGAAAAAAGATGCATGAAAGGCCATGACAATCACAGGTCAATAAACTTTAAATTAAAAAGATTTATTCATGAAAGAAAACACATTTTAAATAAAACTAGAAATAGATAGTTACTTCTCAGCTACTTATATTAATGGAGAAAAGAATAGCTTGTATTTATTCAATAATTATTCATCAGAAATAAATGGCATTTTATTGACTCTGGTTAACACCAACTGCTTCTAATAGCTAGATATATTAAATGCTATAAATTAAATATATATAAAAGTGGAAGTCTGTATTTCTCTTTTACAAATATTCTTGAAGATAATAAGCAACTCCCAGTGAATTTAGATATACTTGTATGATACCCATTAACCATTTATGATTTATTGACAAGATACCTACTTTCTTTAGCATTTTTTAAACTAGTCTACCATCAAAGTTTCTCTATCAGATAATTCTACAAATTATGTAATTCATCGTAATAGTCTCAATCCATCAATATTAAGTTGAAAAATCAAGAATACATGAATTATGTGGCCTTTTTACATACTTGCATTGAACATTTAAACATTGTTCTAAGTATTGGGACATTCATGTGAATAAGTTACCCAAAATCTATAGTCGCAAGTTTAAATTCTTGTTAGAAGAGAAAAAAATAAAATTGAAAATAAATAAACAAATCCAGATATTTTTAAGTGCTCTCAAGAGCAGAAAAACAGGTACTGGGGTACAACAATACTTTTCAAATTCTCTATAAATCTAGGGTTTTCTCCAAGCTACTTCAAACCAATACTTTTATATAATACAACACAAGTTATAGCAATATCAAAATGCTATAAAATTTGCCCAGCACATATTCCGTACTTGTTGACTTGGTAAACACTGTTCTTGGCCTGGCACCACCTAGTGGATTTCTCTTTTAATACCACAGAGAAGATAACCGAGGAGGGACTTCCTTTTTTGAGATAATAAAGGAAAGCCCTTTTAAGTAGGTACATTAGAATAAGAACTTGAATGATGAAAGGGACAGACATGTAGTATCTATAGACAAACATCAGAAACTTTGTGTAGAGGCAGTGGTTTGTGGACATGTTTAACATGCTTGAGAAAGTAGTACAGCCAAGGCATAGAGAACAAAACGTAGAGAGGATTAGAAGTTTAAGAGTTAAGAAAAGGCCAGATCTTAGAAAGCCTTAATAGCTAAATTTAGCAGTCTAGATTTTATTTTAGTATTTTAGTGTCTTTATAATTCATAATAATATACTAAGAAGTGGAGAAAGTGTATACTAATTACTAATTACTTTTGAAGAAAAGTTAAGCAAGTTATTTAATTTATATGTATGGATCTCAGTTTCTAAATCTGCAAAATAGAAATAACCATTATTTTCTCACAGGTGGTGTGTAGTTAAAAGATATTTAATATATAAAAGACATCTAGATTTCTAGCATATAGAATATCTCAATACTAAGAATTATTGCTCCTTTTCCTTTCATATATATCACATTCTCAATATAAAATTTAACCATGTAATTTATATAATTCTGATTAAAAGGTGCTTGTTTTTGGTTAACAACTTAGTGGTTTAGAAGGTCACTTTATGAACAATTTATAGCACATATTGATTCAGCAAGTGCTTATCAGGAAGGGCTCTATGATTTTCTAAGCACTGAGTAGACTTAAAATCAAAGACAATATAAATACATAAATGGAATAAAAGTAAAATAATATCAAATGGAAAGTGCTAATAAGAAAATTAAGTTGGATAATGTGTAAAGCATGCCCTGGATATAGTTGTGGGAGCCACTTAAATTTGGATCACTTCTAAGAACATGACAGATGAGTTAGGAACTGCATGCAGCTTTGAATTTTGCATTATGATTAAAAGTTTAGGAGTCCAAGCACTAGAGAGTTTAGACAAATATGTAAGGTAAGGAGATGAATACTGAATGATATAGAACCTTGCTATGTGGTAAACATGGCTGGGGGTGGGGTCTGTGCAGCAGAGATGAGAAAAAGGAAGAATGAAGTTGAGCGAAGTGAGTTAATGATAAGAAATATACCACCTTAATGGCTAAATTTTGGTCAAGAAAAGGAAAATAGTAAAAAATAACAAAAGTTATGGTTTATTTAAAAAATAAACTTTATGAAGTTTTTAGGGACTAGGTTAGGGATTTATTTGATGGTAAATGTTGAAAGTATATGTAAAACTTTATGCAGATAAATATAGGAACTTATATGATGGGAATATATATACCTGATTAATGCTATTGAGAATGAAATAATACTGGGTATAAATACACTACTTTTAAACTTGATACATACCTATTTTAGTTATTTTCATTGTTAAATTTATTTAACATCTGTTGACACATTTTTTACACTCTTAGAAAACAAAGGTCAGAATTTCCCTGTCATGAGTTAGTCTTTTATTTTTAAAACTAAGCAACTACATTTCAACTTCTAAAAATTATATAAATTGATATTTTAGTCAATTCATAATATATTACACACAATGGTACTGCATATTCAGAATAATATTGGACTGTTTTGGTTCAGTACCAAAAAATAGTATAAAATTTGTCCATTTTTGTAAAGCAAAATATTACAGTATGAATTTAATATAGTTCTAAATACAAAAGTACTTAGAGGTTTTGAAGAGTTATACACAGAATCACATGAAGTCATTGGAGGTTAATATCATAGTGAACTAGATTTTGAGACAATCTGAAAAAAGTTGAGAAATATAAATTACTAGGAAAAAAGATTTTTAGCAGAAAAGTCTCACTGTGGCAAATTAAAATATATTTATGTTCCTCCAAGAGTGGAAATTTTCAATAATAAATGATATATTTAGATAGTATATTAAAAGGGCCTAACATGAATGTAGTTAGGGAAATACCCTAAATAATCTATGAGATATTCACCTGTCTATTTTACTGAGTTAGTTTACAAAAATATGACATTATAATTTAAAAATTATTCTAATAATGATTAATACATTTCATTAAAATCAACCTAAGCAATGCTCCTTTAAGGAAAGATACTCCATGTAGATATACATAGGATATCATGCTTAAATTATTGTTTTATATAAGTACGCATTTTCACATTCACACAATATTTCTGTTTCTTGTTTTGAAACAACTTGGAAATTTCAAAAATAGTATATACACAATAAAAATATTTGGTATTTATTGTATGTGCAAGCAAGCAAGCACCAGCCTACTTGTATGTTACACAAATGGCCTTAATTACTTCTTACCACAACTCTCTGAAATAGATTTTAATAATCCCATTTGTCAAAGGGGAAAACAGAAGCTCAGAGCTGTTAAGTGTCTTTCTCAAATTTACACAACTCATCACTATTCGGGATTCTGGCTGTCTAATTTCAGAACTACTATTTTTTTATGCACATATGATATTCCATTAGTATTTATGCCAACCAGTTCACTTCTTAATGTTCTGTTTTCTGTTTACTTATTTTATTTAGTTATGGGTCTTATGACTTGTGAAAAATAAGGTAGAAGTCTAATAGATCTGACATCTTATTAGAAATCTTTTTGTCTTTTTATTCATTAAAGATTTTCTTAAACTGATATTTATGGCAATCACCTAAACTGAAAGCTGATAATTTTAGTAAATTCCACAGAAAAAAATGTCGACTTGGGTTTTAAATTGAATTAATCATCAAGCTAGGTGTCCATGAACTGCACACACTTCCTTGGAAGTGGTTGATATCTCTGGAGAAGAGTTGCATGAGTAATAGAATCTGTCATGTCAAAACTCCTTGTATTTAAAATGTATTTAGTAGCCACTATTATATAATGGCTCAAATACAATCAAGAAATGTTTATATAATAAATAACTCCTCTCAGGTATCTTAAATATAGAGCTATATACACATGAAAACTTAATAGTAATAAAGGGGTTAACATTAAAGAAAAAAATGTAAGAATTATAAAGTCATATCTGATTAAATGTTGAATTTGTCATATAAAAGTCAAAGGTTTTAATTCAAAGAGTGTTTTTTTGTAGTTTAAGTGTTCTACGTAGTTCTTCTAAAGACGAGACAAATTTGTTTAACTTTGAAAATTACATATTATTTCTATACCGATCAGAGTTGCAGTAAAAAACAAAAGGTGCATTAATTTAGGTTAAAGAGAATTCAATAAAGTCATCATCTACAGTGTTGTGGGTGTAGTTTAAGAGAAAACAATGGTGACATATAAAGAGTAGATGCGAGCACAGACACAAGAATAGGGAATCACTATGACTCATCCAGGAAGTATAAACAGGTGATGTAGAGATGATAAAAAATATAGAAAACAGAATACAGAACAGAGGTAGAGTGAGATTGTATAGAGAACCTAGACTATCATCTGAAATTATCGCATCATTAAGAATTAAGCACATAAATTTGCTTTAAAATACAACGTCAAATATAGACAAATCCAAGTTATGGCTTTCCCATTTACCTTACTACCATATTTTTTTCTGTATCTCAAGACACAGTCTTTTCTGTTCTTGTTTCAGATATTTCTTTTCTTCTTCTGTCATACCAATTGTTTAACCTCTCTTCCAGCATCTCAAATCTTCTTTCTTTAGGCCTAGTTTAGATATTGCTTACAGGTGAAACCTGTTCTAGCACTTTGTTTTACTTCTCTAGCTCTTAATAATCTTTCTGAGCTTCAATTGCACTTCACACTCGGAATCACACAGTTTAGTACTGGTTGATTTCCAAATGTTCTTAAGTGTCATTTCACTTCGCTTCTAGATTAAAGACATATTTTTATATACTTTTTATTCTACATCACAAAGTAGACTTCAAGCAGCATAATATAAATATAAATTCTTAGAAATTAAATATATTTAAGGTAATGTTTATAATGCCATATTACCCAAGGGTATAATCTAATACTAACCTAGATTTTGGAGTTGTATCAATCAGAGTTCAACTCATCTCAAGGAATGCATAGGATCTCAGGGAATAAAAACTTCAGGAAGCTACTAATACTGCTAAGCCTAAAGTGGCAAAAAAGGAAGCCATGTTACCAAAGCTCATTGAGAACTAGAGGCTTGGGGTGAGGGCAGGTAGGGAAGTTCTCTAGATGGTAGGTGAACACAATAACTTTAAGAAACAAAGTGTATGACAAAAACTTGAGAAAGAAATTGCCCAACCTCTCTTTCCTCCCTCCCCTCACATCTTTGTAAGTGCCTCCAATTGGCTGAACTCAAACAGAATTCAGGAAAAAGAGATTCTTAAGTGATACAGGCCCATGGAGGTCTGCCTATAGAGCACAGAGCCAAGAAGATAAGGACAGAAGGAATAGTCTAACAGAGAATAAACACTACTATGGAAGCAGAAAATAAATTTATTTTATGATATCCAAACCACCTTCTATTTATCATATAGGGAAAGTGATTAAATACATTCATATAGGGAAAATGATTAAAATTCTTTCCTTAGAAAATTAGTTACAGATCAAATCTAATTGCAAAGTGTTTGGCTCTCAAAGTTTAGTTTAGTTCTTGCAAAGGAAATGCTGTGAGTTCCACAGATGAAATGCCTTAAGTAATAAGCTAAGTCTGTATAGACTCAAATAAGAGCTAATGTGTATTTTGCATTTTTAGTTTTGTTAGAAAGTGATATTAACTCTGAGAGATTGACCACTTACATATTCTTCTAATGGACATATTTCACTTCATGTACAGCTACCTCTTGTAATACCTTTTATAGACACATGGTTAACTAGAGAAAGTATGAACAACTGATGTTAAAGCAACAGATCATAGTCTGGCAATGACATCTTCTCTAAGCCTTAGTAGAAAAGGATGAGTTGAAAGAAACAGATCTGAAAGGTGTAGTTGAGTCATACAAAAGGTAGGAATTTAGAATGAAAATCATATGCCCTTGGCTACCGTAATTTCTGCTCTTCCTGTGGCCCATCTCTACTTTCAATTCTACTTGCTTCATTTAATTATATTTTTTACTCTTCCAGATTCTGGATTTTGTAACCACCTAGAGTGTCTGCAAGTATGTACTCTAACAATAAATAGTTTGATACTTGATATAGTTAAGAATATGGTCTTTATAAATCGGCCTTAAACTAAAATAACTCTCCAGAGGATTCCCAATGTATATAAAAGTAAGAGAAGTGACTACCTAGTCAGTCATGGTGATTGTAAATGGCATAATTTTAAAAGATGTATTTTAAAAATCCTAAAATAAATTATCTAAATAATACTCTTTCCTTTAACGGTTGCTTGTCCAGTTTAACTCAGTGATTTCTCTGTTTCCACCCCCAACGAATTCCTTCACGTTGTTACATTGTCCTATCAGCATGGAACAAAAACACTATGAAAGATCCAAGATGGTGAAAAATATCTATGGAATAGATGCAAAGTGTTGAAATGGTCAAGGAAACATTATTCTCTTGCTATACTTGGCTGACTTTTCTGACCATGTACTTATTTGTCTCTGCTTTGCTTTGCTTACTTACTTATGTGGTTGTTAATTAAAGATGTTTGCTTTTATTAGTCCTAAGAAAAATGTTATGGCCCAGGACATTGCCATTGAATTAAATCTTCAATTAAACATATGGATATTTTGATGCCCACAAATTTGGCCCAAATCCCATACTACTCTTATAAATGAAACATAATCAATTTCCATGATATTAAAGCTGAGCCAAAAGGACAGTAATAACCATATCTTATATTTTCATAGTTTCTGAAGCACTTTCATGGGCATTGCCTGACTTGATCTTTAGCTCTAGTACACAGATAAGTAAACTGAGGTTAAGAAAGTTAATTTAAATTTATATTAGAGTTGTCAGGGCTGATCAAAAGGTCCAGTGTCCTAAACACAGTGAGACTTCTACTGTGAATGTTTAAATTTTTATTGCAGGCTTTAAGAGTGAGATTTGCTGACCTTAGTGTTATATAATATACTTAAAATAGTATTCTAAAGATTGTCTAGATAATTCACATTATAGACTACAATTAAAATGCTTTTGAACATATAATGGAAAACAGTGATTTCTAAATCTCTATCTCTTGAGAAATTACATTTTACATTTTTTATTGCGGTGTAACAGACATACAACATTATATTAGCTTCAAGTGTACAACATAATGATTCCATATCTGTATATACATATAGTGAAATAATCACCAAAATAAATCTTAGTTAACATCCATCACTATACATAGTTACAGAATTTTTTCTTGTGATGTTAACTTTTAAGATCTACTCTCTAAGCAACTTTCAAATATGCAATACAGTATTATTAATTATAGTCACCATGCTGTATATTGCAGTCCCATGACTTACATATTTTATAACTGAAATTTTGTACCTTACGACTCCCTTTACAACCATTTGTCCCACTTCCCCCACCTGCAGCCTCTGGTTAAACCACCAATCTGTTTATTCTCTTTGTATCTATGAGCTTGTTTTTATTTGACTATTGTAAATCATGCTGCAGTGAACATGGCGGGGTACATATACCTTTTCAAGTTACTGTTTTCATTTTCTTCAGATACCCAGAAGTGGAATTGCTGGATCATATGGATCATATAGTAGTTCTATTTTTAATTTTTTGAGGAACCTCCATACTGTTTTCCATAGTGGCTGTACCAATTTACATTCCCACTAACAGTGCACAAGGGTTTCCTTTTCTCCACATCCTTGTCAACACTTGTTATTTTTTGTGTTTGTGATAATAGACACTCTAACAGGTGTGAGGTGACATCTCATTGAGGTAATAATTAGCATTTCTCCAAGGATTAGTGATGTCGAGCACCTTTTTATGTACTTATTGGCCATCCATATGTCTTTGGAAAAAATGTCTATTCAGATCATCTGTCCATTTTTTAATTGGATTATTTATTTATTTGCTATTGAGTTGTATGAGTTTTTTAAAGTATATTTTTCTATATTAACTAATCTAATATATGATATATATATATGATGTATATGATAATATATATCTTTATCTAATACATGATTTAAAAATGTTTTCTCCCATTCAGTAGGTTACCTTTTCATTTTAGTGATGGTTTCCTTTGTTGTGCAAAAGCTTTTTGTTTCACGTAATTCCACTTGTTTATTTTTGCTTTTGCTACCCTGAATAGTTATTTTATAAAAAGAAAATTAAAATTCTTTTAAATTAGAATACCATTTACAATACAGGTATCTTTTAAGAACATAAATTGAGTTCTTGCAAACTAAGTATTTCATCTTTATAAAGTAGTCAGTAAAATGACCAGCTCGGATATTGTTTTATATCAGCATTTCTCCAACCTCATTTGGCAGAACTTATTCAGAAGGATGTAATTAGTGCTGTGTTAAAAAAAAAAAAAAAGCTTCTAAAAAAATTTTGGGAATTGCTGGATCCTTTAAATTGCTGAAATACACTGTAGATCTTGAAAAGGGGTAATATTCCAAAATGATTTGGAAAAGAAATTATATTTTTACCCTGAATATTTCTAAGAATTAGCATTTTTTTTAAAAAAACTGTTATGATGGTATCTACTTGTAAGTCTTTTCCTGAATGTCACAATCAATTTCTGATGTACACAATGGGCAAAATAGACAAAGCAACATTTATTACAAGAATGTTGCTTTAATAGAAATCCTTTCTGTCTGGGTATATGAGGGGTATTTGTAATTTAAAATCAGCATTTTTGTTTGTAATACACATGATATATTTTATGATAAAATAGTAATTATCAATATTAATGCACTTAAATATCCCTAAATTTCTATTTGAGAGTCTATACTAATACATTTTTGTATGCATATGAACAAATATATATACTTAAATAGATAAATGTTTTAAAATTTTTTCCCCTTTTTTTAAATTTTTCAAAAAAATTTCCCAGAATTTTGGAGATATAGTTGACATATCACATTGTGTAATATATATAACATGATGTTCATATATGTACATGTTGTGGAGTGAATATCAGAATAAGGTTTGCTTAAACATTGATCACCTCACATAAGTCTCTTTTTTGTGTGTGTGTGAGGACATTTGAGACCTGCTCTCTTAGCAACTTTCAAAGATATAATATAATATTGTTAACTATAGTCACTATGTTGTACATTAGATCCCCAGAACTTCTTCATCAAATAAATGGAATTTTGTACCTTTTGACCAACATCTCTTCATTTTACCAATCCTTCTGCTCCTGGCAACCACCACTCTACTCTACTTCTAGGAGTTTGGCTTTTTTAGATTTCACATCTAAATGAGATTATACAGTATTTGCCTTTGTCTATCTGACTTAATTCATGACATATTGCCCTCAAGCTTCTTCCACGTCACAAATAGGATGTTCTTCATTTTTATGCCTAAATAATATCCTATTATATTTACATATTTTTTTTTATAATTTTAAGAAAGAGTCACATATTCTTAACCCATTGATACAACAATGGACACTTAAATTGTTTCTGTCTTGTCTATTTTAAATAATGCTGCAATGAGCATGGAGCTGCAGATACCTCTTCGAAATACTTTTTAAATTTCCTTTGACTATATACCCAAAAGTGGGAATGCTGAGTCATATGGTAGTTTTACTTTGATTCTTTGAGGAATCTTCATACTGTTTTTCATAGTGGCTATATCAATTTGCATTGTGACTGTTTTAGTTTGCTTAATATATTTAAGCATAATGTTCAGTGCATATATATATCTAAAATTGTTATTTTCTCTTGATGAATTGAAACTTTATCATTTTATAATGACCTTTTCAGTCTCCTGTTATAGTCTTTGACTAAAAGTATATTTTGTCTGATGTAAGTATAACAACCTCTCCTCTTTTTCTTTTTGTTTCTATTTGCATAGAGTATCTTTTGAATCCCTTCACTTATAATGTATGTGTGTCTTCAAAACTGAAGTGAGTCTCTTGTAATTAGCATATAGTTGTGTCTTGGTTTTCTTTTTTTAATGTATTCAGTACACTAAAGCTTTTGATTGGAGAGTTTAATACACTTACATTTAAAGTAATTATTGATAGATAAGATTTACTAATTCTATCTTATTTATTTTCTGGCTATTTTGTTATCCCTTATTTCTTATTTCCTCTCTTGCTGTCTTTTATATACTGATGGTTTTACATAGTGGTATGCTTTGCTTCCCTTTCTCTTATCTTTTGTGTCTACCATAGTTTTTGATTTGTGATTACCATGAGGCTTATATAAAACATTTAATAGCTATAACAGTCTATGTTAAGCTGACAACCACTTAACTTTGATTGCATACAAAACCTCTACATTTTTACTCCCCCCGTTTTATGATTTTGATGTTACAGTTTACCACTTTTTATATTGTGTATCCTTTAACAAATTTTTTAGTGAAAGTTATTACTTTTTGTAGAGTATAGTGATTATCATACCATAGTATTACAGTATTCTGAATTTGACTAAATACTTACCTTTACCAGTGTGTTTTATATTTTCATATTACTAATTAGCATTTTTTCACATCAATACTAATTAGCATCTGTTTCCATAAGCTTGAAGAACTCCTTTGGCATTTTTTATAAGGCATGTCTATTGGTAATGAATTTCATCAGCTTTTATCTGTTTCTTTGGGAAAATTTTTATCTTTCCTTCATTTCCAGAGGACAACTTTAATGGGTAAAGTGTTCTTGTTTGGCAGTTTTTTTTCTTTCAACACTTGAGATGTTTCATATCACTATTTCATGACCTATAAACTTTCTTCTTAGAAATCCAATGATTCCCTTGTATATGAAGGTTTTTATTTTTCCTCTTGCTGTTTTTAAAATTATCTCTTTGTCTTTGATTTTAGACGGTTTTATTATGTCTTGGAAAAGATTATTTTGTATAGAAATTCTGGGAGAACTAAGAGCGTATGAACATGGATGTTCAAATATCTCCCAAACTTTGGGAAGTTCTCAGTCATTGTTTCTTTAAATGAGCTTGTGTCCTCTTTCTCTCTCTCTTCTCCTTCTTGGACTCAAATGATGCATATGTTGTTTCTTTTAATGATATTCCATTTTTTGTGCAGTCTTTCCTTACTCTTTTTTATTCTTTTATCTTTGTTCTGCTCTTATTAGATATTTCAAATGATTTGTTTTCTGCTTCACAGATTCTTTATTTTTCTTGATCTAGTCTTATGTTGGTGCTCTCTATTGCATTTTTTTTTTCATTTTAATAATTGTATTTCTTAGCTCCAGAATTTCTAGTCGGTTCTTTTTTATTTCTAATCTCTCTGCTAAATTTTCCACTGTGTTTATGTATTGTTTTCTTGATATCATCAAATTGTCTTTCTGTGTTTTCTTGCAGTTCACTGAGATTCTTTATGACACTATTTTGAATTCTTTATTGGAAAGTTAATGGATCTCCTTTTCTTTGGAATGGGGTTTGTTACAGGAAAATTATTGTGTTTCTATGTTGGTGGCATGTTTCTTGATCTTTTGTTTTTCTTGAAGTCTTGCATTGCTTCATGATCTTCACAATTAAAGATGTAATCACATCTTCCTCTAGTTTTATTGATTTGGTTCATGAGAGTGATACATTCTCTCAGCCTTGTTAGGGATTATGAGGCTTTCTCAGATCTTTTCTTTGGATATGCCTGCTCCATACTTCTTATTTTTTCTTGGAGGGAATTCTTAAGATTTTATGCCTTTTCTAGATCCTTCAAAACTAGTTCAGGTGCTGACAGCCTCCCTTTTGCTTGTTTTCCCTTGGATGGTCCTGAATGTTTGAATGTGTGTGCTTTCTCTCTATCTTGCAGAGTTAGGCTAGCTTTTTATGTGTGCTCCCTAGATATCTGGCAAGGTATGTTCTCACCACCATTGGGGGTGCACACAATGAGCTACCTACAGAGCGTGAGGGGGGTAAGTAAAGTGGAGCATTGCTGATGCCCTTGGGCCAACTGTGGGGACTCATAGACAAGGCATCCCTACCAGCTTGTGGGCTGGCTTCTTGACGGAGTTCACAAAGCGAACTTAGTAGGAGTCATGTTTCCCTGGCTGCTGTTTTCCCAGCCACTCCATGCTCCGCAATTGTGTAGCACACCTCAGTATTCTGGATGGGATGAGAAAGAAGTAGATCTCTTTGGCAACATCCTGCACACCTGGAGAGGCTACATAATTACTTATATGCTTTCACTTTTTCTCATAGGATAAATCACAAACTAAGAAATTCTTTCTTAGCACATAGCTGTGCTACCTTGGAGGTGGAGTAACACAGGTAAAATAAAACTGTTCTTTTCATACTCTTCAGTGTGTCCAATCTCAAATTGTTTTTTGCTCCAACAATGTACTAGAACTTCTTTGCCAGACTCCCAGTCTTCCAGGAAGACACTGTCATCCATAGAGTATTGTTAAAACTGTTGTTCTTTGTGGGGAAAATGGAAGAATACTCCTATTTTCCCATTTTCATTATTTTCCTTTTTTCATTAGTTCAAATATTAATTTTTGTCAAACGATACAACGAATGTGGGTAAAATTTGCTAATTCTGAAACATTAGTTTTTTAGCAACCACACAGTTGCTAAAGAGGAAGACTCTTTTTAATGTCTATTGAAATGTATATCAATAGCTTCAAGTGTCTTAAAATAAAGAACTGATAATGCATGACAAATGTCATTAAAATGTATTTTACAATATAATGATTAATCTATAAGGAAATAAATCTTTTTTCTCATAATGGGATGCTGTCTTTCCTGAAGTTAATTTATTCCTGATCCAGTTCTGCTTCATTTATGATTGAGCCAAATCCGAACACTTTTGAAAAACATTTGGAATTCTTTCTATAGCTTTTAAAATTGCTTATCCTTGCTGGCCTTTAAGAGTATAAAACTTAAACACCCAATCCTGAGGGCCTATACCTTTTAGAGTTTCCCTAACTTTACAGTAAGGAACTAGTTTAACACTGTATTAGAAACCGTTTGATGGATAGATTATCTAATGAAAAATTGTCAAAGTGAGGAGGAATATATCACCCATCTTCTCTCAGTTTCCTGAAAGATAAAGAGAATAATGAAACATTTTTAAAAAGAGACTAACTGTGAATGTTGATTCTCAAATATCAGAAAAAGAGAGAAGGGGTATGAAGAAAACTTCTAAGGTACAGCCCCTTGACTTTGTTGTAATGTTTGGTAGTTTTTCTGTTAAGTTCTGAATGATAAGGTTGTTCCCAATCTGGGTAGAAGGGTACATTGACTTAGTGAAACTAGTACATATGTTCCACTTTGTTTATTTTCACAGTCTTTTAGGGAACATAAAAATGGCTCTTCACATCATAATATTGACAATTTTTAGAATAACTTGTTCCTCTGATACTGTTGCTTTGACTAGGAATGGAGTAGTTTGTTACCACCTCTATCTACTCATCATCCTTGAATATACAATAACCCAGTGATTGTGTGAATGAAATTAAAACAATAGTAGAACAATATGATAAAAATTACTATTTTTCCTACTATTCTTTCTTTTTCCCTTGAATTCCTTGAGTATTATTATTCTCTTTTTTTCTTAAATTCTATATCAACTCAATACCACCAGAATGAAGGTCTTTCTATACTCTTTTGCAGCTAAATATGACTCTGTGACTAAATTCTAGCTAGTGAGATATAAGCAGAATTTGTTTGGCAGTGTCTAGAATACTGTCTATGAGATAATTTCTGTGCAAGTTTTGTTTTTTTCTGAACTATTTTCTTTATCTTGCTACCTAGAATGCAAATATTACCCTCTTGAACCGTGATAATGAAGCCACTCCCTAGAGATAGAGGAATCTGAGTCTTGAAGAACTGAATGAAACAGTACTGCCACACCAATCCTCTTATGTTGACCTCTGGGCTTTTGGATTAGTGGAAATAAACTTCTAAATTGCTTAAGTCACCATTATTTTGGTTTAATTTAAGATTGATAAAGATGTGTTGATTGGAATGAGCATTCTTCTCATTTTGGTATCTATAAATATAGGCTTAATGGAAGTGTGTGTTTATGACAATGGTAGCAATGACTCAGATTATGAAGCCTGAATTATTATCCTTATCATGCCATGGAAAAACTTTGTGTTCTATCTTGTAACTTGGAAGCCCGACTATTACCTGACCCAGAGGAAATGTTATCCTTACCATTTCAGAAAATATCGTTACTGCTTTCAACAAAATGCTTGGACAGATAAACTCAAGTCAGAGCTATTCAAACCACAAAAAGGATGGAAAAGGGATTATGTGTGTTATAAGAAGCACTTTCTGCCTTGGCCAAGGATGGAAATTGACAGGAAGACTCATAATTGGAAGCCTTGAAAGTCTGAAAAAGCCAACTGTTTTTGTACTAAAAACTGGACCAGTTAAGTAGTGGTTTAAAAATGCCAGACTTAACAAGAAGTAATACTGATGTCCTTACCCACAAAGACTGCAAGCTTAATGGCAGATTTGTGTCAAGAGTGTTGTCTTACCCTTCTATGTCATTATTTCCAATAGTGTCAAGATAATCAGTACTAATTAAGAGGATTAAGGAAGGATAAAATTCTTTACATAAAACACTAGAGACTTCAGGGTTAAATTCTAAGTTTAAACAAAATATTCTGCTAAGGGAACATGCATATGAAATTGACCAGAAAAAAATAAGAAGCTTACAGAGTGGTTGAATAGATTATATTGCTACAGAAAACAAGAGACAGACTGGAGCAAAAGTCAATAAATTTTTTACCCAGCAGCAATCTAAGGACTCACAAATCTGTACTAGCAGAAGATGGGCTCCTAAATCGACAGTCTCCAAAAAAGAACATATTTTCTGATGCCCACCATCAATGTGGCTATCAAGAATACAGAATATTGAAGAACCACTCTGAGACACAGAAGGTGTTCAGAAGACAATGAAAAAGGGGATTCTTCCCAGAGAATATAACCAGAGCTGCCAGATGATCTAATAAAGAAAATTATCCTTCTGTCAGAAGAAGAAGTGTTCATTACTCCTGCCTAATGGAATTTTATTATTGTTATGGCATAGCAATGGCTGTGTTTTTACTGTGATTTCCTGCTTGTAGTTCGCTATCGTATATGTATACCTGCACCACACAATGTGAGATACTGGACTTTGAATTGGCTGCAGAAGCTGGAAGATATTTTAGGGTTTTTCACTCTTAACATGGTGAAATTTTCTGTGTGTTAGAAAAATAATAATATGCCTAAGAGACCAAAGAGGACAGATGTTTATCTTCACTTTTTAATTTAATTTAATTTAATTTAATTTAATTTAATTTTTTGGTAATAAAATTTACAACTGGTTATGCTTCTCACCCTCCCTTTTTGTTAGGTGTGGTTGTATAACTAAATTCTAGTGAATGGGGCATAAGCAGGCCCCTAAGAGTCAGGTAGAATATGTCCTTTTGCTTTTTTTCCTCCCTTTTCTCCTTCCTTCTGGTTAGAAGGCAGATATGCTATGCTGCCTGAAGCATCCTCTTTGGAACATGAAATGATCATGATATATAGCCCACATACATATCAACATAAAAGACACGTAGACACATGACATTATATCTTGGCATATTTGCCATAGAAGACCTCCATTCAATATTTTGCACAAGAGAGAAGTGAGCTTTAACGATCGAAAACATTGTTATTTGGGATTTCCTGTCACTCATAGCTAAATATAATACAATAAATACTTCAAAATTTATCAAATATAAATAAAATGTGACTCAGTTAAGAGCATTTACATCTTCAAGTAATAGAACACCCAGTAACAATATGATAATGATAGAGTTTGTATTTTTCATGTAGCAAGTCCTAGTAGGAAACAATGGGGTTAGGCTCAGCTAGACCGAGATCCCTTCAAGGACCTAAGCTCTCCCTTTATTTCTTCTACTTTATCTTTAATGTGTTGGCATTTTTTATTTATTTTTACACTTCATGATTATAGAAAGGGTACCTCCGTTTCAGATCTCATAATTCTTTTAAGGCGGAAATGAGGGTGAAAAGAAATGAGTTTTCTTTACTCCTTTCACCAGGAAAGCAGCATACGAGCAAGCTGTTCATGAGATTTCATCATTCTGAACTGAGAATCACCATCTCCCTAAGCACAGAAAATGGAAAAAGTCTGGAGCTCTGACTTTTCATAGGAGGAACAGAGAGAGAAGGAGATGGAAATGTTTGCTCCTACCACATGCCAGTTAATTCCAATATACTCGTCCTCCAAATAAAAGAGGACTTTAATACATGTACTGTGGACTTCACTCAGATATACTTCATAACCTTTTGTAAGTAAATTGACTGATTTAAAGAAATGATGCATTCAAAATATGTAGTATATGGATGGTTAATTAAATGAACAAAAAAGAACACTGACTATGAAAACATTTTGTTTCACAATTAAAAGATAAATAACACAGCAGTATAGAACTCAAACTAAGTGGCACTATATAACAATAGGCCAGTTCATTTATGCAAAACAGCAGTAGAAATTATATAAAAGTATAATAGTCACATCAATTTTGTTAAAGTGTTACCAATATTGCTAATTTAATTATAGACTGATGTCTCTTGTGTAGTTTTTAAGTCTTAACAACATACTTTTGCTTTACTCCAAGAGATATCATTAATTTTATGAGAAAAATATACATACTTTTTCAGTGAGACTTACTTGTTTATCCTTAAGACTATTATCTAAGGAACTATTTCCATTATTAGCTGTTCATTGTTAGGAAATTTACTCTTTATTTTATTATCCTTGGGAGATCAAAGACTTATGTAGTTTTTCAGTTAAGATTGGATATATTCTGACTTGCTTTAGTAGCAGGAGACATTTCCTGGTGTAACCAAAGTTCATGAAAACTTAAAACATTTTATGTACACATTTATTGACATTTTTTACTTATTTTGTTATGTAAATCTGAAAAAAAAGCCTTAATAAACATATAATTTTTATAGCACTTGACTATTTGGAGGTGTTGATGATGATTAGGATATTTTAACACAATGATAGGCAATCCATAGAAAATATGGATTCTGGTATATGAGCTGAATAAAAATAGAGAATTATCTATCGTACAACCAATGGTTCATAGTTTCCTGTCATATGCCCTCCTTTTATTTTTTATCTATATGATTATGTTTACAATGTGTATGGCCATATGTGCATGTGCAGGTATTAGTTTCCATCAAAAATGATCCTTCAGAATTTTAGTCTAATTTCCAGTCTTCATTGATTGAGCAGGAAAATAAAGTCCTGGCTGGAAACAAATGATGAGTGTTACTGCCCGGATAGCTTCCCCTAGTAGCTCAAGAGAGAATCCACAGATTTTGCTAACACTGAAAATGATGCACAATATTAGATATTTGTAAAATATTATTTTATTATCTTTATTGACTAACTTCTAAATATTACCCTATTAATAAGATATTTCGATTATTGGAATGGTTAGAAAGAAACCAGAGTGAGAATTTTGTGTTTTTTTTTGTTTTCCTTGTTTTTTCATCTGATAAAATTAGTCAAACTCATTAAAACAACAAATATTAATTCTTTCTCTCCTAAAGCTTTGAAGCAATGAAAAAAATCCAAGATGAAAATGGGAAATTTGTTTAACCTACCTGGCTTATTCTCATCATGATATTAAATACTGAAGTTGCTGATTAGAGATTTGGCATTTCCATTGCTACAGTGTTCCTCAGATGGCAGGCAGAATTCAAAATGAAGGAGAAAGCAGAAAAGAAGAAAAAAAATGGCTCAAGTAGATATTTTTCACTTGCAGTCTTTGTTCCAAGAAATTAAAAATGATCAAATGACCATGTTACAAAAAAAAAAAAAACGCATAAATATGACAACCACATAAATTACCACCAAAGAACAGAATTCTGCAGTTGCAGACATTTTTACTATAACATGGAATATTGAGACTGGCTTTTGCCTGTCTATCAGATTATTAATAGAAAATGGGTAGCATCATCTAGCTGTAACACATACAGGATAAAATTATACCTCGAGCTCTTGGGCCAATGTAGGAATTCAAACACTATCCAAAGAGACTTGAGACCATAGTAGCATTAACACAGGAGTAGCCCCATGAAATTACATGTAAATACATACAATGTTAGCACAGAAGTTTTGTTGTTGTTTTTCAATTTTCTGAAGTCTTAGCATGAGAGGAAATTATTAACTGTATATTTTGCCTTAAGCTGAGCAATAACTCATTTTGTTATAAGTGTAATTTTTCTTTCATGAACCATTCTTCATGACTATGCCCTCAAATACAAATGCTCTATAATCTTGAAATTCTCCTGGTTACAGTCAATGTATTTTTCATAGGCTAATATTTCCAGAATACCTCCTAAATCTTTGCAAATTGTTACATTATTTTATGTTTTAACGTTGTGTAAATTCTAGTTCCTTTAGAAAAAATAAAAAGATTTGCAGTTCTGTGTAACTAGGAAAAGAATAAGGTACTAAAGTAATATAAGGCGGGTTAATACTTTTGAATCAGCCATTAAATGACAATTTGCCATAAATTTAAATTGTATATACTGCTATATTTTCTACTCTTCCAAGATTGAAACACTTGTTTTCCTTATAGGCATATTGAAGATATCAGAGTAAAATAAAAATACAGGGGAAAAAATAGATATACAGACTGTATCTCTTGTGTATGATGGAATTTAATGCGAGTGTCAAATGGCTGTTTTTATTCATGACATAGGAATGCACTAATGCTAGTAGTTCACATGAAAATACATGGTTCAAGAAAGGAGTGTATTTCACTGGGATAAATAGCTTACCTCCCAGTGAGCAGAGATTCCCACAACAGAAACTTGGCAAGAATTTGTCTGTAATGAATTAGATCATTTGAAAGAAGAATTTAGTATTGTTTCTTTTCCAGGAGATGAATGATTAAAACTACTCCCTATACCAGGTGCTCTATGGTGCTCTTGACCTTCATCCCCATCTATGTTTGCAGGTGTTCCTTCAATTTTACAGGGATAAACACTGTCTTTCTATGTCTCCATGCGGTATAATTTTAGTGGCATGCATTGTGGATGAGAACAGTCACTTCTTTTGCCATTACAGCTCAATTTTCAACAAGAGACTCCAAAATCTCATCCATAAAATTTGGATGTGTATCAAGGGAACTGGAAGAGAAGCCAGCATTTGTATATACTGTGTATATGAGTATAGGACTTTAACCAGATATTTTTCTTTGAGTGGACTTAAAGAAAGAATTTAAATTTGATAAAATATATTAATATTATATGTAGTTTCTGATGATGCATTTAAAAATGAAGAATGGTAAAAAATAGAATAATTTTATTTGAACAACAGCATTGCATTTGGTTGATGCACCATTCGAATCTGAATTACAGTTGTAAGTGCATATGTTGATACACTAGAAAAGTATGACCCAATATATTACCTATTGTGGTTGTGCCATGTTAGAGGTAGATGACAAGAGAGAGAGCATATTATCAAGAAAAAATACAGGTGACTTTACTGTGCCACTGCTGCTGGAAACAAGAGAAACAAAAGCTGCCTCCCCATAAACTGTGACTCTGCCTCTAATGCTGAATAACAGGTAACTAGAAAATACATTACAGGTAGAGTAAATCTAAATCTGTTGGTTTACCTCTGTTGTCTGTCTGTCTGTCTGTATCATCTATCTATATTTATCTATCTATCTGTCTATCATCTATCTAATCTTAAGAAAGCTCTTGTATGACAAAATACTGTTTAACATTAGGGAGGTTACATGAATTTATAGATGCTAACATATACTCTTTTCCAGAGTTTTAGCTTTCACATTTGTTTTTCCATATTTGACTTTGGTATTGCTGGATATTAATTCTGGTGAGTGTTATTGAATCATTTGATTAGTTTGAGGAATTGAAATAGAAGAGCAATGCAATGATAACATAAATATACAAAGGCCTTTTCAATACTGTAATCAAGTACTTAAAAGCACATGCAATGAAAAAAATGGTAGTAATAGAGCAACAATATAGGATAAAAAGAAATTTAGTTAGTAAGGTCAAAACAAAAAAAAAGCTAGGAGAAGATTTTAAGCCAAACTTTGAAAAACAGCATTTGTCTTCATTATTAATCACTATATCTTATGAATGTATTAGAATGCTGCTTTTGATACAATAATCCAGAGTTTGGGAGTTATTGTACTTTTAAGATGGTGGTGCTCAAGTCACAGTCACAATGGATACTTCTAAAACCGCATAATTTGAACTTCTTTTTAGGTTTGTTGGGCCAAAAAGCCAAAACAACAAATAAATAAATAAATAACTTCCATACCTTGTTCCCCATTAACACAGAAACAGGATTATGTCCTGCTCCCCAATACATATAAAATTTGTGCAAAAATATCTCCTATGACAATGTTTTACAATCTATAAACAATATGTAGAAGATATCTTGATATGAATCCCATCTTTTGTGTTGTGGGTTTTTTTGTTTTCTACTAACAAATCTGATCTTTAAAGTTAAAAAAATAAGTTAAATAAAATGAATAAATAAATAAATGGACAACTCCCAAATCAAATAAAGTAAAATATGAATTTTGAAGGTAAATTTAATTACCAACAGTGATTTGTAATATATTTTTTTAAAAAAGAAAAAATATGAAATGTGGAAGATATATTACAGAGAGAGTAAATCTAAAAGGACTTACTACCCTGATCTTTTCTCCTACTTATTAATATGCATCATTGGCATGCAGAGAGTAGCTGATTGTATCTTCTGGGACAAGCAAAGAAAATAACAAATATATTGAACCAGAGATGTGTTGTTTGAAGAAAGCAAGAATGCTCTCAGATATTACTTGACAAATAGGCCAGCCTGAAGAGATCTGGTGTACAAACACAGAAGATTTGTATATCAGAAAGAAAAGCAACAATTACAGTCAAAAAGAATAACTGGTCTTTTGAAAAATTTATGAAAATATAATGATGCCAAAAGAGGTATTATATTACAAAATATAATAAAAAGTGATGTGCATATATAAATTTCCTGATTAATTTAAATATTTGAGTCTGAAACTGAAATTTTAAAAATATAAGTGGTTTAAACTATAGACATAGGCTCTTTTCTTTCTGAAAGGACATAAAATAGGTAAAAAGATTTATATAAATTGTTTAAGAGGGGTGATTAACATCTCTGGTGCTTCACGCTACTTTAGAATCCCCTGGTTTGATTACTCAACCTGCCAAACTTTGAAAATCCCATCTGTGTCAGTGTCAGTGCTTTAGACTGTCACTTAGATTCCGCCAATATGTGGACCCGATTCTGGAATAAAAGGACTGTACTGGGGATGAAGATTATACAAGATAAGATCTGGCTCTGAGTGTAATTATTGGGGATATCTAATTATGCTTTAAGTTCATTTGGAGAAAAAGGAAAATTTTCTATTTATATTGGAAAATAGAGAATACATCCTGAGAAACTCTTCTGATTTTGCTCAAAAACTTGGACCATGCAAAATAAGCCATGGAAGATTTTTGTTCTATAAGGTAAATAGAGTGTCAGACAATGGGAAAAAATACTGTGGTTCTGACATAAGAAGAAATAATGTGACATTTTGGTGTTTATTACAAGAGCAGTGAAAAATTTTGAGCAGCAACATGTGGAAATTACAGTGTTTGGTAGACATGACAGTACTTAGAATAAAAAGACAATGGAATTGGTCAAAATTGTCTGAGGCTTGATATGCTATTATTCTTAGACGCAGCAGTAGATTCCAGTTTGTAGGATACTTCACTTTAGAACAGAAAATCGAGGCTGCAAAAAGTTTAAGTAACAGTAACTTAATAAGGGAAATTATAACAAAAGTGATGATAGGGCTTAGAAAACAGAGTCTGACTCCACTTTACTGGCTAATGCTGGTATATTCAGTTTAAAGGGAGTAAAATAAGGGAGAAAAGAAAAGAAACACAAGATGTTCTAATACTTTGCTGACCACAGCTTCTCACGGAAATCTAGGTGGTGGATATGGAATATGTCATATGGAGGTCTCTGCAGAAGTTACATGGAATTACTCTGTCTAAGGAAAGATGGAGGAGGGTAGAGCAAGTGGAGAGATCTAACTCCACGTAGCATTAACACTGAATGATTGTATGATTGTACTACCCTTCCTCTCCCCTCAACTGCCTGAGAAGTCAGAGCCCCCAGAACTCTAGTCTAGCTAGACACTGTTGAAATTGCTGGAAATCTCACCTAAGAGGCATGATGGAAGACTTGCTACATCCCAGGCTACACACCTGCACAGTCTGAGTCAGTCTGCATGCTAATTGTTGAAGCAAGTGGGACAGCACTAATGGCTTTGTGAGCATGTAAAACACAGATCTCTTCAGGTCCCAAAGCAAGGCAAATAGCTGTGGCCCAAAGGGCAGAAGGGACTAGTCAGAACTGAGGTGGTGTTAAGGCTGGTTCCCATAAATGAGGAATCATTATTCTTTGTCAGTATACTTAATAATAAAGGAATAAATAAAACAAAATAAAAAAAGGAATGAAATATTAAATGATTAAGTGTTAAATGTGATTTTAGGGAGATATAAACATTTAAAAAGAGATATGTTAAGTGTCGGGTGGGAGTCTCGATTAAAGGGGAATTCTATTATATAGTAAAAGGAAAATAAAAACATTTAATTTTTAAAATAAATAAAATTATATAATAATTTAAGAGAATAAAATCTCATAGTGAATTCTTTCGAGGCACATGAACCCCAAAGAGATTGAAGTTATGATAACCATGTAAATAGAAGGAAGTTTTAATCATTTTGAATTAAGGTACTAAATTCAAGGAAAATTGTACAGATCAACTAGACTTTAAGGAGATCGAAAGCAAGGATAAAAATCAAGCAAAATTTTGAAATGATTTAGACTCTTACCAAAGGAGAAATAAAAGAAACAAGGACATCTGATTGATAGATTCGAGGTCTCTAACAAGACCTAAATTGAGTGACCATCATTCCCTGTGGTCCAGGTAATACAACCCTCAAGCTAACAACATGATTACGAGGAAAACCTCATGTAAATAAAATAAACAACAATTAGGAGCTCTTCAGTTCAACCTTGGGGGAAGAACTGGAAAGGAACTTACTTTGAGTTGTGCTTCTGGCAAAGAATGGATTTATGTTGGGGAAGAATTTGAGCTGTATATGAAAGAGCAGTTGAAGGAACTTCTGGAGATTGCTGGTTATTATCTGATCAGTCAGGTCAGTGTGTATCAAATCATAATACAGTTTGTTATCCATGATGCCTTGTCAATACTTCCCATTGGCTTTGCTCCAAAAGAAACTATGCGTTATAAAAAGGAGCTCACTTTCGTTTGTCCTGGAATCAGAGAAATCAGTGCAAACTGTAATTATACATTCCTCCAGAGCACTGAGCTTGCCTAGCACAAGAGTTGATTTTGACAACAAAACAGACTCTTCTGCTCCTATTGGGATGCCTTAATTTCTCTTCCAGCCTTCTTTATACCTTCTCACTATCAAAAACAACCCTATGAGCACATAAAATCGTGTTTCTTTAAATGAAATAAAGTGTCCAAAATCTCATTGTGCTTCTATTAGAAGAGCAAAAGCCAGAGTTATTATGATCATGTCCATAGAAGAGGGCTCTTTTCCTTGTGGATTCATATAATCATACAATGCTCTGATTTATGCTATGTCATACAGTTCAGAGATTTTCATAAGTTTTAATGCTTATTCACTTATTGGGTATTTACAGCTTCCCATTATAGCATTTTGTTCTAGTAAAAATGGATAAATAGTTTTTTTTAAAAACAATTCTGGTCAAAATCAAGTCGTAGAAATGTATTTTGAGATACTAATAATAAACAGTGACATACCACTTCCATCTGAGATTCTGAGCAAAACCATGGTGTGAAGTAGCCCAGTGAGGACACATGAATGGAAGTTATGTCACTAAACCAGCTTCTAAATTTGTTGTACTGAGACATTCTCAATTCATCTTTAAGAAAACAAAATAAATTGCTAGAACAGAATGATGATATGCATCTTGTTGGCTTTAGCCCAAATACTGTGCTAATAAGATTTCTCATAGCCTTCAAGTTCACATAGAAGTAACATATCTTATGAACCTGTAAAATTATTAAAAGGACACTTCTCAATAAAACATTACAGGTCCTTAAATTTCACAAATTGTCAACATAGTTGTGGAATTTCTTATAAGGATTTCTTAAGATGGTTATGTTATTAAAATGATATGTAGTAGAAACAAATCTTTTCAATGGTTTCTCTTAACTGTACAAGTATATAACAATTTAATAAAGACCTCAGATTAGGAGACTGTGTACCTTATTCTTGTCTACTCTTACTGTCTCAATTTATTTACTTCTCACTTATTCTTTAACCAACTCCAAACTAGTTTCCATCCATACATTCTATGTACTTTGATTTCAGTTATGTTCTTTTAGATGATGTCTAATCCAATATAATTTGTTTAATTCTTATCTTGCATGACATTTTACTAATTTTTGACAGTGAGGGATTATTCCTTCTTTCATGAACCCGGATTTCACCCTGGGTTCCATAATGCTATAATATCCTGATTTCCTTCCTGTTTATGACGCTAATCATTCTCAGTATGTTTTTGTGGCACCAGATAAACAGGCAAAGAAGACAGTATTCAAGATTATTTCAATACAGGAGAGAGACCAAAACTCAGAACTCAACTTCTCTGAAAAAAAAGGCAGCAGGTAGCATTTTTAAGAGCTGAGGTGAATGGGAGAGATATTGGCCATCTATGTTTGCTAATTAGCTTTACCCAGAGAAAAAGTAAACTTCTAATATCTTCATATAGGAGGTATTTTACAACTTGGAGCTAGGTGCTCCCTAAAGTTAAGTTTCTACCCTCCCACAGAAACTGAAAGATAGCACTACAGCAGGTCCTCAAATAATGTTGTTTTATTCAACATCGTTTCATTATAACCTTGATGAGAAAAAAAAATCGGCTTCAGTCTGGGGCCACTATCTGTGTGGAGTTTACATGTTCTCCCCATGTTTGCATAAGCTTTTTCCAAGCACTCCGGTTTCTTCTCATATCCCCAAGTTGTGCATGTTGGGGAATTGGCATGTCTAAATTGTCCCAGTCTGTGTGGGTGTGAGTGTGAGTGCCACAGAGGGGAAAGACATCCTGTCCAGGATGTGAGGTCTTGTGCCCTGAGCTGCCAGGGTAGGCTTCAGCTACTCTGACCCTGAACTGGAATAAGCAGGTTGGAAAATCATTATCTTACTTGTTTTTATTAATCTTTCTTTAGTGGATGTAGAGCTCCCGTTTATGTCAATGTTTAGTATTAGAGGTGTTTTGGGTCTTTAGTTAGAATTTCAGTGATGTTTTTGTGACCAGAAATATGCCATAGAAATGTCATTCTTGTTTCTATCATATGTTCTATGGTAAAATTGGTTTTCTTAAACCTCGTTTGCTTACAGTCCCACTTTCCAAGAACCTATTGACTATGTTAAGTGTGGACTTACTGTTCTATCTTTCTTGATGATTATATTTTAAAGGGATGGTTTCCAGGTCCTTGAGAAAGACAATCCCAGACTGTAAAACTGTCAAGATGATTTTTTAAAGATTTACATCTTAAAGAGACAAAGAAATAATTTACAATTATAAGTTTTCTAAACAAATGTTTTAAAGAAAGGGAAGTCAAGGATCTAGAAAGAGGAAGAAGCCTGTCTAAACTTTGGTCGAAGTGAGAAATGTAAAAATTGTCTTTACCAGAAATGTGAATTTGCAGTTTTGTTTTTTAGTGTTTTTTTTCCCCCCCTTTTAAATTTCTTCCATGTGTATTCTTATCTACTTCCATGGCTTCATCAACTATATTCTAATAATCCCCAGATTTTAATTTCTAACCCAGCAATGTTTTATGTACTTCAGATCTCTCTATCCAATTGCCTAAATCTTATAATCACTTTAATGTTCCATAAGCCCTTCAACATGCCCAAAATTCTAATCTTAATCCTAACACTTAAATTTATACCTACTAATTCAAATTAAAATACAGTTGTCAAATTCAAATAAAATTAGTTACCATGTTCTATTAATTTTCTCTCCCAAATATTTCTCAAACTTGTTTTCCAATTTGCCATTGTTTACACACTAGATCAGTCAATCTACTAGGGGAACACACCTTGCTTGCCACATACCTCTACCAGGTCTCTATACTTTCACCCCTACTATCCAGATCTTTTTCTTCACTATACCCAATATAATGTTTTAAAAACGTAAATATTTTTACATCACTTCTCTGCTTAAAACTTTTTAATTATGTCCTTTGAGGTGAAGTTCAAAATATTTGACAAGTGTATGTGCCTCTCTACAACAGATCCTCAGTCTAGACTTAACACTTACTATCTATATTCCAGCAATAGTAGTCTTTTTTCTAGTTCTTTTTAATATATCATGCTTTCTTACTTTACGGTTTTCACTATAGTGTTTCCTCTCCTTTACAAATCTTTTAGCAAACTCTTATGTTCCCTTCCAAACTTAGGTTAAATGCTACTTTTTTCAAAAAAGTAGCAAACTAGACTTAGTTTCCCCTCTTTGTGCATTTGTCCCACTCTGTACTTCCATTTTTGTAATAGTCATCACAAGTCATTAAATTCTTTGTTCCTATAATCAGAACCTTTATGAAAGTAGATAACTGTAGTCATCAAGGCACTTAGAACAGAGGCTGGCCTAAATCCAGTGTTTGATAAATAAGGAATATATTAAATGAACCACAAATTAAAGTAGTTACTTTTAATACAAATGCTTATTAAATATGAGCATATATAAATAGTCAACTTCAAGACACATTTTTCAAAATATTTAAAAATTTGAGGCAAACTAATTCCTAACATGGCTTTGGAATGTTACACTAAAGTGTGTCTTTCAGATTAAAGCATGTAAAGTGCACATTTTACCAAAGTAAGAACTATCTTGAAAGAGTAATAAAAAATGCAATATAATATATTGAACTTGAGGAAATGTCACAGCAATCACATCACCTCATTCATATCATAATTTAGTTCACATAGTAACATCACATCCAAAAGGTTAAGGGCAAAAAGTCTGAGGATGTTGCCAAATTTACAACAGTTTTGATAAATATTCATGAGCCTACATGATTTTCTCAAAATGCACTTTGACAAACTTTCCAAGAGAATTGAGACTTTGTCAAGATTTCAAGATCTCATGACCGATCGTTCTAGTAGCTTGTTACAAATATGAAGTATAGTTTTTGTGAGAGAAGCTTCTTCTCATCACTAGAAGTTGCTGAAAGTCTTTGAAGCATGTATGTTCATACTAATAGTAATTATTTACTAAGGATATCATCAGTCCTCTTTACCACAGGGAGTCCTTACCAACTTATCCAGGGCATGATCTGAGAGTCTAGAACTTAAAAGAGGAATGCAGAATTATTCCGACCGAAACCATTCACACAGAACTTAAAGAATAAAAAAGTACTTATTTACATATTGTGTTTTGAAAACTATATACATCTGGTGAATTATATCTAGAGTCTGATATAATTATACTAGAGTCTGAAATGAGATTGTTCATGCAAAAGATACAATGTGAAAGCACTCTCATACTCTCTTAGTAATAGCACTATTTGATTTAATTTATGGGAAAGTATTTCATAGTATTTAATCAAAGTCTTAAAATATTCATAGCCCATTATTTTGTCATTTTACATATAGTAATGTATCCTAATGAAACAATCAGATTTATGGAAAGTGATTATAGAGCATTATTATAATAATCAGCAATTGGATATACCCTAATATCCAATGATAGGAGAAAGATTATATAAACTATTAGTATATTAATATGTCTGAATATTTAAATAATTAGAAAGAATACTTATAAAGAGTTTTAATAACATAGACTTGCTTAGGCAAGGGAAAGAAAAAAGAGACTGCCAAATTATATACAAATGTGGGGGCTTAAGAAATATATGTTAATACATTTCTTCCCATCTTCTAAATTCTTTTAGCTTGGCTAATAATCAAATTAACAGAGACATTAACAGGAGAAAATCAAAGTTTTAATACATGCAAATGGGAAATTCACATAAGCATGAATATTCAAAAGACAGTGAGGCAACATTCGGTATGTAAGACATTTTCGGACAAAGGAAAAAGGTATTAGAAGCGGAAGCGGTATTAGATTTCAGAAGCAAAAATGGATGATTTACAAGTACTTGAGGAAGGGGGATGGTGCTACAATGCAGACAAATTCTTGCTGATCAGCTCAGAAACGATGGGACACAGGGCCCTCTAGCTAACAGGCACCTGCCAGATGTCCTCTTATTTACCATACACACTTAAGTCTAATTAGACTAAGGCAGCATTCTAAGACTTCCTTCCTGAAGCAGGTTTCTCTGTTTGAATCTCTTGTGTAGGAATGGGGGTCGAAGTTTCTTTCTGAGTCTTTTTTCTTAATAAACATCTTAAAATTGATATCCAAAAAAGCAGCTTCAAGGTGGCAAAATTTTGGTTCCATTCACGAAATTTTATAAATTCTTTATATATATAGTATGATATTAATGATTTTAATATGCATAGAAAAATAGAATTTAAAACTAAGATTATGAGATTTTAGACTTTTAGTATTTCACTTATGTTATCAGAAGGTCTCATTTGGGTATTTTTTCAAAACAGACTTTATATTTTAGAGTAGTTTTAGTTCAAGGCAAATCGAGTGAAAAGTACAGGGAGTTTTCATATACCCACTGACTCCATATATGCACAGCCTCGCACACTATCATCTTGATGAATCACATTAATACATCATCATCCCCCTGATTCTGTAATTTACATTAGGATTCATTGTTGGTATTGTCCATTGTATGGATTTTGACAAATGTGTAATGCCATGTATCCTCCAATATAGTATCATGCAGAATAGTTTCACCACCCTAAGATTCTTCTGTGATCCACCTATTAACCCTCACTCCCCACTAATCTCTGGGAACCACTGATCATTTTACTATCTTTATAATTTTGCCTTTTCCAGAATGTCACACAGTCCAAAGTGTCATAAAATTGGAATCATACAGTATGTGGCCTTTTCAGATTGGCTTCTTTCATTTAGTAACATGCTTTAAATATTCTTCCATGTCTTTTAATGGCTGGATAGCTCATTTATTTTTAGCACTGAGTAATATTTTATTAACACTGAGTACTCAATGCAGGCTATATTTGGTATTGAAATTCAAAATAATAAAATAGAATGTACATTAGTTACTCCCACAGAAAACATAACAGGAGTTTAAGCTCATGCCGAGGACATCTACAGAGCTCTTATACACTCTATAGTTACAGCTCTTCTTCAAAAAAGAAGAATTTTTCAGGGAATACCTACATTTTATATAAAATATGTTTTACCGAGATTGGCAAAAGTCAAAATAAAAAACAAACTGTCTTACATATTGTAACCAGAGCACTAAATATATGTTAAAATTTCCCGTTATTTTTCAGGAAAACATTTCTTATTTGGGGGCCCTAAAACCATAAGGATAACCTTTTTTACAGGAGGCTGGAGGTTTTGAGGCAAGGATCATCCAGGCTTGTCAGCTGTCCGCAGTGACAGAACCAGGGAATTTGTTCCAAATATTTCCTTCTTCAGGAGCTACTCCCTCTGCACCAACCCCAAGGTGGTGGTTGGATTCCACCAACATCATTAAACCTATGCATCCATCTATACTTGGTTTATCAAAAATAAAGTTTTGTTGTTTTAATTTTTTCTCTGGTGACCATAGACCACAACACTAGAAGGCAAAGCCTTGCTTTGCACATCATCCCAATCCCATCACCACAAGGGAATGTGTCAGCTGTGAGATCCCTGACCTGGAAACAAGCTCCCAGATCTCCAGTGCCCAACAATTTGTGTTCTCTGTGGGACATCTCAGAATCCTGAGATGCGAGAGGAGGAGCTAGATGTTCGAGACAGAGTATGCTTAGATTACTGTTACTGTTGGAGGTGATCTAAGTCTGTCATTGCCCCAGTGTTACTGGGGGAGGGGAGAGCTCCTCTTGGACTGTGTGAATTAGAGATCAGAGAAGATTAGGAAAAGTACGATATATTGAAGTTTGAAGTAAGTTTCAAGGGAGAAATGGGCTACATCAGAGAGGGCTGTAGCCTCATAGAGATGAAGAATTCTGTCTTATATCTGGGCCTTGATAGGAGATTACAAAGGCGGTGCTAGCTGATTGATGTGTGAGGTCATTTTGATTGACAATTGGCTGTTATAACCTATTGTCAACTGCACATGTACCTTCCCAGAATTCAATCTGTTACAATTAGATCCATGAACTTCTGAGCATATGTATGACATTATAATGGTAATATAATGAGGCTGAGGTGAAAAGAAGGTCAAAGTAGTACTTATTGCACAAACGTTTGTGGCTGGCCTAAACTGGTTGCTATGCTATAGTCATTTATTTCTTTGTACTCCAGGATGTAGGAGTACTTTATTTAAAAATTAGTTTTTTTTTTTTTCTGAGAGGTCTTAGGGGCAGCTTTTTGGGTTGGGCAGTCAGTGTTATCATTTCTATGGTTATAGAGTTGGCCCTTATCTCCGTTGCTCAGGACTACCTAACTACCTAACATTACCGCTATCGTTCACCTCTTAAGAGACTTTGTTTAAGCTCCATTACCAAGAATTCTGCACGCTGACTCTCACAAAATCCCAAAGGCATGAGTGGATTTATTCCTATAAACACTTAACATTCTTTCAGTATCAATCTTTAAAAAAAAGAAAAAGAAAAAGAGATATAAGTATTATGGTAACCCCTACCTGAACCAGTCTTCTGCTTTGATAAAAGCTGCAGTAGTCAAGATGATAAAGTTAAGTAATTTTTTCAAATTATAATCTGGAACAAGGGCTCTGAGAGTAGATGGCTTTAGGTAACATCCTAGGAATATCCACGGTAAGTACCCCTGTGATGTTTTAATAAAATTGTTCAACTAATTTAATCAGAAGCTTTCTTGACCAAAAAAAGTATGTGTGTGTGTGTGTGTGTGTGTGCGTAAAAGGGGCAAGCGCGTGCAGGTGTGTGTGCATGCACGCACATATGAATGACAGTTATAGCAGCTTTGGGAAATGGGGAATTATTAAATATATGGTTGTAGAAATATAAAGGAACTGAGCTCCCACATATTACAAGGATAGCTACATAGACTTAGCACAACTAACTGAATTCACTTCCATGCCACATGGGTCTAGTGTCCCACCATCAGGCAACATCACCCACAATAGCTCAAATTAATCATTAAGTTGGGCTTCAGGGAAGAGAGAATTCAGTAGGGCAAAGGAAGTTTAGAAAGGTATGTATTTTTATATTTATTATATTGATGTCCAGAGTTTTAACTGAACTCTCATTATATAAATACAAATGATTGACTCATTGGCCTTGTAATTGAGCTCAATATATGTCTTCCATCCCCAGAAGTCACCAGGTCAGACTAGTATCTCGTGGCTTAAAGCCCCACCATTCTAATCTCATCTTGCAACTATCCACAGGCCCATCATGATTTAGTATAAACTAAATTGTGGTCCAAGGGACCCAATACAAATAACAAAGACACTGCTATCACTCAGGAAAATTCCAAGGAACTATGGTCAAGGGCCAGTTAAATTCTTTATTATACAGCATTAACTCATTTAGTTCTCTTAACAATCGTTTGAAGTATAGTATAAGTATTTTCATAATTTTATAAGGCAGAATGGCAATGTAACTTGCCCAAAATCTACCCAGCTACTGAATAGACTGGAGAATCTAATCAAAAATAAAAATAAAAATAAATTTTTATGCCTTAATTTCATCTTTGAAACTCCATCTTTCATAAAAATAATTAATTCATCTTTCAATTAAAAAATCTTACAGTCTATTTTCTCTGTATTTTTATAGATTGATGTCACCTTTTAGTTTGAGATACTGTAAATCAGTTTTTCCCATCAAAAAACAACCAGCTGTATGTCCACAAAAATTTACAGAGAAAAAAGTAGAAAAATATGGGTTGTCAATGGAAATGTTATCAGTATTCCAATATTTCCTAAGAATGTACTTTGAGCTAAATGTTGTAAACAATAAAGAATTAACAGGATCCCTTCCCTCATGGGGCTTAAAGCTCACTGAGGAAATTAAGCTAACAGTTCATGCTACAATTAGTAAACAATTAAGTATGTAACTATTTTATACTGACTAAATATTAAGCACACTGGGAGCAGAAAGAAAGGAGATAACCTATACGATTTATTTGCTACTGGCAATATTACTTGGAACAGCAGAAGTTATGAAAAGAAGATAGCATACACTTAAAGAGCTTTTCAAGCTGAGAGAAGGCAGTAAATGGTTGACTAGAGATTGGTAGAGCACCATTACTTCAAATAAAATGTGGCTTTATGAGAGGCAGGGATAAGAAGTGCTTTTGTTTGATTGTCTCCTTTGTTTCACACTTTCATCTGCTCTGACCCTTTACATCTCCAAGGATCTTTTATTCTTTCCTGTACATCCTGATCTTTTTCTAAACTGATGAGACAGTTTTGCCCACTCCTACAAGACTATTTATCCTGACTGGAAGATGTGCTGCAATTGCAGGTACTACTAACAACCAACCTGGCAAATGCTGGCATCTGTAATGGCAGTTTCTCTCTATGACACTTACTGTAGGGAATGACCTTCCTTGACCTCTACCTTCCACCATCTCTAACATTAGGAAGGATGCTGTTTGCAGGGGGAAGTAAGAATTGATGAGGAAGTGATGTGTAAATTATTTTTTATAGAATTCTCTTAATTCTCATCAACTATCTAGTGGAATTATTTAAACTAAATGTGAATTATTCGAAGTCCTCCAAGTTTTAAAATTAAAGTAGCTAAGCAATTGTTTAAGCAATGAACACCTCTGTTTATAAGGTATATAATTATATAACACGGATGAAAGATAAAACAAAGTATCTTATAAACATGTCCATCTAACAAAATCTTATATCTTAGTGTAATCATAGGCTTTTTGAGTAATTTCCTATGTGGTATATTTTCACAGACAATGTAAAGATGAATTTTATGCTAAACTCTATAATTTTAAAAATTCTGAACTAGTGATTTGAACTTATCTTGGTTTTTGAATTTATCTTGGTTTTACTTTTTTTTATATACTTTATAAATGGGTTTTATGATTTTAAAGACTCTGATATTTTCTCTGTAATTTTCACAAATGTGTTCTTTTTAAAAGGGTTTTCCCCAATTTACCCAACCGATTGCTTTAACTGTTTTCTGTTTTTATACTGTTGAGTGAATTTCTGTTTACTGCTTGTATTCTTGACTGATTTCTTACATTTTTCTTTTTGACAGAACTATAGGAAATCTGTTCTTCAGTGCATTCATAGAAGGAAGAAAACCAAAATATATAGTGATTAAGATTATTAGGGGAGAAGAGAGGAATAGTATACTCTTTTGAAATAGAAGTTCTGATAACTAGTTACTTTGTTATTGCCCAATTTAATGTATGTAAGATGTAGTTACAATAAAAATAAAAGCGTAATAAATTGAGATTTTTTGAATGACACAGAAATTAACTTTTCAATAAAATAAGAGCACTTGAAACCATTATCAGATTTTTCCAACATGTCCAAAAATTTGTTAAACTTTAAGTGAAATATTCCATTTAATATCAAAAATACTTCTCTAAAACTACTTTCAAAGAAAAAAACATAAATCATGATTTTATGAATGTAATTTCTTTAAAGAGCAAGGGAGCTACCGTACTTATAAATTATTATTTCCATCTATGCAATTGTTTGAGCAACTTTTACTACCACTTAAAAAGGTATTGCTACTATCTATAATGGCACAAAGCAATGAATTGTAATTTTGTGAGGTTCATATTGATAAATCTGTCATTTACCAGTGGTTAGCAACTAATTTTCATACATTCCTAATGCAGGGCATATCCCATTAAGTTTAAAAATTCATTAACATTTCTATGTGCCAGATGGCACAATGTAAAAAACATTTGAAGTACACAGCAATTAAAACTCTTAAAAATATAATAGCCTAGCTGGCAATTGTTATATACATTGCATGTTAGAGCACCACAAAATGCTGGCTATGTAATATCCATCTGGGAATATATTGAATTTCTAAGAACATAAGTAAGATCAGGCTTGAGACAAATTCACATTCTGATTTTTAAAGACCACAGAACCTTTCAAATAATTCTCCAAAGTTACAAAGCACAACTTCATTTCAAACTGATCAGAAAAACACAGAAAGATGTAGACACCAAGCATTTAAAATTTATCTTTAGAGACCAACTGGGTGATTAACCTTGGAATAGAAGAACCATTAAAAAAAAGTGCTCCTCTTAAAAGCAAGTATTTCAGGTCACAGATTCTGTGACAGATTCCAGGCCACAGAGCAAAAATAACCTAGTGTGATCCCCATGTAAGGAGCTATCAACAATAGCTACAGATGAAATGTCTAAGGGAACAAGTGGTAATCATAAAGCTAACATGTATTGAGCTCTTACTCAATACATGTCAGGCACTAAGTATATTTTTAAAAAGCAAAATAGTTTTGAAATAGAGAAATTACAAAAATGCTAAATTTCAATTTAAATTGTATTTTATGGGCTAGATTTTAAATCTGAACAATAATTCATTTACGTCTACACTGATTGCATTTACCAAAACAAATATACTGTCTGCTTACACATGGCAATCTACAGATTGTCCCAGTTATCTAGTTAAGAAATTTTGCTCATCTAAGACTTATATGAATTATTTGAGAATGCATTTTTCAACCCTTTTCAACATTAACTAAAATACAGTTTGTTTTTTATCCCTGTATTACTAGGTGAAAATGTCCTCTTAAATTCAGAATATATTCAATTCCCTTAAATCCTCTGTTTCACTTGAATAAAGTGTTAAGTAAACATTAAAAATCTCATATGTTTGAGGTGGAGCCAATCTGATTTTGAAGATGAAAGTTTCTTCATCTCTAATAAGAAATAGTTTAACAAAATGATAAAAAAAAATTAACTATCTACTTATGTTGAAGATCTAGTAGACACGATGTACTTTTTAAAATTTTCTGTAATATACTTGTTTAGTAGATTTTATTATACCAGTTTTACAGATGAATAAACAAGTTTAAGGAGATTATATAATTTCCTAAAGGCCACTGAGCTAGTAACTTGAAAAACTAAAGTTTGGAGTCTATTCTAATTCTCAAGAAGCACCTTTTGTAACAAATGGTCTCTAGAATCAGATCATCTAATCTGGAAGCCCGGGAGACATCTCTGAGCAGCATCTCTTTGGGTAAGATTCTGGGCAGAAATCTCTAGATTTCTAGAAATCTAGAAATTTTGTTTAAGAATGTGACAAATATGAATTTATATTAAAAGAAAACTCTATTAGGCATATTTAAGAGGAATAGATACTAAAGATATCATAGTCTGGTTGGAAAATAGAACATTCACATAATAGTCATTTTAAATATGTCAAATTATAAACATATGCTGATAAATATGTGTCAACATAAGAAATATTCAAAGCTATAGAGAATTTTAATGAGTTTATTTGAGCCAAACTGATGACACTTGCCGGGAAGCAAAATCTCAACAGATTAATAAAATGCTCCAGCAGTTCTGCAGCTTATTTTATTCATTAGAATTAAAGGTGGAGATGTAAGGGGGGTTACATTGGAATCCATTAAGGGGACAAGAGAAAGCACAGCAGGGAGATTGGATAAAAAGTAAAATGGAGAGGCACGCACTTTTACATTGGTGAGTATAAGACAGTTAATTAGCATTTATATCACATATAAATGGTATTCAGGGAGCAAGATAACAGTGAGAGGTTCTTTGGTCTCATGCTCTGCTGCCTTGGTTGTGCCCCAAGGGGTCCAGAAAAGGGAGATGACTCTGACATTTATGTTATCTTAGAAGCAAAAAGAGAAAGACAGGCTTACTTAAAGTAAAGATTGACCTTTGTCAAGAAAGCTACAGACTCAGGATGTGACTACCTGCCATGACCAGCTTTTAGTTAAAATTTTTTATGTTCAGACCATCCTACGTGGCTAATTTCAATCTCTTGGGTTTGTAGAGCCCACCATGTTGGCCTCCCCCGAGCTCCTCATGTTTAGTATGTGGCCCCTTTTTTGTCCACATATGTATATACATACAAGTCAGAGAAAGATATAAATACTATTTTCAAATAGTAATGAAGAAGAATTAATAGGAAATCTGTGGAAGTACTTGGCTTAATAGCTTGAAAAGTTGGCATTAAAATTTAGTAAATTAGAAAATTAAATTTTTGGATTAATATCTTAGATCATAATTTTTTTAAAACATAGGCCATTTATGAATTTTTAAAAATCCAGTTATGTTAAGGAGTAGTGCAATTTAAATATTGCTTACTTTACTATCTGATCATTATACTAATATATTATATATTATGTTATATATAGTGTCAAACTAAGAAAAAACTTACAAGTCTGATGTAGTATGCAAAAACCTGTTTCATTATGTAGCTTAACTTTACTATATTTGGAAAAATTTCCAATACTATAATCTCTGTTCTTTCAAATATCTGAAATTCATCATCTAGTTCTATCCCAGTCATGCATGATATAAAAATAACCCTAACCTATACTATTATAAACTTTAGAAAAATGGATAATAAAATATTATTTTGTAACTCATACTATTTTAATATTGGCCTTTTGATAAGATATATAGATTTTTATGAGACCACCATTAAAATCTCAATTTGGAATATAATCAAATCATAGATAGTTTCATTGATTATTGGTATGATCTCATGATTGATTTCAAGACAATAGAAATAAAAAAATCAGTTGTAAACCAAAAATTTAGATTAAATAGAAATCTTATATCCAATAAACACAACCAATTCACAAACTGCGTGAAATTTTTCTATGTAATTTTTTCATGAAATATTGCCCAGCTAGATGTTTTCTTTTCTTGGATTCCTGGGAATAACTAAAAGCATACTTAATTACTTTTTTAAAGTGACAAAACAAAATATAACAACCAACTAATCAAATAAACAAAAACTTGCATTTCAGAGAAGAATATCATTGTAGCTATGAAATATGACATAAAAATAAATACGAAACTACTCTGTTCTCTCTTATTGCTCCTTTAAGAAGAATTATATTGATTTATCATGGAACTACAATACTTTCAAAGAGTAAGAAATATGTTGTTGTACTGACTTTTTATAACAATAACAATAAACATACAGATATCTCTGTAAATCACTTCTTGTAGTAAATTTAACCAACTTTACAGAGGCAAAAAAATCTCAAGCTTGTTATGTTTGAGACTGAAGAATGACAGGCGTTTTATAATAATTTTAAATCTAATGATAAATTCCGAAAAATAAAGATGAATAAACAGATTTATTTTGCTAAATTATGAAGAATTTAATATCTAAGAAATCTTAACTAAAATAATTAAGCAGCTGTTTATATAATAACTAATGAAGTAAAAATAATAGCTATACAAAACAATTTTGATCTAAAACAAACTTTTAAGAACCCTTAGTGGTTATATTTATCCCTCTATAAAGTAATAATAATAATAATAATAATAATAATAATGTTTAGAGGCAGATTATATTTTTCAAACTGTCCTCAACGATATTTTTCTTTCCATTTGCTCTTTCAGAAACTTGTCAACCCCATAAAGAGGACAGTATTTCCCTCTTGTATATAAGTAAATAAACATCACCTTGTAGTAGGGATGCTTTTTAAAGGTTGAACCTAGAGCCTCGAATTGTCCTCTTCAACTGGTCCCTCATGTTCTAGCTATAGCTGCCTTCCTTCTCTTTTCTATCACCTCACTTTTCTTTTTGTATGAAGGTTGATGCTGATGACACAGAAGATATACGGATGGTAACTGGCTTCCCCCTGCAGTATTGTGTATCATCTTAGAATTATCCATGTCAACATGTGCAGAACTGCATCAGTCATCAACTCCACTTTGGTTTTGTATCAGGTAAGTACATGGTCAATTGTACACAATTCATGTGTGATGTAATATTGTGTGGAGTTTATTTGACAAGCAAATATAATGTCTTTGTATTTTATTTCAATTCTATATTAATATGTTGAGTCAAATTTTCACTAAAATTTTCCAATTAAATTGTGGTTAATACAATAAAGATAGTTTTGGATCTGGTGTAAAGGTAAACAACTTTTTATAAATACCGATACCAAGTCCAAAATTCGGACCTACTGAATGATATGTGAGGGTGGGTCCTGGGCATCAGTCAGCTTAAATAGTAGTTTCAAATGTTGATGATCCTGCTGGTTAAGAATTATCTTTTTGGTGTTACCAATATATTTGATGATTTGGAAAAAGCATAAACTATCTGTCTCATGAATGTCACAGGTCTCATGTAGAAGGAATTAATATAAGAGAACATTTCATAGTGTATACACACACACACACATATAACATATATAACTTTAAACAGTTTTTAAAAAATAATCTATTGAATTGAAATCCATATAATATAAAATTAATTAATTTAAAGTGAGTAATTCAGTGGCATTTAATATATTCACAACATTATATAACTATTACCATGTTTATTCTTAATCAGCTCTTCATTGACTATGGTTTGTCTTTATTTCATTCAAAAGCATTCTGTCTTCTTGACTTTTTTGTTCTTTTGTTCTTTCATCTTTCTGATTAACGCCAAGTATACCTGTCTAACACTTCTGTGTTTGGCTTTGTGTCCAGTCACTGCAAAATGCACTGTATATAAAACATGGATATGGGCAAAACTGAATCGAAAAACTGAAGAAGAATCTTTTACAAACACACATGGTTTGTTCATAGGAGCAAAAAGTAAGTACTTGATGTTGTAGCACCTGGTAGTAGGAAAGTTTTTTTATACTGGATCACATCCCACAGAGAGAAATTCCCCAGATGACATAGCAGAAGCATATTTGCAGGTACTACTCAGTCCTCAGATTTTTGTCCTTAATAGACTTAAATATTTTGGGTACTTTTAGGTTTATAAAAAATTGAGCAGATATAGAAATTTTTTATATCCTCCTCAACCCCTACTCTGCTTGCCTAGAAACCAAATTGTCCTCCAGGGTAGCTGTATCATTTTACATTCCTACCAGCAATGGATGAGAGTTCCTATTTCTCCACTTCTTGCCAACATTTTGTGGGGTTTTTGGTTTTGTTTGTTTGTTTGTTTGCCATTGAAATAGATGTAAAGTGGTATCTCATTGTTGTTTTAGAAATTGAGAGCTTTAAAAAGATTAAAATGAAGAATATACTGAAAGATGGGGTGATAGTTTCTTACAAAACTAAACATAGTCTTGTCATATAATCCAGCCATCACACTCACTGATATTTACTCAGATGAGTTGAAAATTATGTCTGCACAAAAACCTGTGCAAAGATATTTGAGATTTCTCTTGTGTGTATTTGAAACCAATTGTGTGTTCACCTGTTTGAGGTTATAGTCTCCATGGCTGTGTGGTAAAGTTCACACTGAACTGAGTGCCAATTATTATTTCACTGCAGTTTTTCAATGTTGAGGTTATTTTATTTGTTTCCTCAGAAATAAATTCTCCAAACATTTTTTGTTCTCTGAACATATTCTTATTGTCCCTTAGTAAAATTGATTTTGGGTATCCTAATACATGTTTCTACTGTCTGTAATGCTTGTCCAGGGTTTTCAGTATTGTTTGTCTATAAAAAGAAACATCTACAGAGAGGGGTCAGTTAGAGGAATGGTAAGTATGTGCTTCACCTAGCTCCTGGAATGAAAGACTTGAAAATATTAATCCCAAACCCTTGTTTTTGGACAGACTTTGTCTTAAATTACTATTTCTAAACCTCGTAAAGGAAAATTTCTGCTTCAACCCAAGATGTAGTAACAGATACCAGATTTGCCCTCTCACTCAAAACAAACAAAAAATCATAAAACATATGAAGGAATGGTTTCAAAACACTTATCATGCATGAAAGACATTGCTTCCTGAGAAATGAGACACAAATGTGGTGAGGCCTATGATTGTGCCAGTTTACTGCCTTGAGAGAATTTCCCGTAAGGGGAACAAGGAAGTAAAAATCTAGTAAAAAGACAGGGACCACCTTAAGGAGATGGATCTGGGAATCCAGAAACAAAACAGCTGATGTTAGCAGAGTGGAATGTAAGAAAGAAAACTGCTGCACAGAGAGAGAACTCCAGAGATCTTCAAAGGCTTCGCGTAAATATTCAGCTGAATGCAGATTAGTGCACAAGTGTGAAGTAACTCCTCAAGGCCAAGGAAAGAACAACTCAAAAAGATGAAAGGTAGCAGTGGCTGGCACTGACAAAGGGCTGGCAAAAGTGCCTATTTCCCACAGGCGGATGGAAAATTGTATGATTCACAATGTCTTGGACAGAGTAACAGAGAAGAATCTTACCTCAGTAGTTGAAAATAATTATCATTAGAATATGTATTTTCAACAGGGGCAATATCACTTCCAAAAGGTTGAAAATCAGTTCTTGAAAATCAAGAAAATCATAGGTATTACAATGTTTTAAATAAAACATTGGGTATTACAAACATAGGTATTACAATGTTTTAAATAAAATATTTAAAGTGGCCTCTGAAGGGCCACTGTAAATAAATGGAAATACTGTATGTTTGTGGCATTAACATTTCATGAGAGGAAGATAATTTAAAAAAAAATCTAAACGCTTCCTAGAAGATAATGAAAAAATACTGTATTTAAGAAACATCGACTTTTGGCTGACTTCAGCTCTGGTCTCATCTGGTAATTATTAAATAAAAGACTAGAAAAATTTATGTTGTTTTAAGTAACAATTGTATTTTACAATAAAGATTAAGAATATTTACAGGAATACAAAAATATCTAAACCCCATCAAGAAAAATGATTACCAGGAAAGCAAAATCATTGGAAAATGAAAAACTTCTGCTTCTTGAAAGACACTCTTAAGAGAAATAAAAAATAAACTTCTGACTAGGAAAAAATATTGCAAATTGTATATGTGATAAAGAACTTATATCTGGAATATATTTTTAAAAACTATAAAAACTGCTTTTTAAGAAAACTGGTAACCTAGTAAAAAATGGGCAAATCATTTGAACAGGCCCTTAACTACATAGATGATGATAGATAGATGACAGATAGATAGATGGATAGATAAATACATACATCGATATGTAGATACATAGATACACAGAAGGTTGGCAAATAAGCTAAGCCCATGAAAAAAAAGTCAATATCATCACTAATTTTCAGGGAATTTCAAATAAAAATGACACTCACAGACCGATACACACTTTTTTAGAACAGCTAAAAATTAAAAGACTAACTATATCAAGTTTTGGGGAAGATATAGAGAACCAGGAGCTCTCATACAATGCTGGTAGGAATGCAAAATGATAAAACTAATTTGGAAAGAAACTGAGAGTTAATGATCTTTAAATACGTACCTGCCATATGCTCTAGCCTTTCCACTGTGAGACATTTACTCAATAGAAATGAAAGCATATGTCTATTAAAAATAAAAATAAAGAAACATACATAAGGTTGCCAGGCATCTCATAGATATAAGCATGTCTTGTATTAAATGATTTTAATTTACATTGTATACTGACATTGCCAGGATATTTTAAATATTCTGCATTAATATGTTTTTGATAAATTACATTATTCAGCAGTTAAAGCTATTTTTTTAACCACAGTAATTAATGTTTAAATCACTTAAATGGCAAAACTACTTTAATTTATTTTTAGTTTGTAAGTTTGTGAACTTTTCAATCATTAATTTGGTTTATTATCAGTTATGAGTTAGGAATTATGAGTAACAGATTCATGTGTTCATGAGATCATCAGACACTTTTTTCAGTTCTTTCAATACTTGCTATTATTTGTATTTCTATTTGTATATTGTTGAATGTCATAGTGCCAAAGCACAAGTATAATTTTATAATGAATATTCTGAAGAGTAGATATTTATAAAGGGAGACAATTCTCTTTCGAAGCTGTTTGTACATTTATAATCGTTCACTTAATTTCAAAAATTACAGAAAGTCAAATATAAACCAGTGTATACTAAGAGCTAAGCATAAAAGTTGTGTGATTTCCTTAACTAACACAAAACAAAATGATTTAAAAAACAATTTTGCGTAAGAGAAATTCAGATGAAAATAAAATAATCGCAGCAAAAATGTAATGGCCTTCCAAACTGTATAACATCATGTTTTTTAGCCCAAATGATTGTTGAACATACTTCTACCAGCAATATTTTATGACTCCAAAAAGGCAAGTAAATTTTCAAGTGCCTGGACAAAAACTACAGTAATGAACAGTTATTATTCCTTATATTTATGGCCTTGCCATGGTTGCAAATAATTGCAACGAAAAATATCTGATTTTGCAATATTTTTGTTATGAAAAAGATTTGCTTGTAAGGCTATTGCAAGTAAAATTTCTTTCAGATGAGATTTTAGAAGCAATTGCAAATTTTTGCAGAGACTCATTAAGTTTAGAGTTAAGAGAAAAATCATACTATGTATGGTTGAGATGATATAAATGCAAATTTTCATGGATACTTGCAGCAAGATACAGAAGATATTTATTCAAAGTTGAAACAGGGCATGAATGATTATTGTGAAGGTGTTGGGTGTCGCTCATATTCTGCATCATGATTCTCTAATAGCATCTGATGGCTTTTCCACTGACATTAAAGCAATTGTCATGAAAAATAGTACTTCACTTATAAGTTTGAACCGGGCAATTATATTTATGATTTTGTTGGTATTTTGTATTCTTGAATTATCTTGCATTCAAAACTTTATTGGAAAAAAATAAAAATAAAAATAAATTTAAAAAATTTTGTCGGCCCATTGACAAATGCAGTTGAGAGAATTCTCAGTTTATTTGAAGTACTGAAATCATGCTTTAATTCTTAAGGTCCCCAAAATTCTTGTTGACTTTTTAAATAATTCATTGAGTAGAGCCTATTATTTTCTTGTACATAATTTTCAACATCCTTTTAGCAATAAGGTTATGCAAATTTAAAGAAAACTGTTATTGAAGTGCTCCATTGCTTAAAAGAAATTGTTGAATGTATTCAAAATTTGACCAAAAAATGATTCTTTTAAGTGTCAAGACTGACATTAAAAGGGGTGACATTACTAATAAAGAGATAAAGAGAAAAGGAATTCCAACTTTAAGTGAATAATTATTATGGCATTTTTCATTACTATACTATTTTCTAAATGGACTTCATCCCTTAAAGAATGTGATTCTTTTACATGGATGTTGCTAAATACTCTTCCAGCATGGAACATAAACTATAACCGCAAGGAATTATATATATATAAATTTTAAGAGTGAAAACTTATGAGAAATAAAGTTGAAGAAAAACATGTAGTTTACATAACTATAATTTATTTCAAATAAACAAAGAATAATTTTTAATATTAGTACAATATTATTTTTTATGTCACTATGCATGTGCATAAGTAGTTAGAAGTATTTCAAATTTAACTGGGTGCCTTGTATTTTTATTTAATAAATATGGTAATTCCACTTGTACATGAATGTTCCTAATAGTTTTATTTTTAACAGAAAAACATATAAACAACCAAACATTCATTGTATTAGTTCTCTTGTATTGCCATAAAAACATACCACAGACTGGATGGCTTAAATAACAAAAATTTATTTCTCGTAATTCTATCAGTTGAAAAGTCCAGGATCAAAGTGCCAGCCAATTTGGTTCCTGGTGAAATTTCTTTTCCTGATTTGCACAGAGCTGCCTTTTTCTTGTGTCTCTAAATGGCCTTTTCTCTATGCTCATGTGGAGAGAGAGAGAGCCAGCTTTCTTTATGTCTCTTCTTATAAGGTCCCTAATCTTACTGGATCAGGGTCTCACCTTTTGACCTCATCAAACCTTAATTATTTCCTTAGAGGCCCATCTACAAAAATAGTCACACTGAGGACTAGGGTTTCGAAATACATATTTGAGAGGAACACAACATTCCATCTGTAACATCAATCAACAGACAAATGAACAAATTGTGGTACATCCATGTAACAATGTTATTTGAAAATTTAAAAAAAAAAAACTATAGATATACGCTATAACAGAAATGACTCTCAAAATTATGCTAGTAAAAAAAGTCAGACAAAAAAGAATGCATACTGCATTTTTCCAGTTATATTAAAGTCTAGAAATTGCAACTAATCTATAACGATACAAGTAGATTAATGGTTGCGTGAGAATGAAGAAGGAGGATGTGGAAGTATGGAAGACAGGAATTATAAAGAGCATTAGGAAAATTTGGAGGGCAGTAAGTATGTTATCTTGATTGCGGAGTTTATTTGTGATATATATTTAATATACAACAACAAAACTGCTTATAAAAATTTTGTATAGGTCACTGTCAATCCCTTAGAACCACTATTAATGTTGCTCCTTGGGGTCCGGCCTCAAATTGGTCAAAATCTATCTTTTACCAAGTTCCAGAGATACAAATTCGCACAAGCAGACTGTCATTGTACCCCGTCCTTCTCATGCGTCTTTTTAGTCAAAAACTGCACCTCCCCGAGCAAAACACCTGCTGCCTCTAGGTTTTTTGCTATAAAGTTAAACCATGCCAGTCGTTCTAACTGGCGCAATTTCAGGAGAGACAACTTGGATTTGGAAAAGTTACTTTGGAGAACTGTTGGATATACATAGCTTGTTTATTTGAGAGATGCTTTAGAACAAAAACATTAAAAAATCAGATTATATAGTCTGCATTTTTTTAACCAGTATGAGACTTCCAAAGCAAATTGAACTCAAACATTAACTCATTGAATGATTCTTTATCTAACACCAATGAAAATTGTGAAAACTTGAAATTGTTTTCATTTGTCAATTTACCAAAATCATGTTATCTTCCTTGTTTTATGTTTTCTTTCTTTTTTCTCCTCCTCCTTCTGAGCCAGTTACTACTTCAATTACCTCCTAAGAACACAACCTCCACCTGGAGGAAATATTGGTTATTCTATAAACTTAGAACCCTGTGCCATTGTTAAAGACTTCCTAAACACCAGGACTTAAAGGAAATTGTTATTTAAGGGTTCAGAACTGAGAAAAATTGTCATAACCCTGGGTGTGCTTATGGCCTTGGTGGCAATGATGACTTCATGGGTGTGTATTTTAATTTAAAAAAATAAAGATATTTTCAATTAAAAGTTTACATATTATATGTATGTAATATACACATTTAGAAGACTATATACGTGTGTTTATCATTTATAATACATTCAATATATAAACACATTCATAAATAGAGAACAAATGGGTTACACTTATAGAAGAATATACAACTAGAATTCAAAAAGTTCTATCTGAAACTTGCAAGCCTTATTATCATGATTAAAAACTTTAACGTCTTAGTATTAATATTTCTCTTCTCAAAGATTTAATACAGAAAATAATAAAATAATACTCTGACTTCTTACAGTTTTTAAAAATAATATGCTGAATATAAAAACACAAAATTTTCAGTAACAAATTATAATCTTATACAAATTGAGGATATTATTATTATTTTAAATAATAATAATAGGTACCATGGTAAACAAGTGGCACCTAGTAGCTTTCATTTAGCCACTAGTTATGATTATAAACATTCTTGAAAAATAATGTATATATGTCTTCCCTTTTGCAATTTTTACTGTAATTAATAATTTTTCTTCTTTTAAATGTAATTTTCATTTACAATACGTCTTATTTTCTATTTTTACAGGCTAAACCTTTGACTTTGTCTGAAACCAGTGGCCATTTGCTTTTTTTTTTTAACTCTTACCTTCTGTATCTACACTGAGAATTCATCTTTTGATTTAGGCATTTTTCCTTCCAAATTTGTCTCTCTTTCCCTTTACTGATTCCCAGTGATTTCTCCAGGGGTTGCTTAAGTCATCTCCTCGTATCTCATCTTGAGTCAGCTCAAGAACTACAAATTTATGTGGATTCCTTTTCTCCAGATTTTTTTTAATCTCAGGAGGTCTTATTCTTTTCAATTTATTTCTTCTCCCTGAGTATTCACTCCTGACCTCTCAATTGAGTTTCATTCCACAGTGAGCTCTTCAGTCTCTGAATTCTAATACCCTTAAAAATCAGTGTCTCATTCTTTAGCTCTTAATTGGTCTTCACTTGTTTTCTTCACGTCTTTGTGACAAAGACACCATTTTATATTTTGGTCACCCTTATAAGTCTTTGGTGCAGTTTTGGGTATAGAGCTTGCATAAATACTAGGTTGTTGATTGCTTGAACTAATTTGTAATTTATAAGCTCAAACGTATTCATAGCACTTACTTATAACTACTTAATGATAAGGAATATAAATTTACAGATATGTATTTGATTTAATATTGATGAAAACTTACTAAAATTAAATAGGAATAAATAATATGCCAGCTACATCATAAAGAAATGAGCTCTTTCCAGCTGGTTTATGCATGAGTGAGATGCTATCTGATAAGAATATTGAATATTCAATAGCTAGGCAAAGTGAGAGCAATAGAGAATAATCAAATGGGCTGTAAAACTCCCATTTCTAAGAACATATATACTAAATTACTTATAAACTATTACTTAAACTTTATGTTTTAAATTATTTATTATTCTCTTTATAAAGATTTAAAGTCCCTTTGATCACTAAACCCAATCCTGCTTCTTGTACCATTACTCACAAATTTACATATATAGTATATTCTTCATAATGTTACAATCAAGTTAATATGCAATGCTTTGTGACATTAGAATTCAATTTCCATTGAAATTGGCAGCTATTGATATATGATAAGGAAGTGGGTGCATAAAAAGCAAGTTTCAGAATTGAATTTAAATGTTTATATTTGCTTATAGAATTTTTTTAAAGATTTAAATATATATTTTAATGAGAATTCAAAGCACATGTGAACTTTACAAATATGTTAATATGCAAAAAGATATTTATTACATGAGGTGAAATAAATTCCCAATAAATTTTAATTTAAATTTATTTTTAGGTCCATATATATGAATAGTAAACATTAAATCATTAGTTTTTGCCTGGTTCTCACAACTACATTAATTAGGTTCTATAATTACACCAATCTTATCAATGAGAAAAATGAGGCACAGAAAGTTTTAATAACTTGATTAAGATTCCATGGATAGTAATTGGAAGAGTCTCGAACCCAGACGGCAGGACTCTACAGTTTGTGTTTAACCATTACCCTGTACCAATCATGTCATCTCCTAAATAGAGTAAATACTAACACTTTTATGTTCTCACTAGTTGCCAGGCTTTGTTTAGGCACAGGTAGGTGACATAGATGTAGACATAGATGTAGACGTAGATATAGTAATCATTTAAGTCAGATCCTACTTTTTACTCCCACTGTACAGATAAAGAAGCTGAGGCACAGAGATTAAGTAAATTGCCCAACTTTACACTAATAGAATGTAGCAACTATGAAATTTAAACCAAGGCTATCTATTCTAGAGTCCATGTTCTTAGCCACTATAATACAGGGTCTCATGCAAAAAGCATACAAAAAAAAATCTGTCAGATAAATTAACAGTGCTGTGTTCATATTTTTATATTATATTTTCCCTGCAATTAGTTTCTAACTAATCAGTATTTCTATTTTAATATGTTAATTATTTCATTTTTTTAGGATAACTTAAAAGTAATAGTACTGAGGTTGAAGAAGAAAAATTGACTCAATGTTGACATAAAATTTTCTGAAAATTTGTGTTTTTCTATCATTTGGGTGTGAGGTATTGTAATATTTCCTATTTGCTCAAGAAGAATATAAAAAAATTGTGATTTGAGGGACTCTAAGAATTTGATTTGAGCATCGATTTCAATAATACCTTTGAATCAAAATTCTCCTTATAAAATTATCTCAATAGACAGTCTTTGCGATGCTCCATAGTAAACCACTAACAAAAAGTACTATCATGCAAAAGCTGTGGCTTTCAACCTGTGTTCTGGTACTGATTTGCCAGGTCAAATTGAAGTGATTTGGGATTTTGCTGAGATAATGTTATTATTTTTAATTTTCTAATAGAGAAGAGAAGGAAGGGAAAAAAGGGAGGGAGGGAGAGAGGAAAGGAAATAATATTTAAAAAGAAAGAAACTAAAATCTTGGTGAGGTCATATTATATTAGACATATGTACACTTTCCCAAATGATAATAACACATGTTAAGAAGAGCTTTTAGATAAAAAAGATTGGTAAGTATGAAAATAACGTAGATTCTCGAGATGACAGCAAGAGGAGTCAGTCCATGATAGTGATTAAAGGCTCAAACGCTGAACCGGAGTGCTTAGTTCAAATCCCACTTGTTCTGCTAGTAACTACATGAACTTGGATAACTTATTTTACTTCTCTCTGTCACTGCTTTTATACTTATAAGATGAGGTTAATTGTGACACTTTTATGAATTGAATTAAAATATACAAAAATATTATTTATGATTGTATCTGACCTATAATAAGCATAATATAAACATTTGTTATTTTCAGATTTAAATTTTTTTTGATTATATGCTGCATTATTTACTCAATGATTTTTATTTCAACTAGCTCAAATGAATCCCTTTTATACACAGTTAGCTATTGCACAACATGGGTTTGAACTACATTGGTCCACTTATATGTAAATTATTTTTAGTAAATACTATAAATGTATTTTCTTTTATGATTTTCTTAATAACATTTTTATTTTCTCTAGCTTACATACAAAATACATATTAATAGACTGTTTATGTTATTGGTAAGACTTCCAGGGAGCAGTAGGCTATTACTATTTAGGTTTTGGGAGAGTCAAAGTTATACCTGGATTTTCAACTGGTGGGGGTACAGCAGCCCTAACTCCCACATTGTTCAAGAGTCAACTGTATAAATTTTTCAGGAGGGCCAATTGTTGATGGCTTCCTGAACCAATAATAATTTAATAAATTTAATGTAAAGTTGCATTGATAAGTTTTGGTAACCTTTATCTCTCCTGAAGCAAAATATTATTTTCAAATTTTATTTTTCTCAAATGTCAATAGCGGTTATTACAAACTAAGAGACCTGAAATATGACAATGAAAACATACAAACAAAATAACAAGAGAGTCTTTAAATTGAAATATCCACATTCTATTCCATTTTATACACATGTAAGTTACAAGCATAACACTTCAATTTTCTATCAGTAATATATCTAGTTCATAGAATTGGTAGAAAGGTTTTTATTGCTTTTATAAATCCACTAACGGCATGATAGTTATGCTAAAATCTTAATGTTTTTAAATCTGATTTTACTTTATTTGACATAGAAAAAGATTGAACACATATTTTTAAAAAATGAATGTAATCAATCTCTATTTTATATAAGTTGAGCCCACCTCTCTTTGCTTGCAGACATAATGATCAAAACATTGGAAATATGATCATGTCAAACAACCTATTGAAGATCGTGATAAATTGCACATTTTATAATGTAGACATTTTGTTCAATTTATGGATGTATTTCCCATCCCACCTCTCTGATTCAAAACACATGGAAGAATCAAGATGTGCATTATAAAAATGTGAGCCAGCTGTCTCTAGTAGTTCATTTTCTCCCCAGAAAATTAAAGCAGTGATGAAAACTATTCACCAATTCAATACATTGACTTTTTAGCCATTATTCATATACTACACACACACACACACACACACACACTAGAAGAAGAGAATGTGTCAAATATTTTTCTCCATTTATATTGTTTATGATCGTAAAAATTTTTGGCAGTTTTCCAAAAGCTCAATGACCATCTTATACCTTAAGCAATGACATGTAAATTTTAAAACAGTCATAGTAGAATAGATTCTTCAATTGTTTGTATCCTGAAAATGAATGCAGCTAGTGAGAGTTCCAAAATATAAGGAAACCATTTGAGAGTTAGAAATTTTTCGTAAATTTTTTTCATAGCGCATACTAAAAAAATTATCCTCATGCAATTTAAGATAAAATTGAAAACCATGCCTCGTTCACCATGTACATTCATTTATTCATTCATTTATTCACCACTCTCTCCACTCTCAATTATGCACTGGAGTTAGCAAAAGAGATTCCAACCTCATCACTTAGGAACCTGATAATTTAAGCTACTTATTTAATTTATTAGGACTTCATATTGTTCTAAGGATTAAATGAAGTAATGAACATATAATTAGTTATATGTTGTTCTCTTTTAGTATCATTCAATGCATTTTGCTGGCCAATAAATGATGTGAAATAAGGACCTTGATCTCAAGCAGATGAGAATATTACAAAGTAAAAGGGAAATGCATATGATGTAGAATGTAAAAAGAAGAGAATCAGAGAAATACATAATTATAACTTTAAAAATTTAGGAGAAATAGAATGCTCATTTCAGAATGAATAGTTCTAAGATGTGGCCCTAAGGCCACTCTAGCATATAGATTACTTCAAACTGAAAATAATCAAGGCCCAAAAGGCTCAGGAAGAACCTTTGATCTTATTCCTAACTTCCTAAAAGAATTTAGGTAAAAGACCTGCTCCAGAAAGGAAGCCATCATCACAGATAACTATATTTTAATATGAACTAGGTGCAATAGACACAGAGGAAACTTGCAAGCCCCATGTGATCTATGTCTTCCCTGTATCTCATTGTTTGAAGAGAGCCAACTAACATACGTTTACTAAATATTAACTATTGTCATCTCCCTGTGAATTGCTTTACTTCCCTTCTTAGATCTGAATAACATGTATACCTCATTTTGCCTTCCTGTCTTTGGAATTTTCATGCTTATGTGAATTCCCAATGCATGAATATTAAAATTTGATTTTTTCTATGAATTTTCTGTATGTCATTGAATTGTTACACCAGCCAGAAGAACTAAGAGAGGAAGGGGGAAGTTTCCTCATCCCCAACACTATATATTTTTAACATCTACTCTGTTTTTTTATCTAAATCAGTTTTATCCCTTTTCTTACATGAACAGCTAAACACAATCAAAACCTTTTCAGATCTCATATAGTTCTCTACATATTTTTGTTTAGTGAAATATAATCTCAGCAGTCATTTCTTTCAATACCATCTGAGTTGACATTTTGAAAACCTCCAAGCATGTTTATAAAGGCTCTACATTGTATGTAAAATAGACAATTTCAGTGTTAGTTGACTTAAATTTTTGACCTTTAGTAACATATAACCAAAATATTTTTAACAGTATGTTAATGTCCAAAATACCTATGAAAAGTCAGAACAAAAATTTGGTAACTATTTCAAAATTCTCAATATGTAGCTTTATAGAGATGATAAGGGAGTTTATAGTTTTCGGCTCTTATTTCTTAGGTTCAAATCTCAGCTCCACAATTTACTAGCTCACAGAACATTGGGCATGCCAGTCACTCTTTACCTCAATATTTACATCTATAAAATGGACATACAGTTAATATCAGCCTCATAGTTTTGTCATAGGATTTAATATGACAATGTGTAGAAATTGTTTTAAAATGTTCTGGGCAGATGATTTTTAGGTCAAGAAATTTTAGCTATTATTATTATCATCATCACAACTATTATTGATTAAATATATGTTTTTGCTACCGCGAGTAACTGACCTATCTCCTAAGAAATTTGATACCACCACAAAATCTTGGATTGACAGAAATTTTACTCAGAAAAGTAAGGTGTTAATTGGTATTTGATTTTTCTTATAACTTGATTTTCTCATTTTTTTAGATTGAAAATACCCAGTTTTGAAAAAGACTGTTGTTTATGACTTTCTTTGCATACTTCTCAACTGGACATCTGTTTTATCTTGGCATCATAGACAGTTACCTTTTCTCTGCTAAAATGGAGGCAAGCAGACTCTTTTCATATGGTCCATACTAAAATAATATCAATTAACCAGGAGACCTCTTTCCCATTCTATAAAGATTCTACATTCTCTTACCCAGCCTTGCACCTTATGAAACCCTCTTTCATGCTTATGCGAATTCCCAGTACATGAGTATTAAAACTTGATTTCCTACATTTTGCATTTTAAACCTACCTACAGTTGTTTTAAAAATACTGCATATAGATAAAATTCACACACACACATATACATACACAACTGATTCTTTGGTGTTTTTTGGTTTCTGGTTTTTGGTAATGGACATAAAGATAATTTTAGAATTACTGAATAAGCCTGGGGAATTTTTATCAATAAGAGCAGTCAACAAATATTGACAATAGCAAACATTGGTATGTGGCATGATGCACCAAAAAGTTTCTTTTTTTTTTTTATCACAGCTTGGAGGGATCAAAAATTATATTCCCTCCACCCAACCAGGTTCTTGGCTGAGGACCCCTCCCCCGCCACACACACGTAATAGAAGACAGTAACAATAGAAAAATGAGCGGTAGTTTGGTAACATGTATACCTCCTGCACACATGGGAGATATCCAGGAAAACTGAGTAACTACCCAAATGGTTCGAGTCACCACCTTAAATACCATATGCAGCTGATGACAAAAGAAAGATTTTGGGGCTGGAAGTGGGCAGGATGGTGAGAAGTCAGTTATGAATGATTATCAGGAAATCACAGTAATCAAGGGTAAGGTTGTGATGCAGATTTAAATCCATGCCTTCTCTGTTGATAAGAATTTCTAGAGATTTGGTTATTCTCTTCTCCTTAGTATATAGAGGGAGACACCTTTACAAATAGAGATCTTGTAAATACAAATGCCAGTTTTAAAAGGGTAACGTCTTGGTTTGCAGAGCTTCTCCCTTGTCTGTTTTTTATTTTAGTTTTTTTTTTTTTAAATAATCAGCTCAAAATAATTCTTATGACAAAGAAGCATATTTTGGGATGGAATATTCTGCTCCTCTTCATGGCATTCAAGGAAAAGACCTCAATTTTATATGAGGGTCATTCTACAAAGCAATTTCAATTTTCTAGTTTCATTGAGAGATAAGAATCATGATAATGTTATTCAGCATGTGACTGGTGGCCTGCCTCATTTGTAAACTGCTCTCATCATCTTTTCCATATTCGTTACAGAATAAAAGGCAATAGGATATTGGGTGGAATAGAACATGGCATTTATTCAAATATTCTTGATGTTGTAAAAAATAACTAGGTAGAACAAACTTTGTTTGCTCTTCCTAATGGATTCTCTGCATTTGTGGTGGGTCATTTTAATTAATGTATAAAGTTCCAGTTAAACTTATAAAAAAACCTTTAAAACATTTGGCAGAATGATAATTTATAGTGATCAAATTTTTAATCATAGAAGCAACACAGTGTTTCCGTTATATACTATTACACAATCTGTGCTATTATATCCAATGCAATGATATAGAGCACACTTTGGCAGCCTGGGTTATCTGCTTCAGTGCAAAATTTCACACATGACAGATTGCAAATTATTATTGTGCAACTCTATCATATGATCAGCTTCTATTATTGCATAGTAACCACATAGAGCTATATTTTAAATGGACTTCAGAAAACAAAATGAAGCAAAAATTCTCATTGAAGCAGCTTTTAAACTAAAAGACATCACACTACTTTTAATATTTTAGTGATTTATTTTAAAAAGACTTGGCTTTACAGTAGTCTATATTCTAAATATTATTATAATCTCAAACACAGAAAAATTAAAATTCATGGCTAAAGGTCTTTACTGGATGGGAACTGAGTAAGAGTACCACCTATATCAAATTCTCATCTGGGAAATCAAGACAAGGGCTCACTTAAATCCAAATATGTTATTTGTGATGTCCCAATAAAGGTTTTTATTTACATGGATTAAATTTCACCTGTTGAAAATTAATACACTCAACAAGGATATTCTGAAGAAATAGAAGATAATAGTGTACCTTTTACATCAGCTCATCTCCAAACATATGTACAAAAGCACTAACAAGGAAACAGGAAAGTGATTTGTAACAGGTTTATTCTTAGAAGAGTTTAGAAGGGAACTCATTGCAAGAGTTTGTTCAAGCTTCTTCATATATCTTTTAATGATACCTACTGCCCCCTGCTGACTCATCACAGAAATAGAACACTGCTTTCCTTAGGAAATTTACACAAATGCCTTTGAGTAATTGTGAAGAGTAATGGGATATATGCATATATATATGACGATAGAGCATACATTTTTACCCTCCAGTTACGATGTATAAAAATATTATTTCCATATCTAAGTTCTGAAACGCCCTTTCAACTTGCCTTTGTGTGGTCTCAACTGATTTTCTGATATCCTCCTTTTGACCCAATAGACCAATTTATGTTATAAATCCAAAGTTAATGAAACTAAATTAGAGGAGACTACTTGAAGTGTGAAGAGCTGAATGTTTAAGGGCAATTTAGCAAGATTTATTCAGTAAATCAGAACTACGTTTTCACTGAAAAGTGGGTGTTTCATGGTGTTTTACTTTTGACAGCCTCTTGGACGTGATCCCTGTTGAACAAAGGTTATAAATATATGTAGTAGATGTATGTGCATGGCATATTTTCACATGACTAATGAGAAAAACAAAATATGCATTTGTTAATAATCGTAAAATAATTTATCTCATATTTTAAAAATATTACACAAAAATAATCTATTAGATAATTTATTTTTTATTTCTATGTCATTTTCTAGTAATTTGAGCTGAGTGAGAAAAAAATTGAAGTTACTTTGTATCATTTAAATAAAGGTTAATGGAAATTTTGTTTCCTCAACACTGATTAATCTGGAAAATGGATCTTATTTCAACTACTGCTATAAAAAGAAAATATTTTCCAATTAGGATCACACATCTAAGTTACGGGAGAGAGAATGTTCTAACAAATTACTGCTGACACATTTCAAAATGAGGGCCCAGAAGAGATCCACACTCAATGATATTCTAATAAGACTTCTGAAAGGTCAGTCACCATTTTTAAGTTGAGAACTTAACTGCTCATTTTTTCTTCATCCCGAATTATCAACCACAAGAACTGTGTTTTACTGACTAAGTGAATACAATACTTGTTATTGACAATGATCTTTGAGAGCACTTATAGTTATAATGTCCCAAACTATTTCACTTGGAAAGCCTATGAGAATATGTTATTAAAAGCACTAAAAGAAAATAAAATTTCAGCCAAAAAATGTCATAATGTAGTAATAATTATTAACTTGTAAGTAAAATAATTATTTTCATATACTTATATTTATTTATCAGTAGTTGTTTTAGAAGAATGCACATTTTATAAATTTCTAATTTTAATTAAGAAGTAATTAAATATTAATAACACTCTAAATTACAATATAAAAAATGTTTTTCTTTATTTAAATGAGATAATTATTGCTTAACTATTCATATATACAGATAAAAGATTATCAAGCATTATAAGTGCATAAGAAAGAATTAGATTAATTTTTATTTTTATATATTATAATTATTATATAAAGTACTAATGTATTTTTGTTTAAGAAAGACACATATTAACAAGCAGAAGGTTACTACTAGAGACATATATCTGAAACCTACCAGATGATATAGCAGTTTCTGATTCAATTTTTTTCATGAAATTAGGAGTTATAGCCCTGAATATTCCATGCTTATGAATCAAAAATTCTGCCCAGATTTAATTGTTTTTGGATTAATTACCCAGGCAAAAACAAAAAAACAAAAAAACAAAAAAAACAGCAATGATGAGAGAAGAATCTACAAAGCTACAGTGCTTATGTCAGCCTTCCCCTTAGATAGGCTTTTCATTAAGTGTCACCAATTAAGTTTATTATATTCAAATATAAATAAAAGATTATGTTTGTTTGAGTGTGTGTGTATATTGAATACTTTCAGGATATTTAAAGTAATAATAATCTACATATTTTCCTTCTAGATTCTGAGTACTACAAATTATTTTAATATTTTTCTGTATCCAGGGAAATATATGTATTTTTACTCAACTGAATTTATGTTATTTTTCCTGAAGAAAGAGTTAGTGATATAATTATAATATGCAAATAAGCACATAGCTTTCTTAAATTTGTTTCAAACTTTTACTGATTCTTCATAATATAAAAAGTATAATCTAAAATACTCTTAGAACTGGAAATTTGCATGTGACTCTCAAAGATGCCGAGACTTCAGAAGTGGAGACAAAAGTATCTATCTTATTGAAGCATATTGTAGAGTAATTTATTATTTTCATCAATACTGCGGTTAACGCTACTTACTTAGTAGAATAATTAAATAAATGCTTTCCAAGACTAATTTAGACATTAAGAATGCTAGATTCTAATACAGCTGTGGTTTCTAACAATTTGTATAACCCTGAAAAATCATTATACCATATAATCTTTAATTTTCTTATCTGTGAATGATGGAAAGGACTAAATGCCTTTGAAAGTCACCTCTAGTTATTTGCTTCATTGATCAACATCAATAAGCTTTCTTATGTGGTCCCTCTCCCAACCCCCATTCCTATCATGTGGCATAATCTGAATAAATTCATTCACTCCTCAGAACAACCTTATTGAGAATGGCAGTTATCACCAGTTCATCAACGAGAAAACTAAAGTTTGGAAAGAAGAATAAGCTTGTTGAAGTTCATACAGATGGTCAGTTGTGGAAATAATTATCTAATTATGACAGTGGGAAACAACATTGTTAGTAGGAAAGTGGCTTTCTCAAAGAGGCTTTTATGATAGAGGACATTTTTCTAAGAACAAAAAATAATTACTTAATGAGTTATTACTGTTACCATTCAAAGGTTGTTTAGTGGTTACTTTCTATGCAAATATACATAGATAGATAGATGATATACAGATCAACTTGTCACTAAATACATCAAGACAAATTTATGAAGTAAGCTTGAATAAACAAACCACATAAATTCAGAAAATTGGTCATGGACTTATACATTTAAGTAATAAAATATACTTGTTAATTTTCACAACAGTAACTCAACAAAATTTTAACAATTAATTTTGTGCAGTCAAGAAAAAAGGTTCTTGGGTTATTTAACTTATTACATTGGTCAAATTGATCAAAATGAACCAATTATTGAAAGAGATTAATCATGATTTTTAAGGATGGAAGTGAATATAGAATATCTCTTCTGGTTATATGACTTTGCTTTCTCGTTTCATAGAATTTCTCATTATTTAAATTATTTCTGTCATTTAATGGATTTTCACTTGAGAGTAGAAATTATTATACTAAATTGCAACTAACCTGAAATTTTACTTTTTAAAATAGTATTTTCTGTTCATCCTTGACTAATCTTCCCTAAATTTCCTCTTCATATGCAACTCTTTTTTTTGGTCACTGAGGATCTCCAAAATTATATACCTCATTATCAATATTATTATTGCACTATTATTGTAGTTTATTCCAATGAGCTTTGATGTCTTCAATTCATTCTTATTCATAAGAACCTTGGAAATGCTACAGCCAGATGATTTGGACTATTTTGAAAATGAAAGGGTTCAGATAGATATGTCAAGATGTGCTTCTTTGGGCATATAGATTATTTTAAGTTGAAATGAAAACTCTTTGGGCTAAAGAGAAACTTTTACCTCTCCCTTTAAGAATTTAAATTGGAGGCCTTGCCCATAATGAGTTATTAACAGAAAAAGATTTTATGACATAGCTGTATGGCAGGGCAAACATCTAATTTTTTAGATTGAACATCTGCTCTTCTTATTGTCCTATGAATTACCTTCCTCCCCTCTGAAGCACCAGACTCCTATCTTATACCTGGCTCTTGGCTACCTCACTCTTTGTCTTTGAACTCTTCATGTATGTGGGGTTCTCGTGTTCACACAATTAAATTTGATCTTCTCCTGTTAATCAGTCTTATATATTTTTAATTATTCAACTAGCCAGAAAGAACCAGAGGAGGTAAGGAGAAAATTTCCCCCTTTCCACAAAAGCATAGACTTGATTTTATTTTGATAGACGATGAAACTCAGGGGCCTCCAAGAAGAATACTAGTGAACTGGGAGGGTTGACTTTTTTTTTCTTTCTTGTTATTTCTCTTCAGTGATAGGAGAATTTAAATAAAGTCGTTTTTCTTTGCTTGATTGGTATTTTTGTTTGCATTTTGCTTTTTTTTCCATAACCCAATGGAGATGAACTGTCCAGACAGTTCTGAAGGTTTACCTCAAAGTCATTGAGCTCAGTACTATTATTTTAAGTTTCCACACATTTCTTTCTTTGAATGTGTTGTTGTTTCAATTTTAGTAATTTCACAAGCAAAATAATTGAACACCCCACATCATTTAAACATTGAGTGATCTCACCAACAGAAATTAAAATACTAAATTTGAATAGAATATTTTTTATTACTCATGTCGACATGTTGATCTGATTATAAATACAGAAACATAAGTCAGGGTTATAATACTATTATAACCTTTATATATAATACAATAGTTATAAGATAACTATTATAATTGATGTTACCAAATATTGTGTTGATATCTTTTTTCATTGGAAATAAAATCATAACCATTATTGTTTGAACTATCTAGCTTTCATATGTGTACAAAAGTCTATATGGTATAAAAATACGTTTCCAAACTGTTCAAAATTCAATTTTATAGCATTAATTACAATTTAAAAAACCTTTGAGATATTTAAAAAATACCAGAAGAACATTCCTTTGTATTATGTTTTTCAATTAGAGAAAAATGTAATCCACATCCTCCTAACAAAATTATTTACTCACTAGCATTTTTTACACATGTGTAAGAGAAAAAAGGGAAGTCCTGAAAGATTACATTTCTAAAGTAAATTTCAAATTCTAAAGAAAGCATTAAAATTTATTCAGGATAGCTCTAATGCGTTTAGTATTATAATTATAATTCATGTTTCAATTACACACTGACCAAGAAGGATTTATATAATTCCTTTCAGAGTCACTAGACTTTAGATAGATTTCTTTCTGATTATAAGCTCTTGACCTTCCTTTTCTTATAGCATTTACTTTAAAAAACTTACTTATAAATTCCTTCTCTGTCTCTTTGGGATGTAAATATTCTACAATGCAGGACTCTTTAGGACCTGGGGCCTATCCCATTGAAATGTAATCATTAAGAAAAATAGGGCCTCTATCTCTCAGTCTAGGGAAATCTATGAGCCTTGCTTTGATAAGGTATTAGCAAACACTGATAGATAGACTAATCACACTGACCAATCTTTTCCAAAGTTCTCTAGTATTTCTCCATTAGTCTACCCCAGAGTTTAAAAATCTTTCTGCTTTGTTTCATTAAAATTCAGTTCAATTCTCTCCCCTAGTGTCTTGACCTTCATTGCAACAGTCTTGAAAAAATTCTTCCTTGCCATTTTTAACAAATGTCTGTTGCAATTTCTTTTTGACAGTTCAATGATTAATGGATTAATCTAAAAGTTTTACTCCATGATCATGGTATAACAAAAATATACAACATATCTTAAAATATATATTCACATATATTTATATTCTTTGTCTCAAAAAGTACATTTCGATTAAAAATCTCAAGAGCCAAAGCTCAAGTAATTCTGATTAAATCAGAGTCCTAAGATATGTACATAGCTCTCTTCACAGTTTTCCCGTTCATTCTTGTGTATTTGGTAAACCGTATACTGTCTTACTAGGAAAATATTTCTTGTATTAAAAATTATATACAAAATGCTCTCTGTACTCCTACACTCTTGCATTTTAAAAAAGATTCTGTTTATGTCAGATTTGCTGTTATAACTAAACATGTTTCTGATGTGTTTTACACTTCACATTTTGACTTTACAACAGGGAACAGCTTATTAGTGGATGGTAGAATTGGGATCCAGACGTGACTGAGCCAATAGTTATATATCCATTAATTTTAGCTTGTTTTCAGGCTGGCATATATGGCATAAAATGACTTAGAAGTCACATCATATGAGAAGAAAAAATAGTATATTCTGGGCCTATTTCTGCTGTTGACTTGTTGTTAGATAACTTGTTTCTGTTTTTGCTTTTCAGTCTTTTTTTGAGAAATATGAATAACAATATTTGCCTCTTTCATCAAATATTGCAGTAAGCATTATTTCTAAGCAATGGTTTAGAACCAAATACACAGAAAAAACAATACTCATAAGATCTTTGTAGCATGGTTTGAATTCATGCAACACCTAATATCAAACAAACTGATATAGATGAAAAGATGTTTTGTCTAAATAATAAAACTGTTCAATATTTCAAAAATACTGGTCATCATGTTACATTACTAGAACAAGGATACAAAGAAAAGAAAAGAAAGAGAGAGAGAGAGAGAGAGAGAGAGAGAGAGAAAGAAAGAAAAGAAAAGAAAAGAAAAAAGAAAGAAGAAAGTAATCCTAAATTGTTCTAAAGATACTTATAGAATGGAGAGGAAATAAAACATTACTAAAAAAAAAAAAAGAAAAAAGAAATAGATGCAAATATAGAATAGGAGAAAATTTAAAAGGGCAAATTAACATAGGCTGAAGAAAGTAAGGAGACGAGGATGATTTCTCCAAAGAGGTGAACTGTGAAAAGATGAATAAGAGTTTTTTCATATGAACAATGGGGAGAAGGGCTTTCATATCTGTAGGTAGTGTATATAAAAAGCCAGAAGAAAATAGGTCACAGCACAATTTAGTGGTTTTCAAAGACAGCGCTTCTCATAATGGATCAACAGCATCAGCATTACCTGGTTACTTGTGCAAAATGCAAACTGTCAGGTGCCGCCTGGGACCTGCAAAGTCAGAAACTCTTGGGATGGGACTTGGCACACTGTGTTTTAAAAAGCCCTCCAGGTGATTATTGTGTATGCAAAAGTTCGAGAATCTCTGATATAAATTTCTCATGTGTTTAAACCAACATCATTTGGGAGACAAAACAGGAAATGCCTCAAGTTTCTCAGATTCTGTTAGCTACTGATGCAACTTCTCTGGACCTGGTATATTTTATCTTCTTTGGTAACTTCGCAAAAGCTGGCTCAGCAGACAGAATTAGCTCAATGGAAGATCTGAATGCTATCAGCTACTGAGTATGAGAGCATCTCCTTTCTTGCAAAGCCCTTCCATGATTAGAGAGCTTAAATTTCCTCTGACTTACCCCCATAAACATAGAAAACTTTAAGCAGGTGGAAGAACATATCTTCAGGAGAACTTTCCATGATGGTTACGGTCCAGTTAGGCTAGATCCTAAACATATATTTAAATGCAGTGATGGGAGCCCCACTGCTTCTTTACTTAAAAGTTTCCTCAGTACCTCCAGTATTCTACTTGCACTGGGTGGTGGTACTCAGATGTCTGTACCTGCTTTACTCAATCTTGAACCTTCTATAACTTTGTAATAATGATTCGGGAGAACAGCATTTAGCTACAGCAGAAGACTCAGTCAACTAATAGAAAACTTAAGACTTCCCTTCCAGGGTTCTTTGATAATGGCTGCTATAGATCACTATTTTAAGGACAAATACATTGGAAGAAAAGATAAATTTAAATAAAAGAGATAGTTTTTATTTATAAACTAAGAATTCAATTAATAGAGAAAAATCCACAATTATGTAGAATAAATTAGAACATAATCTAATTTTTATATCTGAGATGAAATGGCAAATAGAATTTGTGATATAGCTTTTGCACATAAGCTTGAAAAGTAATGATATCAGAAATATAAATACTACAAAGTTAAATTATGACACTCCATATAGCATACATTATAAATCACAAAAGTGCTTAAAGTCCTAGTAAAGTCAATAAAAAAGAATTGTTATAATGAAGATAGTCAAACCAGAAGTGAAGCCTTTTTTTTTCAGGTGTTTTTAGATTCGGAAATAATTTTGATCTAAAGTTTTCATCAAATATGTACTGGAAAGACAATAGATTTTACCGCGAATGATACTGGTTTTGAATGTCAGTTCCATCGTTTAGCAGTGTGATTTTATTTTAATGTTGCTCCATTACCAAATATTAGCTGTAAAACTGAAGATAAAATCTGTCTCACAAAATATTGAAGGCAAAATTTAAAAGGTTTGCTAAATGTGTGTGTAACTTTTGTTATTTCTGATACATTGAAGTATTAAAGACATATTAGTTCTCTTCCCTATGTTCTACAACACTATTTCCATGATTCACAATATTTCTGGTATTGGCCACGGCCTACTTTCCTATTGCTCGTGTAATAAATCACCACAAACTGAGAGGCTTAGGACAACTCAGATTCATTATCTTATAGTTCTGGAGGTCAGAAGTTCTAAAATCCAGGTGTTGGAAAAGTTGCATTCTTTTAGGAAGCTTTAGGGAAAAAATCAGTTTCCTTGCCTTTTTCAGCTTCTAGATGCTGCTTACATTTTTCAAATCTTCTCTCTGACTTCTTTTTTTGTCACATCTCCTCTTCTGATTGACTGTCCCACCTTCCTCTTCCTATTGTAATGGCCCATGTTACTCTACTGGACCCACCCAGATAATAAAGTATATTCTCTCCATTTCAAGATCATTAATCACATACATTTGCAAATGTTCTTTTTCCATGTAAGGTAACATATTCACAGTTTTCAAGGATTAGGGCATGGCATCCTTTGGGAAACATTATACTATTATTTATAATTTATAACACTTATAAATTATAAATGACTAACTTAAAAATATAAGAACTTTTGAAATGTTATAATAACTAATTTAAAATAAAATAAATTAAACGAGATTATTTTTTTTGTTCCTGACAACTTCCCTTCAGTTTGATTACTTAGAGACAGGACTGCAGTTGTATTTAATTTGCAGTGAAATTTTTATACTGAGGAGTAATAGATTTTTTAAATTATAAAAAAAAAATAAGCAAATTTATCACAAAATATCACCTAGTTATCAGATAGCTAAAACACATAAAGAAAGGAAGTCAAATTTATCTCTAAAGGCATTTCAATAGAAAAAATGTGAATACTTGCAAAGATTTTCTGATTAGTAAAATAAAAGCCAATTTTAAGTATTTTGAAATTTACTTGCAATAAAATCTTAAAACACTCTGAGTTCAACTTCACTGAGGAATTTACTCTTCACATGACTTATCAACAAAGAGAAAAATGTGTATGGTAAGAGGATTACAGCAGTATGCTTTTTACAGCTATTGTATGGTAAGAAATATTGTGGGGAGAGTGAAAGTCTGAAGAATATAATCTTAGCTTTGTGTATAATGAGCTCATGTTAAAGCATGTACTGTTAGTTGTCATCTCTGAATATCCTGGTCAGTTTAGGTTTAAGAATAAAGTTACCTTAACTGTAGCTACCTTTATTTTTCTTGAAGCTTGAATTGGAAGATCTCACTCCTTGCCTTCTTTAACTTTTTCTGACTCAGCACCCAATATTCTATTCACGATTATTCCTATTGGATTGCCTGTGTGTATACTGAAGCCTCAATCTATCTGGCTGCCAAACATACAGAAGTAAATTCATATATAATCAAATGTAGCAGAAGAGGAACATGCAATTGAGAAATTATGATGGTTTATAAAATATATCATGTAAAAGAACGAATGGCTATCTTATTCTGCTTATTAAGAAATCAAACAAGCTTTATAGAAAATGCTTACACAGCCTTGAAGAATGCAGAGAGGGATAACAGGAAAGGATGAGGAGGACAATTTGGGAAAACACAGCACATTCAACGTGATGGAGTTGAACGAGAACTTGGTATCAGAACAAAAAACAATTTGGCAAGTCTAGAGCAGAGAGTCAAGAAAGCAAGATGGGAAAAGTTTAGAAATGCAAGCAAGGGAAAATATTGGAGAAGCAGGTCTGAAATGCTATGGAGCTTGGATGTAGACTTTAGAGGAAAAACTAATAACAGAGGCAGTCTGGAGGATTAATTAGAAGTAAGAATTTGTAACCTTTGAGTGAAGATAACCACCTAAGAGATTCTTGGAAATTGCATTGGGGGTATGAAATGGAAAATAACTTTAATTTGATTTGTTAAGTTGGTATCAGAAAGAATGGCATTGAGAATAATTGTTAGAATCCTATCTTTGGTGAGTGGTGATTACACTTACTGAGTTAGCAAATTCTGGAGGAAATACAGATTTTGGGGGATGGGTTAGTGTTAGGTTCTATTTAAGCTGTATTAAAAATGAGACATTTTGAGGTTTTCCAACTGCAAATGTTGAATCCCCCAGGTATTATAGGTTTAAGCTGATCATAATGATTGCGAGTAATCAGTGTATATGTTAAAATGAGTGTGGATACAATGGTCTGTGCAAAAGTGTGCAACAAGAAGGTTAAGAATAGAACTTTGAAGATCACAGTGCAAAAATAGAAATCATTGGTACAATAGCAATTTTATTTTCAGCATAAACCATATTCCAAGAGAGCCTATTCTGTTGTTCTTTTTTAAAGCTTGTTTTAAAACTCCATTGTGCAACTTAATAAGCAACCTTCCAGAATTACATAAACCAAATTTGCAAAGCTCTTAAAACCTCTTTATGTGCAAATGTATACACATGCAGGATACACAAATATTGAATACAACCATAAAACACATCCACTAAAAAGTATACATTTTGTACTATTAAAAAGTAAGCAACATCCATGCTTGTCAGAATTCAGGACTATCTCTATGTTTCTTTCAAAGCAGCAATATCTGTGTTCACATTAAATATGTAATTTATAAATATAGAATAACAAAACAGAGATGGTAATTTTTTCCCTCAACAATTTTCTCCTGCATCTGAGGTTGGTGTATCACCTAAATTGCTGTCCTTCTTGAAGGACAACCTTGATCTTCTGCCTCTATTTTCTGTTTTCATTGTTTTTGCTGTTGTTTTGATGGTTGTTTCCATATTTTTTCTTTATTCTTCCCCATCAGGTTTAATTTTTTTAATCTAGACATTAGTCATTAATATTTCTGAAATGATTTGAAGGTAAATATATTTGTCCAGTTTAGAGCAGTTTCTCTTATAGATTTGATGTTTACTTCTGTGACATTTTTATTCTAATTTCAGGAATAAATAACTTCTATATATTGGATCCCTGTAATCTTTCTTCTATACATTTTATGATCATCTCATCATTTTTCACACTTTCTACAATTTTGCTGCATTATCAAATTTGTATTCTTCATCACCAAGTTTATGTTCTGTAATGTAATTCTGCTTCATTAGAATTTATTTTTTTAAGAAAAATATTTTTAAAAATTATACATAAAGAAAATGAATTTACCAAGTATATAAAGAATTTTCGCAGTGAACACAAGATCCTCACTGCAGGTTTTAATTTTGTTATTTACTTTAAAATCCCTTGAAGTATTTTTTTTTTTTAATACCAGTCTGTATTGGTGTACTTTTTTGTACCTTTCTCCATCTTTTCTCCCACCGTTATTGATGTACATATAGAAATTATATCTCTTAATGCAAATTTTTAATGGGTCATGTTATATCCTGTGTTATAGTTTTCTGAATAGATGGTTAAAAAAAATAAGTTGATGAGCTGTGCCACACACTCTCGGAGCATCCTATAATTTTATAATTTATAATACTATATTTGTATTTATTCTTTTAGTGTACTGCCCAACCAGACAATAAGCTCCATAAAGGTGAGTAAGGAGAATTCATTATTTATTGCTGTATTCCTGGTGTCTTTCACAGTTCCTTGAACATAGTAGGTAGGCACTCAATAAATATTTGATGAATATAAGGATGATTGAATATCTGGAAAAAATGAATGAATAAAAAAATTAAGGAGAGAGAATTTTCCTGCTGAAAGTAGGTGTTAATTAACCATTTTTCTGGATTTGTCAGTCTTGTAATTACCAGTCTCAAGGCATAATAGAGTATGAATAAACTCACAACCTACCTGCTTTCTTGCCAAACATGCCGATTTGTTTTAAACCATAAAACAAGCTGTATTTCTCACCAAGCTTCATTGTTACGGAACAAAAAAAAATTATTTTTCCAAATCCTTGCATATCTTAACTGTTATCATTATAGTCTGGTGCCTTTCTTAACTCAACTGTCTGCATATGTTTTTGCTAAGGAAGTGGGAAACAAGACTTTAGGAATTTATAGCCTGCAATCATAGTAACAAAGAAGAATGACTTGAATTTCCAAAAGAATAAACTTTTTTTAAAGGTTTTTTTTTTTTTTTTTTTGCATGAAGTAGCTATTTAAGGACAAGACTTTTTCTCTAACTACTTAGAACACATTTCTTTTTCCTTTACTATGATTTTTTTCTATGAGCCCTTAAACCATGAAAAATATATTTCAGTAAGGTTTAGAACAATAAAAAAGATAAATTTTCTCATTCTTTCCAATGTCTGAAATAAAAGATACAAAGAGATATGTGTGAAACACCTGGCTCAGGTCGCTGGATACAGCAATCACTCAACAGTTCAAAAGTAATGTGACAATTGAAGGCTCACACTAATTGGAGAAAAATTTCTACACCCTGCTGACTTACAAGTTAACTTCCTGTTTAGTTTTTATTTTTTCTAACTCAATGTATACACGCCTAAATTTTATATCTAAGTTTCCATAGTTGAACATAGGTACAACTTTTGCTTTTAAACTATAACTAAACCAAATGGATTTAAATTAGATATATTTCTTCTTTGATAACATGAGTTTATTTACTCTGTCATTAAATGGTAACGTCAAAATATTAAAATCTATCTAAAATTATATGTAGAGACTATGAATGGATTTTATTACAAACATTTAAAAATCCTTCAACTATCCAATACACACATCATTTTGCACCCCCAATTTTGGTGCTTTCAAGTAGGTTAGTCATAGTGACACTATAATGCCCTCACTCCAAATCAAAAGAATGGAATATTATAAAATCACCCTCTCCCAAAACTCATTATTTCCAAAATCAATCACATTTATATGCATTTTATTTTACAATTTCAAAAGGAGATTGTGTTTTATTTACTGTTATACTGCAAGTGTTTTCTTTCCAGTCCCATGAATATTGCTGCAAATCCCCTTTGTTATTTGCTTAATTTGCTTTGTTTTTTAGTTTTAAAAAGGTCCATTGTAATGTGGTATAAGGTTTTTATTCTTCAACGAAATTTAAATCACTACTTATTCTCTAATACTATAATCGCCAGTGATAATGTCTTCTATGTAAATCTGGCAATTTTCACTTAATTGCTTCCATGTTTATAAAAGACATAACAGATGATTAATGCCTGTTCTACTGTGGAACGGGCTTTAGAAATTACTTAAATAACTTTCAGTTAATACCTTGGGCCATAATCACTAATGGCTCATATAACTTGCAAATGATTCAAATCATTATTCCTACAAATATTTAGCAAAATAACAGCGAAAATGTGCCTTGGCTCAAAAATGTCATTTATTTATTGAGGGCATTGCATAACTTAGTTATGATCGTTAGTTTTAGATAAATACATTACTAAGCTTCCCTTTGGCTCTTAAAATAAACCTTCAAATCAGCTTACTGTAGAAAATTTAAGTGATTCTGTTTAAAAATATCTAACTATAAAGTAGACCTTACCATCTGCAAATATCCTTTCTCCTTTTTCTTTGTTACCTTATTTATAATAAAAAAAATGGAATGGAGGGCGTAACACAGGTACCAGTCATCAATAATATAAAATTTAACTCAAAACTATGACATAATTTTAGAGGCACTTGTTATGAAAATAGTGTAACATTTAGCACTTAATATTTAAAGGAATAATTCCAATTAAACCAATGACTTCACCATGAATTAGGAGCATCTGATTAATGCTTAACTTTTTACCTGATAGGCCACATCTAGAGGCCTCAGCTATTAGATGTCATAGAATTAATGGTGAAAGCCAAACTGTAATTTAAAAAAAAAGGAAAGTGGGAGATTGAGGATTACAGAAGTGATATAAATGTGAGTGTCACGTGCAGATCACATTTGCTTCCCTCGAGTTTTTTATTACTTCTCTAGGGAAATAGCTTTATTGATTTAAAATTTAATACTATATATAATTTTATGCAGACCAGTTATGAGTTTGAATTTTGAATTCTTTCCAGACAATGGGACTTTGTGCTTTTCACTAATTTTTTTCACACTTTTAACTTTTTTGTAAAATGGAGTTGTTAATATTTAAATAGCTTTTATGCTTGCTAAATGGAACCCACCTAATATATGATAATTAGGAATCTGATCATAATTTTTATTAGTCATAATTAACATCCATAACAACTTTTTTTGTAGTTACATTCCGCTGAAGCAAAGATGTAGTATAAAATATCATTTGTCATTGAGAAAGGTTTGGTAGGAGAGTATGGTTTAGGAATACAGGAACCATGTGTTTCCTAATAGCGAACCACAAAATTTGCTAGAGTTAGTTACTGAAAATATGAGTCTGAGGCAGTCTGGTTCTACTAACCCCTCATCCCACACTGAGCTGACTGGGAGCCTGGAGGAGCACTTGCTTCCAGAACTATTTGCTCTCAAGTGACAGTAGAGAAAAAAATGCGATGCAGCAGCTTCTTTTTCTAAACTTATTATAGAAGTTCTCTACTTCCAAAAAAAAAAAAAATCCAAATGAATAAAGGGGCAGAAAGACGATATGAGTGTGATAATCATGGGGGTTCTTTCACATGGAAGTACATGTTGGGATCAGAGGAGTAGTACCCAGTTAAAGATATAATCTATTAAGTTATCCTTTAAGTCTCAGTTTAATAAACATTCTAATACATTTATTTTTTATTGTTGAACTATATATATATATGTGTATATATATAGTATTTATATATATTCTTATTCTTTGAATATACATTATATATTAATATATATAACATTACGTGATTATATATTAATATATAATATTTAATTCAGTATATAACATATTTAAATATTTGTGCTATATGTTTATTTCAATGGTTATGACCAAGACTAATATGAATGTTACTAAGTCTGTTGTAGCCAAAGGATAATCCAGAGTTTAATTAATGTTCCATAATGCCAAAGTATGTAACTCAGATATTAATAAAACTATTTATTAAATTTGCTCGAAGGATGAGGTACTGCTTTTGTATTTATTTGTTAGACTTTAAAATATACTCAAAGCACTTCACACTCACAACAGACCCATGAACAAAGAATTAAAGGATTCTCAAATTCAATACTGAAATTTTCAAATAGCATCACCCATGCCTCAGCCTGGGTTTCCTAGAATGCAGAGGGTGAAGTAATGGCATATGTTATTATTATGTTAAAGAGTATAAAGCCAGGGAGGAGTAAGAAGAAAGATGAAAAGACGAGTTACAAAGATGATGCTATTGAGAAAGCTAGTAATGATTTGGTTATATGAGACTGTATGCTGAAAAACCAAGAAGCTACATTTTAAGACAATTCAGTGATGTAAAAAAGGAAGGATTTATTTACTAGCTCCTGGCAAAGGTTTATCCTACGGAATTGGCAAAGGTTTATCCTACGGAATGTTAAATCCATTTTTCTTCTAGATACATGTACATTGGTACCAATTTGTGTCCTGCAGTGCCCTGAATCTCTTTATCTATAGGAAAAGCTCTGGGTGGTAGGCAAAAGCACATGGTATGAACATGACATGAAATACGGGAGGTTGCATCTGAATGAAAATGTGAAGGCCATACACAAATGGTCACCCAGTGATAGCTGGAAGAAGACAGCTGATAGGAGAGAGTAGGAGTGACCTAAACCTGTGCATGAGAGGTATCTACTATAGTCCAGATCAAACTTGATGTTTAAGTATGTTTATTCATTCAAAAATTGCATTGAACCACACTAATTGGAAGGCGTTTTTCAGTTTTATAGAGCTTTATAGAAAATAAATTAATAAATCATTTATCCATTGACAAATATGCTTTGAAAGGTCCTGTGTACCTTAGATACTGAAGTAGAAAGGTATTATTCCCTTTAAGAAACTATAATTGAGGAGACAATGAATGCTGTTTTCTAAACTAATGTATATTTTTAATTTGGCAGTGCTATTCTTTTCATAATAGGAGTTTTGTAATTTTAAGTTTTCCTTTAGTCACGACTAAGATAACAGTTTTTCATGAATTCTTTCTGCCTAGTTCTTAAATGTTGATTGACTATTTCTTTTCTAACTCCAGAGGTGAATGGAATTTTTCCTCTTCTGTTTGAAAAAGTCAAACACAGGAGCTCAGAATAATTAAATTTTAGTAAAACAAGAAATTAAGTCAAAGATATCATACATCTAGGTACACAGAGTGGGTTAAATTTCACCACAGGGTTCTATTGAAACTAGAGAAAGTCAGAGCTCCCTTAACATTTCCCGGTACAGCACTTATGAAGTTCTTATGTCTATTCCAGTTTGACTGGTTCCTTAATTTTCACCAACTTTCGCGACACACTTGAATTGAGTGAAAATGTTTTTCGGTACATAAGGTTGTTTCAAGTGTTCAAATCCTCCCTAGGGATTCTCTTCACAATTTCACAATACGCTTTGGAACCTAAGTTCCTAGGAGCAGAAACATTTTAACTTTTTCCCAGCAATCAACAGCTTCATTGAACTGATGCCACCACTTGACAGATAGCTCTTTGCTTGAATTGATGGTGACCTGATAGCAATAAATATGAGAGAAGGAGTCATAAATGCGGATAGCTGCATTGACAGTGTTTGCATTTATCATGTAACATTGGACAGGCTCACTTCCAGAACTGGTGCCACTCTTTTCTTTTTCTAGAAAACAAATAGAACTATGTTTTGTCTCTTCTACCCACCTTTTCCCTCTCTTCTTGATTTTTAAAATTTCCCTTCGTGATTAGAAAAAAATATGTAAATACCTTCAAGCCAAAGAAACAGGACAAAAAGGTGGAAGGTGTGAGGGAAAGAAAGGTGAGGGAAAAGAGAGAAAGTAAACAAAAAAACAAAAACCTGAGAGCGTAAGGCTTAAGTGTTGTCTCTTGTGCATTCCTGCTGTATCTAAGTTTTAGACTCTAAGTTTTGTGTTTCTTTGTACACTTGATTGGTTAAAGTAAAGTAACAATGGGCCTATTCTAATTCATATGTGCATTGGTTCTGGAGAAATGCTATTCTATCTGGGTTTCAACTCACTCATACTCTTTGACAAGATGTGTACAAAGTACTTTTCCCAATATGTTTCATGAGCAAAGTAACAATATAATCTTACCTGGTGTTGCTAACATCCACTGTATTTTTGAAAGCTTTAGCATGGGCCAATTCCCAGCTATTCATTCTTAAAAATAACTTCTCTACCAGATTTTTAAATATCCTGCTTATTTGAATAAAATATGTTTATTATTTGATCCTTTGGATGTTTTCTGCAATGTTACATGACTGGTAAGCATATCTGTCAGTGTAGAGTACTCACTTAATCTTTTCCCCAGGCATATTAATATAATCTTTCTTTGAAAGCAGGACATTAGGATTGAAAAAAATTTAAAAAACAATTTTATTTGAGGGCCTTTTCTGCAATTTTGCCCCCATGATTCAAAACCAGCAGGAAGAAGAATATGAAATGCTTTCATACAAATATAACATAAAAACTATGCTGAGAAGAGCAATTTTTATTTTTATAAATTTAAAGAAAGTCATATTATATTACTATTAAGATGGTTTAATAGGTTAACACGGTTTTATGTATATTCTAGCGTGAAAAATTTGCTAGTAAATTAATTTTTTATGAGTAGATTTTTTTGTATATTTGGAGCAAAATTGGCATAAGACTTTCGATGTAGAAGGGATGTAAGTGTTCAGCATTTATTGCGAACTTGCCTACTGTGGATTTTATAGTAACTGGTAGGTGAAATAATAAACATAGCTAACTAGTAGCTCTCTACTGGAAGACAGTTGATTCAACCAGGCATTACAAAAGACGTTCTTTGAATTAGTTTACTTCTAAGATTATGGAATATAAGAACACAAAGTCCAAATAGTGAAACGTCATAAACCAAAGTTTGATGCTGAAACAATGTGTTGTTTTAAGACTCAATTAGAAATGCTATAGACTTATTGCAGGATAGCAACTATTTTTCTTTCCAATTCAGACCTTTTATTGTACAAATGAAAAAAAACATGCAGAATAAATAAAATATGATTTTAACAAAGTGAGAATAAATATGTATGTATTTCTCTGATTTCAGAAATAGGTTGGGTAATGTTTACATATTTTTAAGAGCTTAAAATTATGTCTTTAATCTAAAGAATATAATTTTTAAAAATCTAGTTGAATAATTTTTAAAAAATGATAAATGCCCAGTGTCTAAGCTATAGATTAAGTAAATAAATGACAAGGACTTTTAGTCAACCCCCTAAACCAAATACTTTTGACCTGTATATAGATATGATATTTTTTAACATTCTATTTAGAATGTGTAATTTATGAGGAAGCTAGTATGTGTCACTTTGCATATAATTGGATAGGAATTTCTAAGTCCTTTCTTCCAAATCCACAGTTATGTGGTTCATAATAGTTCTGTTATTTTTATGTTCTATTAATATCAATGTAAGGATAATAGATGTTCACATAAAAATTCAGATATTCATTTAATAAATATGTTGATAGAACTTAGATTAAAATAGGGAATATAACAATAGGTAATTATAATAGATTTAAATATTTTATAAATGGTCATACATTAGGAATCTCAAAAATATCTAGAAATTATTTTTTGAAGTAAGGAATGTGCACATTTTGCTGTATGTGATGCATATGTGTGTGTGTGTGTGTGTGTGTGTGTGTGTGTGTGTATGTTTGTTAAGTACCTAAGATCATAAAGCAAGGAAATAGTGTAGCCAGATTTAAATCCAGGAAGTCTAAGTTTGAATCAGCTTTTTAATACATTGGACTGCAGGGTAGGGTTATTTTGTAAAGCAGGCAGAAAGGTCCCTTCCCTCTCTTACCTCCTTAATTCCCAATATTTACTTACTTCCTTATCTGGGGAAATATTACTACCTGATTGTTTACATCTAAACTGTACCCCAGCTGCACACATTTTATACCTAATGTTGCTATCAGTGCACAAACAAAAGACCATCACATGTTTTCAGAAAGGAATTGTATAAATTCCTTAGAAGAAGAAGCAGAGAAGACTTTTTTCCCCCTGTCCTCTGATATTTAGAAATACTCCAGCTTGATCAGACATTCAAAATCTAGATTTAATCATTAGACCTGATCATCATGTAGACAGATCTCCTCATGTGTAAACCTGTGACATTTCTTCTCTGACATAGAGCAGAGAGGTGGCAGAGCATAGCAAATCATGTTTTAGCATTTTGCATACTAAATTGATGCTAACAGCTACAGAAAAATACTGTAGATGACATGGCTTCAAAAAGATATTTTAAGATAGAATGGAGACCATATTACAAATGGTTGCAATTTTTTAGACTTAATGTTAGAGTAAATAGTACATTATTAACTACAGTTAAATAGTTTTTGAACATGGTAGAAAATTATATGTTCTAAATTTAGAACAAGAGCTTTCTAGTTCTGAATTATACTTTTCTCTTTAAAAACATGAATTAATAATAGCTCTTTTTTCTGTCATTCTAAATTATATCTGAAATACTAAAAAGTGTTATTTTCAAAGGCAGAAATATGGCAGTTTTACATAAATGATTTTCATTCAATTAGAATGGCAACTAGTATGTTTATTTGAAATTTTGATATGTTAAAGATAAAATAAACTACAAAACTTGAAATAAATCTTTTTAATTAATAGCTCCAAGATTATTGTTAGGAAAATTTAAAGTCTTAACGTGACAAGATATATACTTACAGCCACTGAAGAAATGAAGAAAAGGATTTGTAGATTATGACATCCTGCATGCATGTGATTCTAAGCTTCTGAAATTGTGATTGCTGGTGCTTTTTATTATTTTTTCCAATGGTAATAAAATTTTTTGCCTCGAACTTCTTATCTACTAAATGGTGATAATGACCTCTAATTAATAATGCTCGAGCTCTCTGAGACCTATTTTCTTCCTCTGTAAAATGGAATGGTGATAAATTTTATACCTACTTTTGAAGTTGTCATGATATTAGTATTAAAAGTATATATATACAGTTTTTTCTGGTATGTCAATTAAGACCTTTTAGTGAAATATCAGTCAATCCTGTAGAAGAGCCAGTTTGAAATCTGATTAAAAGTTGTTTATGATCCCATCATTTTCATTTTCCTTCCCCACTTAGCACTGTTTTTTTAATCAATCTATTTATTTATTTATTTATTTATTTATTTATTTATTTATTTGCCATTGCATTATTGTTTTTCCCTTTCCAGGTCAGAAGCAAAGAATTTTTAGAGGCAGAAGCACTGTATATCTGATCACACAAGGTATAGAATTCTATGTCCAGCCCTAGTCTATTTTTTCTTAATTCAGGGTAATTTTCTTAAATTAACAAACTGCTAACTCAATTAGACTTTCCTCTCCAAATAGATATTAGAAATAAAGATACTTTGTAAATTTTAACTTACTAGAAACATGAAAAAAATAGTACAATAGTTCTTTATCAAGGCCTACTAAATATCAGTTAAATTCACCAACCACTGACTAAGCTCTTTATTATCTCTAAAAATAATCTTTATTTTGGCTGTATTATATACCAGGTTTTTTTAAAAAAGTGCTTAAGTGTATTTATTTCATTATTATCTCTACTTCTCAGATGAGGAAACTGAAGCAAAGAGAAGTTCTACAACTTGATAAGACTAATAAGAAGCAGAATCAATAACTGAATGCAGATAATTCCCCTTTAAAACCATGCCATTTAAGCACCATTCTCAACTATACACCTAATGATCTGTATCTCCATTTGAAATCAGAAGGAAACACCTAGTTGTTATTTCAAATAGGACAATTGTGAATGACAGAATGAACCATATCTATATATTCATTCACATATTTATATATTATTATTTTCACATACTGAAGACTCGAGTTTTTAGTTCTCCAAATCTACATAGTGACTTTTAACCAAAGAAGATAAGAACTTACCAAAGCTCTCATATCAATTTATACCATCAATCACATTTGCTAAAGTGAAGAGCTGGAATATATCAATGTTTTTCTATCATTCCATAGATTTGCCCCCACCCCTTGTATCCAAAAACATCTACCTTCCAGTTTAGTTCTCAATGTATCAATATTATAGAAATGTAACCTGTGGAGTTTCTACAGAAATCTCTCTACACCATGTTTAGAATTCCCTAAGGCTATATTTTCCATCTTCTGTATTTTCTAAAACAAAACTGGAAACTTCAGCATGTCAGTTCTGAACAAAATCGCTCCTAGAAAAATGACAAAAGGCGATAAGAAGTAATAACAAGAAGATTTTATATGGTACATCCTTTCTTATGTACCAGAATAAATTAATGGTTTAGTTAATTTGAAAATTAACAAAATAAAAAAATTGTTTATTTAACCATACGTACAATCAATGCATGCATTTATTTTCTTTATTAAAGTGCTCATTTATAAGCAAATATGATAGTTTTCAAACATTCAAAGTTTTTTTTAAAAACATCTGTTACTAAAACCCTTCTAACAAATATATATTGGAAAAAAAATAAAAACAACTTTCAGGAACCCATAAGTTACCTCATACCTGTGAAAAATCTCTCCATATATGGATGCAAAAGGACATAATTTTTTTTCAAAGAGTAACCATCCACACAAGCAAAGAGAAAATGAAGGACCAGTAATAAATTAAAATAATGATGAACAGAACAGTTTTCAAAAAATATACCCAATACTATTTTAAATTTATGCTTAAGTTGCCTAGCATTTTCTACCACAGGATATCTTGATTAAAATTCACTTTCTAGAATGTGTTCTAAATTCCCAGCAATAATAAAGCTTTAGGATTAAGATTTGTACTTCTTAATTAAAAAAAAAAGAAGCCTCATAAAAAGCTTACTGCCTACTTGTAATCATACTAAACCATTAATTTATTCTGGTACATGAGAAAGGATGCACCATATAAAATCTTATTGTCATTATTTATAGCTTTTCATCATTTTTCTCGGAGAGATTTCATTCAGAACTAACATGCTGAAGTTTAATTCTACCAACTCTTATATGTGAAGAAAAATTCAATCATAAACATTTCTTTGCAGCCTATTCTCTTCAACCTTTGCATATTTGTTTTCTTTCTTTTTTTTTCTTTTTCTTTTTTTTTTGTTCTCTCTATATTTTCTAACCAAAGTTGTGCTATCTACAGAAATGTATGTTATTTCCTGAAATACTAATATTTACCTAAGATACCATTTGGCAATTCAATTCCAAACTTTTACTATTTTTAAAGATAAATTTAATCATCTTAATAATTGTAATGGTAAGCTGAATAGGCAACTTATGAATCTAATTTTGTAATTATTTAAAATTATAAACTTCTAAGTTTTCTCAGCAAGCTAGAACAACAATATCCATAGCTTTAAGTGAAATTCTAGTATCTGCATCTAGTAAGTGCTTAATGATTGTTAGTTAATGAAGCTACCATGAGGAGTATGAATTTGAATATACATTTTGGAAATTTAACACAGATGTTTCAGTCATAACCATGAAGGTGAATGAGATAATCTAGGGAAAATACATAGAAAGAGAATTGGAGATGAATTTTCACTTCTTGGTTATTTTTTCTTTCTTTTTTTTTTTTCAAAATCTAATTTGTCTTTAATTAAAAAATTGAGCCAATTAGACTTTTAAAAGAAGGCTCTTGTAAATAGACAATCTAGTTAATTTTTCCCAAAGAAATATATATGTTTAATGCAACTCAATTGTATTGTAAAAAGTTATCTGGATGATAAACAGTTAAAATATAAATGTATTATAAAAATAAAATTAGGGGAGACTGAGCTATCTGATGTTCATATAAAATATAAAGGTACAAAGAAAAAAAATTAGTACTTACATAAGAATAGACAGACTTATCAAAAGAGAAACAGATCCCTTCAAATCAATGAGAAAGATAATGCTAGGAAAATGAGTTAAACATTTAAATCAAAATCAAGTTAAGACCTCATAGCAACATACAGACACACATAGCCCCCCCACACACACACACAAGCACATACACACACACTTACACATACTTATGCACAGCTTATTTCTATATAGGCTAAATAATTATTATTTTTAAAGAAATAATGAAAGAAGTAGAAGGTAGTACCAATGACTGTCTGATGTTTGTTTTGAGAGATATCTTTTAATATGAAACGATGTCAAAGGAAGAAATCATAAAAAAAGAATAAATTTGAATGCAAAAACATTTTAGAAATAGTAAAGACAAAATTGAAGTAGAAATATTGTAAATAAATGGCAAAGTGTCAGTTTTAAATATTACCTATAACAGATCAATCAGAAAAATATTTTAAGAAGACAAAGGACACAAACAGGCATTGTAAAATAAGAAATGCATTAGAGAAATGTTAGAAATAATATAAAGCTTGTGAAGACATTTATCTCTGGCTAAAATAGTGTAGGTTTTCAGAAGATGGACACATCTACACTGTTAAGAGAGTAGGGATAGTGACACACTGTTATTTTACAGTGGTACAATGCCTAGCACTGTCTCCATGGGGGCTGGCTGTGACAACCTGTGTAAATTTAAAAATGTCTTTCCAGTAATTAACACTTAAGAGATTATTTTAAACAAGTAACCACCTTATACAATTATTTGCAGATGTATATGTGGTTTTAGGCCTAGAGGTATGTAGATGGATGTCTATCAATAATAGGTCATAGATTTAATAAAGTAAAATGGACCACTAAATTGTAATTACACTAATAAGCTATAAGCAGAACTCATATATTAGAAAATGTTAATGGCATTATAAAGTATTTATAAGCACTTAAAGAAAAAAGCACTTTACAATATACTGCATATACCATTCTTAGGTTGTAATATGTATTTTGAATATATGCATATAAATAAATCCTATTTTTACCCATATCTATGCATTTGTTTATAATTGTGAAAAGCTGAAGATACACACACACATGCACATACATATATGTATATATGTGAATGTATATATACATATATTTTTAAAGTGGTTGTTTCCTAACAGATTGTATCTTTTTTTATTTTCTGATTTTTTAATTTTTTTCAGTAAACATACATCTCTTTTATAATCATAGAAATATAATAAAAACTCTTTAGAAAAATAATAAAACAACACAGTTCAGAATTCTTTAGCATACCTTATTTCTTGGCCACAGCCATTCTGTCAGCATAGATAGAGATTTAACATTTACCTGACAAGAGTGGTCTGTATTACCCATCGATGATACAGAGTCCAAATTAAAGGTGAGATTTACAGAAATAAATTGTTTAACTCTGTGGAATTCGAATAGAAGTGTTATCTGTGTATGTGTATAGACATAATAGAAATACTGCCTGTGCATATGTATGTGTTTGTGTGTATGTATACAAATATGTGTACATATATATATATTTATATGGATAAATTGGTCTCTAGCAATGTAATATATTCATTGGAACACGTTTTTTGTATTTGAGTAGGTTCGAATGTAAACTCTAAAATTCTAAATTCTCTGATGAAAGAATTCTATTTTTTATATAACTTTCATAGTATCCTTCTGTTTTAGGTAGGCCTACATCTGATGATTACTCATTCCTCTCTTGAAGAAAATAAATTCACAAGTAGTTCCTCTTACCCGAATAAAAAAAGAAAAGCAACTAAAAACAACAGGAGAGTTACTCTGTGGACATAATGATCACTGTGTACATTTGCAAATGTTAAAGGTCCAAAACGGAGGTAGGTTTAATAGGCTACATTTTAAAAGTTAGGATGATTTTTACATTTATTTAAATCTTCTTTACCAGATATATTGGAATTGGATGACTTACATACATCAGTGAAGGTACATTATAATAACTTATTATAAGAAATGGAGTTATGTTCAATTTCTTCTTGAATTTCATAAGATATTGAGAATATCTATCACCTTTCAGATTAATGAATTTACATACTTATAAAATTTACATGATAGAAATTTTTTAAAAAGAAAATATTACATTAAAATTATTCACAAATGTTCTTCCCTACCCCATTAGAAAGATGTGGGGTTCATAATTTCTGGGTCAGCTTATAAACCAACTTTTGTAAGGTAATATCTGGATTACGGGAGATAAGAAAAGTGAAGTATAATAGATAATTAAATTACTCTATGTAGTAAAAAGAAAAAGAAAAGGTGGGAAGGGAGAAGATGAAAGGATGATCTGTGAGGGCATTTTATGAGTTTGGCATGGAAACGAATACCTGGGTCAACTCTTATATGTTATTAATATTTTCACTGAGAGATGTATAATGAAGATTTTAATAGACGTTTTACAGTGTATGTGAATAAATTTCTTTGCAATTTGGCATGAGCTGTATGGAAGGTTAATAATTAGTTGGGTGTTTGAATCTTGTTTCTTTGAATTCCATCCTGTCTTGAGAAGAGATTTTTTTTTTTTAAAGGAGCATTGTTTAATTATATGGCATGCTGTTTACTAATATCTAATATCCATTTCCACTTATTCCTTACAAAATTCTAATGTAGATCCAGTGTCATCCTCCCTCCAAAAAACAAAAACAAAAACAAATACAAAATCCCACTCCCCCCTAAAAAGGAAAAAAAAAAAAACATATACATCTGAAGAAATCAACCTTACTGCCAGTTCTGCCAGCTCCAAAGGTAGGAGGAATGGACCTAAAGATAAGATCATTCCTGTTACAAGTGAATGTTTCAGAAATGGTTATGTAACCTAATTTTTGTCTATAGTCTAATAGGCAAAATTTTCTGAGGTTTACTGGAAATAATTTTACACTACCAATAGAGACCCGTAAAAAGTTATATTCTTCCTTCTTCCTCTTGTGTTGTCATCTCTTATTGTAAATTCTGAAATAAGGGCACCTACATACAGCAAACTTGAGGGTAAAGAGAACACCGAAAATAGCAGAATTAAAGAAATGAAAGTATCAGGGAATTTGATGGACCCTGCTGGGTGCTAAATGACTAGTTTAAAATTAGCACTACCCCTCAATTTCCTAAAAATTTCTTTATCATTTAAATCAGTGTGAATAAAAGTTCTTATTACTTATATCCAGAAGTTTACTAATTGAATCTATAGTTTACATTTTAGGGGCTATAATTTGATGTTTTGAAGCTAAATTGCCATCATCAGAATTATCATCTAAAAAGAGAGTGCAATTTTACTAGACATTATAAAATTTGGATTCTTGTTCAGCAACCATTCATTCCTCCTCTCTTCCCACTCTAAGTAGCGTATATTTTTCTACCTCATTGATTTGGTCTTGGCCTAGTACCTTGTTCTGGCCAGTGGCATGTGTACTTGATACATGCTGAAATCTCAAGAGACATATGTGTTTCTATTTGCTTTCTTTATTTTTTTCTTTTTTGTTATGTATAACTTTAAATGCACAAGTATTAAGTATACAACTCAATGAATTTTTATATGTAGTTGTTATTATCTTGAAACAAATCCTATTCATATCATTTTATCCATAAATACTTCACTATGTATCTGTAAATGATAAAGACTTAAAGGTTAATACTGTTATTCTAAGTGAAATAATAATGTCTTCAGATCAGTAGTGGTTAAAATCCTTAATGTCATCAAATATCTAGTCAAGGCTCAAACTTTAATGATTATTTCAAAGAATTTTTTGTCTGTTGAAATTAAGATCCAGACAATGTCCATGCTTTATAATTGGTTGCTACGTTTTCTTGAGTTTCTTAATCATCTGTAGTGTTTCTTTATTTTTAAATTTTATTTTGTTATTAGTTTCAGATATATAGTACATTGGTTAGACATTTATATAGCTTATGAAACAATCTCCCTGATTGCTCTTTTTCCTCCTCTGGCTCTCCGCCTAGCTATTACATTATTGTTAACTGCATTCACTATATCGTGCTCCCCATCCCCGTGACCATTTTATCTTCTATCAACTACTAATTTGTACTTTTTTAACCCTTTACCGCTTTCTCCCAGGCCCCCAAACCTCTTTCCTTCTGGCGGTCACCAGATTGTTCTTTATATTTGTGAGTCTGTTTTCGATTAGTTTGTTCTTTTTGTTCCTTAGATTCTGCATATAAGTGAAATCATATGGTAATTTTCTCTTTCTGTCTGATTTATTTCACTCAGCATAATAACCTCTAGGTCCATCCATGTCATTGTGAATGGTAAGATTCCAATTTTTTAATGGCTGAGTAATATTCCATTGCATATATATGAACCATAACTTTTTTCGCCAATCATCTGTTGATAGACATTTAGGTTGCTTCCATACCTTGGCTATTGTAAATTCGCTGCCATGAACAAAGAGCATAGATCTTTACAAATTATTATTTTAGTTTTCTTTAGATGAATACCCAGAAGTGCAATTGCTGGATCAAAATATATATCCATTTTTAATTTTTTGAGAAAACTTCAGACTGTTTCCAAAGTGGTTATACCTATTTGTGATCCCACCAACAATCTATGAGGGTTCCCTTTTCTCCACATTCTCGCCAACACTGTTATTCTTTAATTTATTGATGATAGCCATTCTGACAGGTGTGAGGTAACATCTCATTGTGGTTTTAATTTGCATTTCTCTGAAGATTAGTGACCTTCTGTTTGTTTTCTTGAGTGTTTGCAAAACCACGAAAAGAACATTCCATGGTAGTCTGTGATCCCAGAAGAATGCACACATGTGTAGAAGATATGGATCAAGTTAATTAGAACCCGACCTAGATCAGCCAGTCCTCAGCCACAACACAGACATGTAAGTGAGAAAGATGTTTAAATTGTGTGATACTGAGTTTTAGAGTTGTGTGTTATGAAACAATAGTTTTTAGCTGAGATAACATGAATTATGTTGTTTTTAGAATAATACCACAAAATTAAAAGACAATGATTGAAATCACTCCGAGATCAACATTATAATTTTGGGACTAGTGTGTAAAATGCAACTGGATGAAGTATATCTCTATTGATTTTAGTTACTAAAAAAGTCTAAAAATTCTCACGTGATAGTGATAATTTAAATACATTTAAGAATAACTCCACATATACTCTATTTCTTAAGTAACTGGTCTTTCTCGACAATGATGTTAGACGTTCATGGATCAGTGAGCAGTTGTGTCCAAATCCTGTGGAGACTTGGCTCCTGCTATGATACTTGCATTTAAAACCTTTGGAACATCTTGAAAGAAAGAAAGAGAGAGAGAGAGAGGGAGGGAGGGAGGGAGGAGGGAGAGGGAGGAGAAGGAAGGAAGGAAGGAAGGAAGGAAGGAAGGAAGGAAGGAAGGAAGGAAGGAAGAAGGAAGGAAGGAAGGAGAGAGAGAGGAAGAAGGAAGGAAGGAACAAACGAACGAACGAACGAACTGGGAAATTTTTAGGATTTACTGTTTAATGGACCAAATAAAGGATGGAATAACATGTTCAAAACGCATTATAGAAACAAAGAAGGATAACATACTTTGAATGCAGAAAAATGCCAACAGCTATGTAGGTTCAGCAGGCTGTGCCACTGACATTTTTCATGGACGCAGAACCACCAGACGTAGAAGAAAGATGCAGAAGAGCAGAGTATTGTTAAGACTCATGAGGAGTAAAATATTCAAATTCAGTAATTTCTATACTCTTCTTCAGTGGGTGGTTGTGTGCAGCTGCAGTTTTGAGCCAAAATGAAAGAGGAAGAGGATAATTGAATACAACACAATGAGTTAAGTTGATCTGCGTGACAAAGAGCTAAGCCAAAATATTTGAGGGGAGAGGTAAGAGAATTTCCCATCTTGTTTGTGAGTGATTTGATGGATATTGGAATGAACATGAGAGACAAGTTAAGAGGAATAAGATATTTTTCCTTAAATTTTAAGAATTTAAGGAATTAAATTCTTATATTACAAATTTATTCTACTCTTGATATTGCAGTAAAATGTACATTATTTTATATCATTTTTGGTGCTGAGCTGGTATTTATTTGTGTTAGTTTGATTTGTTACAAATACATGGGTATTAGGGTCCATAGAAGTTATATATATTTTTTATAAGCCAAACTATTTAATATTGTCCATTATAATATATAATTCAGTTAAGAGAACAAAATGGGTTAAAATACCACCAGTATGTTAAAAGCATGATTTGCTATATATATAAATTAGGTCATAAGTAATTTGCAAAAGAGAACACAAGAAATTGCCTTATTTCCATTTTCTTTCTAATTTAATTCCTATTCTGAACCACATGCTCTATTAAAATCCGTAGTTTTTCCTTTCTGCTCTCAATTTACTCTAGATTTATCCTCAACATTTTACATTCTTTATATAGTATAAAAATAAATGTAGCATAAAATAATTACAACCACAATTTACCTAAGATGTTTGCCATAGACATACAAAGGAAAAGGCAGAACTAAAAACTATAATGTTGAAAATTCTGCAGGAAAAAATATTACAAGTGGAATAAGGTATTATACTTTATAGAAACCTTTCTCACAATCATAACCTAGAAATGCCAGTCAGTACATGGACTGTTTTTAAATGTTAAACTCAGAAGAAATAAACAAAAAAGTATTCTCCTATAAGCTATTGAATTTCCTTTAAGAACTCTGAGATCTTCTACTGTATTTGTTATATATAATATATACATAAATCACCATGTCAGGAATTAATGTCGTAAGTAACAAGATACAAGAGTAAGATAAGGTACAGACAGAGTGAGAAGCAAGAAGAGACAGTGAAAAAGAGGGAAAAGATGATAAGTAGAGAAAACCAGCAATGCACAAAGCAATGAAGGACCCCCTTCAAATCCTCAGAATTTCTAGGTCAAAGTACTGACTTTCTTAGAATACTGATAAAAATATATATATATACATATATATATATATATTATATATATATATCAGCATATTAAAGAAAAAAACAAGGGAAGCTAGAAATCTGAGAAATCTCTAGTTATTTGTTGACTAAGAAAAAAGTTATTTTGTTAATTAAAGTAACCTGATTGGAGAATAGTGTGAGAATCAGGGTCAACACACTGTAACACTGCCTGTTATAGAGCAAGAAAGTTCTTTAGTTTGTAATACAGCTTGGAAATTCTTTGATTCCAGATCAAAAAAATGCTGTCTTTTTTTTTTAAGCCATCTTCACTTTTCACAGAAAGTCTATTGATTTAGTTTTCATTCTATCTTGAAATCTTCTGTCCTCGATCCTGAAAGCTCTCTCCTGAATTCTGGTCCATCATACTTTTAAAACTCTGAAGTGTTTGCTCCAAGGAATCTTAATCAAGTTACTCAGAAATTTAGCCAAAGTTCTTGTCCACATCGTTACCTGGTTTGTTTTTTCCATCTACAGTTCTGTTGGTCGATTTTCATCTAGTCATATTGCTACATAATCTTCTTTAGACATTAGCTTATCTAATGTCCACTTGCAATGATAAATAATTCTATTTCAGTAAAATAGAATTAATATATGCACAATATTTCCTTGGTAGAATTGGTGCTTATTACAGAAAACAAAAAGGGAAAATCTGAGAGTTATTTTGACAGGTTATTAAAACTGAGATAGATAAGATTGACATGGAAATAATTATATGGAAACCAAAAGATCATAAAAGAAATTTTTGTTAAATTATATGATGCTAGACCATTTTATTCTATATAAATCCTAAGAACAAATAAATCCGTGTTATTATTAAATTACATAGAATATATTAAAATTGAACTTAAAAAGTCAAGTATAAAATAGGACAGATATTTTAGACATTGTTCTTCAAATTATATGTGATCATATATACATAACATCAATAACATATACACAAAAATAAATGAAATTATTCATTTAGTTCTGCTTAAATATAGATATTATAGCAAAATAACAGCTATCTACCAAACAAAATTATAAAACTGTGTTGAAGTGGCTATCGATCATATAAAAATTTTTTGGCTCAAATTTTCATCTGGGTTCAAATATTTAAAGAATTAGTTAAATTTTGGAAACATATGATAAATACCTCTTAACTTTTAGAGTCTCAGTTTTTTAAAGGTACTTATGACTTAAAATAGTTTCAATGACATGCATGGTTAGTTTTCTCTATTCTGTGACCAGTCCTTAAAATACCGTTAGTCAAAGATACTTATAAATGCATGATGCAGCCATAAAGAAAAAAAAAAAAAGCCTGAAAACCCCTTAAAGGCAGAGATAACAATCTCACTTATCTATTATTCCTCCATGTGCAACACAAAATCTAGTGAAGAGGAATTTTCCACTCAAATGGCTAACCTTATAATCGCTCTTTGTTCTGCTTCTGTAAACATGCCTGCTGCATAGGCCGAAGGGCAGAGTGATCTCAAAATCAACTAAAGACTCACCCTCCCCTTTGATTGTTCTGTCTAGATAACAGATGTATTGCCTTTGCTTGTTAAGAACAGATGTATCGCCTTTGCTTGTTAAAAGTAAAGTTACCCCTTACTTTGCTTGTTAAGACCTATAAAAGTAAGGTTACCCCTTAGCTCAGGGCCCGCATCTTCAGAGTGCTAGCTCTTCTGGGACTGCTGGCATAATAAACCTGAGTTCTCCAAGTCTCCGAGTGGTGATTGGTTTCTCGCCAGTCTTGTTTCTGCAACACAAACACCTGTTAATGATAGGTGAATAAATAAAATGTTATCATACATTCACTCTGCACATATATAAACTGTGACTAGAAAACAAATTAAGAAATCTTTCCTCATGAAACAGGACATATACCCATGCTCATATTAAATTAGTTTTGGACACCCAGCTTCGGTATTTCCAATACTTAATTGTAAAGGTAATGTATCAATAGTATATTTCTTACTACCACAGAAGTGTAAGTTTAAAGTTTTAAGATATTTTAACATACTATGATTTTGAAACAAAGTGTGTATTATATTTTGGAGATTTTTTTTTCCAACTTCACTTAATTACATAATTGAAAGAAATCTTAAAAATTAGTGTACATTTAAGAAAATTACATATAGAATCTATTTAAAGCAGTAAAGTGTATAAAAATGTCTATCGTGGCATTAATTGTTTCAGAAGCAGCACAAAACTCTACCATATTCAGCTTTGTTTGAAATCCACTTGATCGTGATTTTCCTGAGGCAACTTATGAGAATGGTACCATTTATAGACTGTGAACAATTCATAATTCTGTCTTTGTAAATCTTTGGAATAAAGTCTCTCTGCATCTATTTTGGGATTACTTCCTTATTTAATAATAACAGCAAATTATTAACTTACTCAGTAAACTTATACCAAAGAATTAATATACTTTACTATTAAGAGGAAAAAAATAGAAGGAGATAAAATATATTTTTGAATAAAAATATTTATTCAATAAAATTACACATTAAGAAACATAACTAAATCTTCAATGTAGAAATTGGTGACACTTTAAGATTTTTGCTTATTATATAATTATTTATTGCAGCTTGACATTTTATAAGAAAATTTGACAAATTAAAATGTTAGTCTGACGATCTGGGAAAAAGATTTTCAAATCTTCACATGCTACACACTTTGCTATTTAAAAGGGAAAACAATAACAGTGGCAGAAGTGAATATACCAAAATGCAATGGATGTGTTTTTAAGTGTGGCACCGATTATTCAGAATATTTATATTTGCTAATTCTCACTAGATAATTTGTTTTTTAAAAGAAAAATATAGTCTGCTATGTATTTATGTTAGCACAGTTCTGCTGCTTATATGTATTACAATAACATCTAAAAGTTAGGTACCAGTTTGCTATCAAAGATGCATGTGGCGTAAATGAAATATGTAAAATATTCAAGGAGTTACAGTAGATTTCTCAGACAAATATCATGTGGCCCCCCAAATTCCAGATCATTAGCAACTAGGTCTGCCACAGCTGTATTTGTAGCTACTTCTCCTCAAAGTCATGCTCCCAATTTTGCCACCTTGGTTTATTAGGCATTTGCCCAAGAAGACCAGGAACTCACCTTGGTTATTGCTGCTCTGCAAGGCCGACTTACACATACTTTGACTTTCTGGCACTTTTGATCACTTCTTTACATAGGAGAAGCCCAACACCTTGGGGTATGAGTTGGGCTTCTGGAGAAGCTGATGAAGGTGAAAAGGTTTGAGAATACAACTCTGAAGGAAAAAAATATTAATTCACACAATGTACTCTGATCAATAAGAAATAGTAAATGAAACAATAAAACTCTCTCTTTTCTCCCTTCTATGGACGGTTTTGTGATATTTTCCCTCAACCGCAAGTGTTTTGATGTCCTGTGTATCCATTCCAAGTGACCACACCTGTTACACAACTTGGGATGAAGTGGTGGCCAGTAGAATAACATGTCACCTTGCATTCTTTTGCATCTGTCTCTTTTTATTTCCTTTTCCCCTCATGCTTCCTGTCCTGGGATTGCATCTATCGAATAATACATTAGCACTTAATCCCTGCCTCAAACTCTTCTTTAAGAAAGTGTGGAATAGGATTGCAGATTATCTATGAAATTACCTAGGCTATTCTATTGGAAAAAAAATAATATTAAATTGACCATAATACAGAATGTATTAATATTGAATTTTCTTTAGAAATATTATAGATGCACAAGTTTTGTTTTAATTTCCATTCTGAGTTACTAGTTCAACATAATAAAATTATCTAAATTAATTAAGTCAAAACATTCAAAAAGCTGAAATCTTATATGTATATCATAATATCAGTGAAAGAGCATATAAAATTATTTGATAAGCAGCAAAGACAAAAGTAGAAATAACTTACCTCAGTGGTTAGAAGCAGATTCAGAATTTAAGAATTTTCTATATTACACACTTTGCAGCAACCAGAATGTAGTTCTATGACATTTTAGATGTGTGCTGAAATGAAAAGAACATTTCCCAATTGCCAATTCTCATATGCTCTCACAATGAATTTCTTCAACTATTATCACAAAAGTATATTCTTAATCCATGTTGTCATTCATAAAGATGACATACCATGTCATAAACTACTTATCCCACAACTTTTCTAATCCTTATTTTCAATTGTTGAGTTTTAGATAGAGTCATGCTAGTCTTAAATTTTAATAAATAAAATAATTAAAATTGAAGAAAATTTTGCTAGATAGTACTTAGTTTGGAGAGCATGGGCATTTTTTTCTTCAGAAACCCTGATAAGCTATGACATTACATCATTAAACAAAGAATTTAGTTGATTTCAAATTTCAAAGAGAAATTAGATATAACTAAGAAAATTTCAGATTGTATAAAATACAATTTAACTTAAAATTTTATTTTATAATTGATTTAATAGGTTTATACTGATAAATTGAACTTTCATCAAGATTATTTAAAAGATTAATATTTACCTTATTATGTTAAATAGATTAAGTGTAATATCATATAGGTAGATGATATGCTTAATAAATTATCTTTTTATTTCGAGGAGGAATCTCTAGGGAAAAAATTAAATTGTTCATTGAATGTCATCATTATTTATCAATATAAAGATTATCAAATATTATTTTATGCGTTTTTCTCTCTTTCCAGGTACCTATGTCTCTTTCTGTCTATTAAAGTTGGAAATCACTAGAGATTATATATTCAAACAGTCTCATTTTTAAGAGAAAGAATCAAGGCACAGAGACTGAGTTGATCAGCATCACATCCTAATTTAGTAGATTTGGAAATAAAATTCAAGTCCCCTAGTCTGTGAGCTGGTATTTCTTCCTGTCGTAGGTGATGTTGAATAGTGTAATGGTACAGTGTTTAGAGCAGGGAAATTGTTTCCTAGGCATAGCTTTTCACCAACAGTAGTGTAACTTCTAACTTCACAATTTTTCTCTGTAATATTAAGAAAGTTAAATTATATAAAATATAATGAACTTGCAATTGTAAAATTATATGAAATTGTAAATATATTTATATATTTGTGGGAGTTCGAAAATGACTAAAGAGAAATCAAAATCCATTGTTTTATTCAAATCAAAATTCATTGATTTATTTTCTAAAATGTTTAATCATTTACAGTTTTACAAAAGAATAGTCACTCTATCCTTTGTCTATGTAGCCAAATTGTCTATATAGTCAAATCTTACAGCACCCAACCAATTTTTTCCCTAGTAGATTAGGTAAGAGTGGATTTTTTATCACTTTTCATATCATAAGCACAAATGCTTCTCAAAGTAAAAAAAATCGCTGTTTTCATGAACTACAAAAAAGTCTTTATTATGAATCTTCTTTAGTTTGTGTATAAGAAAGGCCATATTTGCATGAAAATCTGAAGAGTAAATCTCAATTAATTAAATGCTCATAATAAAAATTTAATCCTGAAAAGTAATTAAATTTTCTTCTGCAATAATTTTCTATTGATTCTTTCTGTGACCACATTGAGAAAATGCTTAGAAAGTATTAAAGCCTAAAAAAATTAAGTATAACTCCAAGAAGCCTTGTCATCTTATTATGTATTGGCTATGCAGAGCTTCAGAGATGTGTGTCACCTTAATAATTTGTTTTGCTTCCCAAATAAGTAAAAAATATTTTAAAAATCTCTCCCAAACAACATGAAAAACAATGATGTAATGTTTAATTTTATATAGACTTGATTGGGCCACTGGGTGTCCAGATATTAGGTCAAACATTATTCTGAGTGGATCTGTGAGAGTGTTTTTGGATGAGATTAACATTTGAATCAGTCAGTGGACTAAGTAAAGCAGTTTGCCAACCCTAATGTGGGTTGTCTTCATCCAATCAGTTGAAGGCCTGAATAAAACAAAAAGACTAACCCTTATATCCTTAGCTCTCCTGAGACTCCTGGTGCCAACTACAGACCTTAGGACTTCTCAGTTTCCAGTGTCATATGAGCCAATTCATATATACATATTCTGTTTCTCTAGAGACTACTATGGATGGTCTGGTAAACTCTTCTTACATTTATAAATTATGCTTGTCATCTTTCCATAAAGAGAAAAGCAAAAAGAAAGCTTAGTAAATCTGCTAAAATCTTTATGGAAGAGAGCTGATTATGATATATAGTAGATTGGAAGAGAAAATGGAAAGTTGAAAAGCAGAGTGCAATTGAAGAAATAAAGGACTTGGACTTAGAAAATCAGGGTTGGAGTTCCAACTCTGGGATCTTGGCCCAAACTATAACCTATCAGAATTTCTTTCTACTCACTGAAGAGTTTGGGATCACTTCACCTATCATTAATTAATGTACTCACTTATGCATCAAACATTGCAAATGTGCATTTTAAACCCAAATTGTCATGTAAAATAATGTATGTATTGATGGAATTAAAAACGATAATGCAAATAGAAATAATTAAGAAAGAAAAAATGAAAGGAATATGAAAATCTGTTTCTGTAAACGTTATGGAGTGGGTACACACTAAAGGCAAAGGATAAATTGTAGAAATGTTATATAAAAAGTGCTAACTCCCTGTACCTTTCAGAAAGGTGAGATTTGCTTACCCTGAGATTTGAATATTGAGAGGAACTATGAAAATTTATAAATATTTAAGTTGTGGTTAGTTATAAACTAGTTATGAATTTTAAAAATATTTATATTTAAAATAACATATTTAACGTGATTGTGGCTAATTAATGGCAATAAATGAACTCTTCACTAAAGTCTAGATCTTTCCTGTCATTCTAACTATTAGACATCACTTTCTTATCACAATATACATCTGAAAGAACTGGTAATGAAATACCTTCCTTAATGAATTAGCCCACTAATGATGAAAGACATCAAACATGATGAGGAACCTAAGTGGCATTCAAGCCAGATAATAAATTTTCTCAAAATAGAAATCATGCTTGTTATTAAATAATGATCAAAGAAATGATGATACCAGTAGAGAACAATATAAGAAAATTTTTGAAGATTTGCCAGCAAGTTAAATAGATTGGGAAGGAAATATGATCTTAAGGTATTAAATGTAAGAGAGGAGAATTGGAAAATGTTTACTATTTGTTTGTTATAGAAAAAAGCAAAAGATAATAAAAAATGTTTACAAATTTCTCATCTTGTTCTCTATTTTTTTTAATGTCATGTTTATCAAATGAGAGAGCATAAAAGAAACCTGTGTGATTAGAAGGAAATGAGAAGAGAACTAATATTTATTGAGCACCTTTCCTTGAAATAAATGTTGACATATTTTATTCTTTTTAACCCTCCTGACAATCTCAGTGTATCAATATTTTATGGATAAGGAATATAAATCTATATAACTTGTCTAGCCATAGTGCTTTTTTAAAAAGTATAACTGGATTAAAATTCAGATATTCTTTCACTTTAAAAGTTCCACTTTACCAGGAAGTTTATGAAAGCAAAACTGAACATTGTTTCCAAAAATAAAGACTTTTTATTCACCAAGGACAATAAACACATAATATCTTTTAAATATTCGATATTGTTGATTAAAACACCTACAGACCAAAAAAAAAAAAAAAAAAAAGCCTGAAAAGACTGATAAATGAATTCTAGTAAAGAAATGCAAACAGTGGCCTGCATTCAGGGAGTTGTCTAAATATAATTTAATGATCTGACCAAATTGATGTGGAATCATCAGATTTACAAAATTTACACAGTGAGGTTAGTGGTATAGTGGAGGAGATGTATTTAGCAGTAAGTAGAGCAGAGTGGTAAGGTCTATGACTTGCAGCTTGGAATTTTGCTGAAGCACCTCTTTGAATTACCCATACTGATGTGTTGAATGAGTCACTTAGCCTTATGAATTATTTTAGTAATGCATTTATAGAATCATTAAAAATCCAAAGGGGTCGCTTAAAAGCTTCATCTTTTCCTGAATTTTATGAGAGAAATTACATTCTATAATAGTATTGGGGTTTTAAAGATTCATGAAATTATCAGTAGAGGTCCCTTGAGGAGAATGTTAGTGATCTAATATAAATGAAATGCCACTTTTTAGGACTAGTGCTCTGAACCCTCAGCCAACAGCAAGGAAATCAGGCCAGATTATTTTCTGAAGATTGGAACCCAATATTATGCTGCTTCAAGAGAGCATTTAAATGATGAACAGTAGCTGGAAAACTATCAGGAGGGAATAGGACCCATTATTTTAGCCTTATAGGACATTGGTGAGTCTGTACTTAATACTGGGTGCAATTTTTGAATATCACTCCTCACTAGAGAAACAGAAAAACTCCTAATATGTACCAGAAACATTATTTACATTCTGTCATTTAATCCCCATGGCAATCCTCTCAGGTAGGCATTAATTTTATTATCATTGCTATTTTAAAGGTAAGGAAACTGAGGTTCAGAGTGGTGAAATGATTTACTGAAAATTACATGAGGTAAGAAGTACCAAAACCTAGATTCAACTGCCTTTATCATTTCTTTCCTTTTGTTATGCAGGCAGTCTCTATAATAACCAGCTATATTTAAAGAAAAAAAAAAGATGATGAAGAAAAAAGAGCTCTTTAAAAATGACAGTTGAAATGTCAACATGTTAATGTTGTAAATCTTGAAAGTTGTGGATAAATATAAACATAAAAGGACTAAAAGACATTGATTCCTGATAGTGATACAGCTTAAAAATGCAATTTTAAAAAGTATTAGATAGGGTGAACCTTAACTTCTGATGCACTATAACTACATTAGAGAAATGATTAGACAAAATATTAGGTAACAGTTATTCACAGGATATGTCTCCTGATTTTTTGAAGGTGACATAAATAAAAACACGTACATTTGCTTAGAAGACAATTTTTAATATTGTTCGCATAGAATGTTATATATGTGTGAAGGATTGCTGAACACTATTATGGTAATCAGGAAATTTAATGGCCCTAAAATTATAGTTTAAAGAGATCCACTTTGTGTCATGAATTCATGAAAATTCTTTTCTTTATTCAACAATCATTTATAAGATTTCTTTCTAATGCTGAGTACTGTGCTAGGTGCTAGTCCAAAAATGTTGCAGAAGATACAGTATCTTTCTCTAATTTCTCAGTGTGTATCAATAAACAAGTCGGACTGTTTTCAGTAACACCAATCACACTCAGAAGATGTAAACTGGGCACAAAACTCAATCTTGGTTGGGTACTACTGAGAATAAAACATCATGACAAAGCTGATACCTAAATGTATAGCTTCATGTATTAACCCAATAAATATTGGTTGGGAGCCTACTATGTGTCAGGCACCCTTCTAAGAACTAGCAGTAAATTAGTGAACAAGTTATTTTTCTCTCTCTTTTATTATTGCAAAATCGATATAAAGAAGAGTAAAAGAATTAATGAAGTAAGAATAGAAATGAGTAAAATGAAAACAAGCATCGATGAGAAGGATAATAAACCAATAGCCGTTTCTGTGAAAAAGACTGATAAGTTAGAAAAAGTTCGGGCAAGATGACCAAGGGAAGAGAAGAGAAGGTGGAAAAATGAAGTTGAAAAAGCTATATCTATAGATGCAATATTACAGAAAGAATGCAATATATTATGAAAATATATAAATGCCAGAACTGTAAAAATTTAGATGAAATGCATAAATTTCTACAAAGAATACTATAGGGACTCTTGTTTTGGCCCTGTAGCATCTGAATCCCTTTCCCTATGTTCAAGACAATCCCCATCTTATTGGAAGAAAGTGCAAAATATGTGGAAAGAAATTCCAGTAAGAAGAAACAATATGTGCAAAGGCCCAGAGGCAAGAAAGAATAAGCAGAAATGTGTAAGAGGACTAAATATCATGGCTGTAGAACCGAACGGAGAGATGTTCAATTATTTGGGTTTTTTTCTTGTTACCAACAGAGAGTCATTGAAGGATTTCAAGGAAATTGGATGATCATGATGATAATGATGATCTTGATATCTTCTAACATTTTTTTAGTCCCTTGTGTGTGCCAAGCATGGGGTACTAATTGTGTTTTATAAATTATATCAATTAACCTTCGCAGGAAATCAGTAAGACTGATACTCCCATTATGTGAATTTTAAACATCAGGAAACAGGTTAACAAACTTGTCGAGTTCAAGAAGAGAATATGTAAGTGAAAATGGAAACACTAGCTTCTTTTAAAATACCTGACAGATATTTGGGTACAAATACCACAGATTTGCTATCTCCTACAATACATAACATACAAAAAGAGTGGAACACTTCATCCATTGACCAGTACTACAAGAAGCTTCAGTATCTCAAGCCTCCTCATTCTCAGTTGTGGCAGGTGGCCAAGAAATACTGACTGAGCAGTACACAGGATTGGATTTATTAGTGGAAATATGTAAGACAGGCTGTGGGATCCAAGAGATACTTTGGGGAGGAACACTGCAGGAGGTTGAAAATCCTTTGATTGAGAAGGCAAGAGTCATGATATTGAAATTATTACTGTTCTCTAATGTTATCTGTATTCACGAAAAGATTTGGAAAATGTGGCTTTCAGATAAAATGCCAAACATCATAGAAGAATTGGTTGAGATTGTGGACCATGCATTTTTAGTGACACTGATCTGCACTATGTGTTTTGAATCTTTCCAGCAGTGCAAAGTAACCTGAGTTTAAGAGCAGGGAAGGCAACACAGATAGATTGATAAGATGTAGGTTTTATGCTTGGTTAAGTTTTCAAGAAAACAAGATAGCTTAGTGAACCAGCTGCCTTTCTTTATTTTACAGATTCTACTTAAGACCAAATTATAAGTGGGAAAAAGGTGCAGGAGAAGACTGTAAACATGTCAGTGCAAATTTTCATTCCTGACAGAAAATAAAATAAAATAAGATACCAATTCTACAGATGGTGGATCAGCATCATCCTGGTAAAAACATCATTAAAGTTATACATTAACATTTATTATTTGCACTTAGCTTATCTTAATTTTTTCACATCCTTTTTTAAATTAGAATTTTTTATAAGTGTTCAAAATATCAAAAGTTTTTAAATAATTCCTTAATATCTACATACCTACCATATTAGTCAAGGTATGATTTTAATTGACTTTAAATGCTCTAAAGAAAAAATGTGAATTAGACTAAAAAACATATATTTATGGATGGTACCACAATCTGTTTAGAAGGCAGTGATTTCTTTTAGGACACTATTGACTCTCTTAACTCTATTTAGGACTTTGAGATTGATGAAAATAACTATGTAAATCACCAAATCCTCAATTAAATGCTAAATAAATCAATAGGTGACAATATTGTCAAAGGAGTTAATAAATATAAGAAACACATTGTTATATTCTATATTTAATACTCTATTGTGTAAGCTAGTGTGTTTCTTCAGAGCAGTCAAATATTCAAATATACCTTTAAAAATTCTATTACATCCAACTCATACTTGTTAGTCACTGACATAAAAACTGAAAAGAAATCTTATTTTTCAAGACATGTCAACACTAATAAATGCAAAAAAATACTTACATGTAAACAGTATTTGTATGAATAACAATGTAAATATTTGTTTTATATCAAATAAAAATAACAGCTATTTATTTTCGAGTTTTTATATTTGGTTTATTCCATCACTCCAGAAGAATTACTGAATAGTATTCTACTAGGAAGTAAAAGTAGTGAATATACTCATGAGATTAAACTGTCAAACTCAGTTTGGAAAAATGAATGGAATCATATAAAACTGCTGTTATCTGTCTTCCTTAAATTTTCTGTAAAAATACAGAAGAATTTTTTAGTGAAATGATACTAAATTACATAAGCATTCAAGTCATTTAAAAAATAACTATTAAAATCTTTAGAATCCAGGGAATTAGTTAGCTCTGATTCAAGATATGTGCTTTAGTACCCCTTATCAACCTAAGTGAATATGAAAAAAAGATATTGTATGTATTATAAATATGAAAGAATTAATGAAATCACCCTCCCTTACTCTTAATATACTAGTTTTTATGAAGCAAGTATATATATTTTCCTGACATGTGTTAATTTTATTAAAATATTCAAATCTTTAAGTAGTTCAATACTTCTTTTAAAACATGTTTTAAAATACATATATATTTCTATAGTATCTCTTAGAAGCAGGGCTATTTTATTTGCCTTCATCTGTGTGATGACATGGTGACAAACATTTGTAGGCTTAGTATTTTATTTTTATTCATATGCTGAAAGTCCTATATAAAAAAATTCATAATATGACAGAAAAGTAAAGTGAGCAGGGCAATAAGGGTATACCCATTGTACTGATGTGCTAACCCTGAGCCACTCTTGGTATAGGGTATGTTTTTCACTGGGGTCATTGCTACCTCTCCTTGAAGCTTCCTTGCTGCCTCTAGTACTTACTCAAAACTGAAATCATTTATCAAATCACGCAGTAATATAACCTGAGACTTAGAATCTTTAAGGCCATCTGTAATGAGTTAAATGGCAACCCCCAAACTATATGTCATGCCCTTATTCCTGGAACCTGTGAATATTATCTGATCTGGAAAAAGACGTGGTTAAGTTAAGGCTCTTGAGAAGAAGATCTTATCTTGGACTATCTGCCTGGGACATAAATATCATCATATGTACTCTTATAAGAGAGAAGCAGAAGAAGTCTGAAACAGATACCCAGAGGAGAAGGCCATGTGAAAATGCAGGCCACGATTGAAACGATGCACTCACAGAAGTCACTGAAGCAAAAAGAGAGACATGGAATGGATTCTCCTCAAAACCTTTCTCAATTGTCTTTTCTGAACTACCACCCCTAAGAATGAGGATACTTGAATATGAACTTGTATGTCTACAGGATACCTAGCACATGAAAACATATGCCAACATGAAAACATGACATCTCGAAGTATCTGTAGATTCAGTGTGTGAAAATGGAGGAAGAGTAATTTTAGAAATAAGAAGCAGCAGAAAGAAAGATAGAAACAGAGATAGGTAGAGATGTAGAGATAGACAAAGAAAGAAAAAGGAAGGAAAGAACAGAGGAAGGGAGGAAGGGAGGAAAGAAGGAAGGAAGCAAAGAAGGAAGGAAGGAAGGAAGGAAGGAAGGAAGGAAGGAAGGAAGGAAGGAAGGAAGGAAGGAAGGAAGGAAGGAAGGAAGGAAGGAAGGAAAAAGAGAAGGGAAAGAAAGAAAACAACAAGTAGACCCATGAATGTCTCAGTTGTACAGAATCACTTGATCATAATGAATAGGAATGGAGAAAAATAGAAAGTGGAAATAAAAAGGAAGACTTGCCAATGAAAGATCATTAAAGAACTTTGCATAATAATAGTCATTAAGAGTTGATCAAGTATATACCAAGCACTACACAACGCACTCTAAATGCAATACCTCCACTATTATCATAGTAAATTAAAGATAAAATCTGGTTTTAGTACCTCAAATTGAATATTAAAAACCATTGAAAATTATTATTCCAAATCAAAAATGAAAAGAGGACTTAAATACTTTACCAAATTCATACTTCCTATGAATTGTGAAACTGGAATCTGAACCCACAACTCTTTGTGACATCTTAAGCATGTTGACATGCTGTTTCTCTTATCTAAATAACCATGTATCTTACTATTATCTTGCACTATCTTTGTTACTGTTTCTTACTCTTTATCCCCACTTTCTATCCCCATGCTTCTCTTACTAGAGTAAGGCCCATAAACCTAACTTAAGAGCTAAAGGGAAGTCCTTGAAATTTGGTTATCAGAGGACTGGAGCTATCAAACCAAAGATATTATTTAGCACAATATATGAAACAGTATATGCAACCTAGTTACATGTTTCTATATCATATTTAAAATATACCTCTAGAAAACACTGCAGTATAATCTTGCCACACATAATTGTGTGAGTGACATGTATCCGGAAATAGAAATAGAAATATAAAATATATGGTTTTCCTTAACCTAAAGCCAAAATCAATGCTGTTTTCTTTTTAACCTCTTTCATTTAAATAAGATAAAGAGTATATTTTCTATATTTTTGTCTATAGGCTATGGTTATTATTACCCTAAATTACTTCCCTGTGTGGCTTTATATTAAAATTGCCTCTATAATTACTTTCCCCTGAAATTTCTATGGTAAAGTTCAGAAACTAAATGTGAATGGCTTCTAAATGAAGACATTTGGTCAGTGCTGTGAGTTGATTTATTTATATCTAATCATCGAGCAGGTGAAAAGATATTATTTAGTTTTGGAAAGTTTCAGCACTTCAAATAGCCCTGTCATCTCTTTTTATTCATTTATTTATGATTTAAGAAATTAATCCTAACAGTCATTTGCTCCTGTGTGGTACATTGTTACCATGGCAATTTTGTTGGTTTTTAATAACTGATATAAAGTTTTAAATGAAGTGTTTAATTGTGTTTGCAGATAGTTTCCTGAGCCATAAATAGCTAACTCTCAAAATCTTCTTTCATTATTTTTGATACTAGATAATCAACTTGTGCATTTTCATTGAAATGAGGCACAGGGAACATGGTGCCAGCAAGATCATCACAACTCAAAAAGAACATGAGAACATTTCAGGTCACCACAAGTCACAGAGGGCAAATAGAAAGTTTGCATATAGCTTTACCACGGTAATGTATCCAAAAATTATTTTCCTTAGAATGTTTCAATTTAAAAGACTATACTGATCTCTGCATAAAATCTAATTATTCTTCTCACTCATAATAGTGGGTTACTCTTACTGTTTCTATTGTCACTTTCAGGTCATGGACGTGACTATAGAATTTAACCAACCCCAATGCCATTTGTCAAATGATGTCCTGGAAAAATTAGTTTTTCTTTAAAAAGTGAATACTTTACTTACAAAGTTTACTATTCTAATTCTATTTACCCAAGAAAGCTATCTGTGTTTTGCAAAATGAGATTTATTAAATATGTACTTTTTTATTTTAATCAAAGCGTAAGTCACAGTTTTCATAGAAATCTGCCTTTAGTTTTAGCAGAATGGCAAAACTACATATCTGAAAATGATTAAATTTTCATATTTAGAATTCTAATATTTTTAGTAAAAGATGAGCATGTATTACTCATAATAAAAAGTAGGAATTCTCATACGAAGGTATAAGGAGGTAACGTATTATCAGGTGATTTAACAAACGCTGTCTGATTATTCAACTTCATTATTTGAAAGGAGGAAGTTTTAGAAATATATTTCAATAAGGAGAATTGGGAAAAAACATGGAAGTAGTGGTAAAGTTAGAACTGTTTCCTCTTGAATTATAAATACAAAAACTTGCAAACATTTTAAACTTTATGTGTTTATTTAAAAAGCAAAAGCCTGTTTTTCTAAAATAAATAAATGCAAAACTATTTATAGAACATGATTACCTCTAATTTTATGAAAATTGGACCCTGGAAAATGGACTCAACTTATAATAAGATATTTTACTAAGGACAAACTCCAGACCATAAATATTTCATAATGTCTGGCTCTGAGAACATTGAAACAATATAAATTCTCATTTGTCCCACAGTTGTATTCAGAGTACTCACAAAGTACTATTGGTTTAATGCTCCAAAGTATGTAAACATTATAAAGCAACTTGATTCCATGTAAATATTTCCCAGAAATATACCTAGTGCTACCATGTATGGAGATCCTTTGAACATGACTTATGAATAATTAATAGTAACTTATTTTATTGAGTACTTGAAAAGATGATGAACTTTCAGATAAGCATCAGGCTATTTCAATAGACATAACCTTAATATTATTATGGTGGTCATATTAGGTGGAGTCTTTTGGCAAGCAATGATAAAAGACTGTCCAAATCTTGGCTTGGGACTTGTCTGATCTGTCCCAATTCACTGCCTGATCTGGACCAATGGCATTTCTACATGGTCATTGACATGTATTCCTAATATAATGAAACAAATTTTAGTAAGCAGAGTATAAAGAATAATGAGCTAATCTTATTTTTATTAAAATATACTACCCAACTTTGTGAAACAACCATAAATAAAACTAAACTATGAACATATCAGGAGATCAGATGATTTATCAACTTAGGAAGTGATCTTAGTTTCAATGTTTAATTTTAAAAGCTCTCATTTGTACAACTTTATTTAGAAGGATATATTGAACATGTGAGACTGTTACTAAATTAAGATGAATAATAGTATTATTTTGAATAAAATAATTCTTATATAGACAAACATCTCTATGCAGTTTGTAAGTAGTGTGAAACTGGGAATCACGATGGCACTCAATTATTATTGAGTATATATATAATTCATTAATGAATTATAATTGTAAATAACTATAATCCATAAATAAAAATAGTAGGAGCTATGTCAGACACTGTGGACAAGATTATCGCTCTCTATTCTAATGCACTTATAATTCAAATTTGTTGAATTGATTGAAAATTGTTCTATTAGCATTATATCTATAAGATATTATTTTGTTATAATTCTTAGTCTTCCCTTTCCAATGAATGAAAGGCTACCATAAAATTCTATGAAACAATGCCTTTTCCTTTAGGAAATGCTTTGACATTTGCATGGTTATCTAGAGCTGCTCTACTTTGTTTTAGGTGATCCACCAATCAGAACATAAATTTCTGCCATTGAAGTAATACATTATAACTTTTTCTCTTTGAAATTTGTGTCCACCAATTCAAACCATTTTAACAATACTTATTTGAGCAAAGGTGATTTTTAAGAAATTAAAATTCTAACAATTCAAAGCAAATGATGATTGACAATCTTTTCATATCGTTCTTAATTATGAGAATTTTAGCCTCTAGAGGACTGGGGCACAGATTGTTCAGCCATAATAGCAAATTAAAAGTAAAGTCAGGCTGTATGAGACAGCTAACTCCAACTTACATCCAGAAAAAAGAATGTTGGAACTATTGACTTCTTAACTGAGATCACATCAACAGTCTAGAGGCGAGCATAGTTTTACATCTGTTTTCATTATGATATGCCAGAATAAAATAAAATAACCCAAATGAAGAAATAATATTGAATAACAAATCTTAATTCTTAGGCAGCACCATTTTTTTCATCACTAATTAAATACTTATTAGAATACTAAAGGAAAGCTAAAGGAGAAATAACAAGCAATATTGCCATCCAATGGTGAAACTGCATTATTTAAAGTATATTAAAAATAAAGATAAGAATATAAGACAATATTTCAAAATTAATAGAAATATCTTTTGACAGTCTGCATTTTCTGGGAAATATAAAGGAAATATTTGGATGTTATCAATATGTTGAGTACTAATCTAAAATAAGAAAAATTAGCTAAGGGTAAATTTTCACCTCTTTCAAGTACAAAGCAAGAGAAGCTTTAATTCAAATTATTTAATTATTAAAGAGGAAGGAGAATGGAGCTTGCAAAACTTAGTATCATTTTAATTCTCTATTGTGCATTACACTTAAATATTTTTCTTTCAATCAATTAAGTATCTCCCTGAATTTTGTCTCCTCCCAAAAGACTACAGAACTATTTTCTCTCCCAAGATTCTAGATACTCTGCATCTACATCGTTCTTTATTTATAATTATTTGATTTCACTTAGAATCATTGACATATTCATTGGCACACCTTTAATTTTTTTTTTTCAATTACAGTTCACGTTCATTATTATTTTATATTAGTTTTAGGTTTATGGCATAGTGGTTAGACATTTCTATCATTTATGAAGTAACCCCAGATTAGTCTAGCACCCACCTGGCACTACACATAGTTACTACAATATTATTGACTGTGTTCCTTATGCTTTAATTTACATTCCCGAGACTATTTTGTAACTATCAGTTTGTACTTCTTTATACCTTCACTTTTTTCACATGACTCCCAATCCTCCTCTCCCATCTAACAACCATGAGTTTGTTCTCTGTATCTATGAGTCTTTCTGCTTTGTTCGTTCATTTATTTGCTCTTCAGATTCCATATATAAGTGAAATCTTATGATATTTGTCTTTCTCTGTCTGACTTATTTTACTTGGCGTAATACCCTCTAGGTCCATCCATGTTGTTACAAATGGTAAGATTTCATTCTTTTTTGTGACTGAGTAATATTTCATCGTATGTATATACCATCTCTTCTTTATCCAATCATCTCTTGATGGGCGCTTAGGTTGCTTTCACATCTTGCCCATTATAAATAACACTGTAATGAACATAGGGGTGCATAATTCTTTTCAAATTAGTGTTTTGGTTTTCTTTGGATAAATACCCAGAAGTAGAATTGCCAGGTCATAAGGTACTTTTGTTTTTAATTTTTTGAGTCATACTCCATAGTGACTTCACCAATTTTCAATCTCACCAACAATGCACAAGTGTTCCCTCTTCTCTACATCCTCACCAACATTTGTTGTTTGTTGATTTATTGATAATAGCTATTCTGACATGTGTGAGGTGAGATCTCATTGTGGTTTTAATACACAATTCTCTGATGATTAGTGACATTGAGCATCTTTTTTATTTTTTTATGTTGATTGGCCATCTACATCTCTTCTTAGGAGAAAAGACAGGTTTCTTTGACTTTTCGCTTTGGCTACCTTTCTCTATTTCTATGTATTAAATAGATCTGTGTCTCACATCCTTGGCAAGATGGTCTTGTGTAGTAGGTGTCCTGTGGGACCCAGTGTCTCAGTCTCCCTGATCATGTGAGCCAGGTGCTCTAGGAATTACTTGTATGGGTTGTGTGTGCCTTCCTGTTGCAGTCGAGACTTAACTACTGTTGGCACATCAGTGACTGGGATTGACCTTCGGCTGACTAGTTTTGAGGATTGACCTTAACCACAGTGTATGAGCTGCTGTGCAGAGTCTGATCCCATGGAGCAGGATTTGCCCCAGTGGTCTGTAGTGCCTGCTGAGACCACTCTTTGGATATACCACTTGTGTGGCTAATCAAATGGTATTCTGTTGTCTGAAGCCAGCCACTGGGAGGAGCTCATGCAGACCAAGGTCAGCTGCTGCCTGTGACAGGCCTGAGGCTACCAGGTAGGAGCTACAAAGCTACCTGTGGTCTGTTGCTTATGCTGGAGCTGGAGGCATGTGGGAGAGGCCACGCTGCAAACCGAGGCCAGTTGCCACCAGTACCAGGCCTGGGACAACTCAGCATAAAGCTCAGGGCATCTCGAGGCCTGCAGCTGCTCCTAAGTCTTATCCATTGAAAGAGCCTTGGGAAGTACATGAGTTGGGTAAGATGGAGTCTTAGGGAGCCATCAGGATGGGATGAGTGTTGTTCATCAGGTTAATACAGATTCAGATTTGGCACCAAAGCTGAGCCTTGGGCCACTCCTTGAACGGTGCAGAGCTAATAGAGACCAGCTGCCACCAGCCTGCAGACCATTGAGAGTTGTCCAGGAAAGACTGCAGTCCAGGCCAATGCAGGTTGACAGCTGACAAGAGAGCTTCAGGAGGTGTGTGAGTTAGGTAGGGTGGGGTCTCAGGGAGTCACCATGGTGGAGCTAGCAAATTTCATCAGGCCAATGCAGATCCACATTTGGCCATGTGGAGGGAGGGCTCAACACAGGAAAGATGGCATCTGCCTGCTGCTGCACAGGAGGAGGGCCCAACACAGGGACAATGGTGGCTCCACTTCCAGCCCTCACCCTGAAGTCACACAACTCAGTCTTTTCCTGTATGTCTCTGACGCCTCCTGAGTTGCTGTCCCCTTGCCAGAGCCTATGGCAAGTGCCTGGGAGTGAGAGTCAGTGTGCAGGCCCTTTAAGAAGATGCCTGGCTTTCCAGGAGCCTTTCATCTCACCAGGATGAATGGAATCCCTGCTGATATTCACAGCCAGTTGTTGTGGAGGCTCCTCTTCCCAGTGCTGGTGCTTTGGGCTGGGGAGCCTGGTGTGAAGCTGGGCCCCCTCACTCCTCAGAAGGGTCCTCTGTAGCTGAGTTATCTCTCCCAATTTCAACTGTCACATGTGGGTGTGAGGCCAGTCCATTTCACATATTCGCCCCTCCTACCAGTCTCCCCGTGACTTCTCTATATCCTTAGGTATAGGACTTCTGTTCAACTTGTGTTCAGTTGATTCAACTTGTCTTCAGTTGATTCTCCAGGTTGATTATTTTATAATTTATTTGTAATTTTAATGTGGTCATGAGAGGAGGAAAGCACATGGTTTTCCTACTCAACCATCTTGACCTCCCAATCCCATTGGCACAACCTTTTTAATTGAGAAAGGAGGAATTACATTTTATTCATTTGTAGCATTCTTAATTGTTAGCACCTAACAGGCAACTATCAATAATTATTGAAAATAGTAGAACTGTCTTAATCTCTGGATTTGTATGTTCATACTGAAATGATTATATCTCACTAGTTAGGTGGATTTTTATCTCACTTATGAAATTCAAAGAATCACCTTAAAATTCTTAATATATGGACATCTTTGCTATGTTTAATGGCAAGAGGAGATTACAGTACCTAAATATTGGATTGTTATAATTGATAAATAATAAAGTTTACTATTATGTGTGTTATATAGAATGTACTCAATAAATACAAGTTGGTAATGTGCTGCTGCTGGTAATGATAATGATCAGGCTGCTATAGTTGTACATTATTAAACTGATATTTCAGACACATAAATTTAGAAAAAAAATAAATGTTGATATCCTAAGATTTAATTAATTACTGCAGTAATCAATTTGTGTATGCATTATGAAATTACATATTATTCATTCAGCTATTTAAAAAACATTTAAACAACATTTATTTTGTAGCTTCTCACTCTGTTAAATAATAGGAATGCAAATGTAAAGCTATAGAAGTGATTTCTGCCCAAATGAAAGTAGTCTACGGCCTAAGTGGATATTGAACATGTAATTACAATTACAATAAGTGCTATGAACATGGTAATTGGATGGCAATAACAAGAATGTTATATGTGAGAAACTCATGCTATATGCTACAGTCTATGCTAGAGTGAGAAACTCAGGGAATAACATTCTGAAGGAGCTAAAACCCAAGGATGAATAGTAGTTAACTAGGTGGCAAAGTTGCGGGGAGAGGTAAAAGCAGAATTTCAGAGGGAAGAAGCAACTTTAAAGACAGTATGAGGGAGAAAAGGGCCTGAAACTTTTGAGGTACTGAAAGATTCATTTGGTTTAAGAGAGATAGAATTGAAAGTGAAATTGAAAACTTAGGCTGGGTCTTTTAAACTATGGCAAGAATTTTAGATTTATCTTAATGGGTAGAAGTCTTAGGCATCCCAATAAAGGAAGAAAAATAAGTAAACATACTGATTTGAGTAGAAGAATTTTTTTTTAGATGTCGAGTGTCTATGTAGACAATCACCAAGAATCTGCCAAAAATTTCCTAGAATTAATATGTGAATTCTGCTGGGTAACAAGATTCAAGGTCAATTTATAAAAGGCAATGATATTCCTATATACAAAATTTATATGGAAAGGCTAAGGAACCAAAGAGCCAAAACAATCTAAATGAGAACAATGGCAAAGGATTCACATTACCCAATTTCAAGGTTTACTATAAAATAGAGCAATTCTGTTGAAACTAGACTCCAGATTTTGTTTGAGAGATAACCTAGTGCACACTCTGTCGATGTGTTTCAGGTTGTTTTACCTCACTCTTGCACCAGAAATAAGGCTTTGTTATTGTATATTTATCAATACACTCTTTGTTAAGCATGATTCCCCTGAAGTAAACGCTGAGTCAAGGTCTCATGTGTAAGTTATTTATTATGGAACATTACCATTGGAGAGTGTTAATTGATTGGAGTAAGCAGGGCACAAAGAACTAGCTAATTAGGCAGAGCCCTGAGAATGTTAGCTTCAGCTTGTCTCTGAAGTTAAGCCAAAGAATCGGCTCCACTGACACCAGTCAGCTGAGCTTTTATACTCCATTCCCAGTTAGTCAGTTTGGTGCAATGAGAATTTGGCTGGGCATCTGATACAACTTCTTGCTCTTCCTTTTGTGATTGATTTGAATCTTAGAGAATATTAGTTTGCTTCAAACACTTATGATCATACTGCAGATATTTAGAATTCAAGTCAATAGAATAGAAAGTAGAGCCAAGAGAAAAGAAAGAAGAGCCTACGACCTTATTTTAACCCCTAATGCAGCTTTGCCTACAGCCAGATTCTTCCCCAATCCTTCAGTTACTCAAATTTATTTGAACCAATACCTTCTATATTCTTTGCTCAAGGGAAAGGGATTGGTTTTTTCACCATTTCACAAAATAGTTAAAACCGATACAGAGATTGAAAGAATTCTTTCAAAAAGAAGTGATTCCAGAGAAGCATCTGCAGGATATATGAAGTTAATTGAATAAATAATTTACTCTGACTTCTACTGGCTCCCAAGATTTTGGTAAGGCATTGCAGAGAGTGAAGGATATAACATCAGCCTTGCCATGAGGGAGTTCATTTACTTGTTTGTTTTATTTTAATACATTGAAAATAGAGAAATTCACTGAGAATATCTTGCATATATTCATTTACCTATCTGCAAAATTATTAGATGTAAGTATTTTGTCAATACGTTTTATCAGAGAGAGTTGAAATATTTTTTAGTTCATCTTTGCAATAGACACCCAACCCTCCCTTCTCAGAGACAATCACTTATCGTAAATTTGTTATATATCTTTCCCATTCATGGGTTTATAGTTACTTCACACCCACAGAATATGTGTATGTATACACGAGAAGTACATATATAAAAAACAAATACTTACAAAATACATAAATAAGAAATATAATTAAAAAATTATTCTGTGCTATATTTCAATTAATATAAATATACTATATATAGGTTATTTAAAGTTAAATGCAATAGAATTTCATCATGACTACCCTCCAATTTATTTATATATAACAAATATGCCTTTAAAAAATCCATTATTTTTTAATTTTTGTGTTATTTCACTAAGTATACCAGTTGTAGTCAGTAAAAAGTTAGATTTTTAAAAATCCAATCTAAGAGTCTTTTTCATCTAATAGGAGAAGTGCTTTTTACAAAAATAATTGTAGTTCCTAGTATATTAGGATTTATTATTGCTATTTTATTTTGGTACTTAAATTTGCTATCTTTTTTCCCCTCTTTTTTGACTTCTTTTTTATTGATTAATATTTTTCTATTTCCTTACTTTCCTCTATCCAGTAAACTTCAATTTCTATTATTTTAATGAATTATATCTAAGTTTAAACATTTACATCTCTTTCTTCTTCACTGGAAAACATAAACTATAATATGATTCTCAGAAGATTTCTTATTCTCATAAGGCCAGGAGAATTTTAAATATTTCTACCCACTAGGGCATGCTTGCAGTTGGATGGGGCTGCATAGGAAAGTCATCTCTCTTCTTTATATTGACTTTCATATGAGGAACCAGATACTTAAATAGGAAAACTAATAGAAAAAGTTGCTAATATCCTGTGTGCATGCATGTACACATGTATGTGTGTGTTTGTGTGTGTATTTAGGATAGGCTCCCACATATGGAGTGACAGAGACAAAGGAAAGATTTTAAATGTGATTAAATTTTTAAAAGATCTCTCATTCCTGAAATAGTGAACACATCAGGAATACTCTATAATATCGACTTGGATCATCACTCTAGCTACTAAATCCCCTCTGATACTCTACAGGGGGGGAAAATCTTCACTTTGTGTTTATGCTTTTTCCTAACATAAACAGACAATTGGATCCATGAAACAGGTGCCTGTTTAACACCTAAAGTCTACTTGGCGTCAATTATAGTGTGGTTCTATGAAGAAGACTGAGCTTTCCATGTCAGCCCATCCTGAAACTCGTGTTTACTGCTTAGTGGAAAAACTGTGCCTCAGAAATATGTGTTTTCCATGGCATTTTAAAGAGAAAAGAGAGGAGAGAACTGGCCGAACTCAGAGAGTGCACTCAGAGATCAGATTTTCGTGTGTGTATTTCTTCATTAGGCATTTTATCAAACACAGAGAAGGTAATAGGGGTTCTACTTTATCCCAGAGAAATAGGTCATAATTCTAGGGGAAAGCCAATTAAATGTCCAGCTTTGACTGATGTGTTGACACAAGGAGCCCAGACATCAAAAAGGCCGAAGACAAAAGGAATCCAACTTGGGTGAATTAAGCCTTGCCTTTCAGTGAGTGTTCCTGGGGCAATTGAGCAACTAAGAGAGTTAGGAGTACAGATCATCATGAAAGTGTGTGGAAAGCATCACCATGTCCCCTTCTTTCTCTGGATGGTATGCCAAAGCATGAAGGATGAGAGCATACTCAATTTTCCTAAGCAAGGAAAAAACAGCTCCATTTGAATCATACAATTCTTAAACCTTCATTTGAAATCTTTGTGTGGATTTCTTTTAAAAATATAACTTGTATTAGAATTCATTTATTCAATAAGTATTTAATGAGTGCATACTATGTGTCAGGCACTGTTCTAAGTGTTTGGGATATATCATTTAAAAAATTAAAAAGGCAAAAAGCCCTATCTTCATAGAACAGATACTAGTCAGGGAAGTCAGACAATAAGCAATATATATAACAAGGAAATTATAAAACAAAAACATATTAAATAAGAAAAGCATACTGTATGTTATTAGATGGCACATATTGTTGGGAAATACAGACTATGGTCAAGGTAAAGGGAAGTTTTGCAATTTTAAGGTTGGTCAGAGTAGGCTTTAGTAATTTGAGCAAAGACTTGAAGAATATAGGCAATGAGTCATATTAAGTTTAGTAGTCATCTGTCATCCTGCAAACTTATTCCACATATAAGAGCATTCCTGGGAGAGGGAACAGGAAGAATGAAAAACCTACACAGTGGCATATTCAGTGTATTCAATAACAGCAAGAAGGCCATGTGTGCTTGAAGCCTAGTGAATTGAAGGGACAAATATTAGGAGATGAAGTTTTAAAGGTGTTAAGAACCAACTGATTCAGTGCTCTGTAGGCCTCTGTATGTACTTTGGCTTTGGCTCTGAGTGAAATGGGAATTGTCGAAAGGTTTTGAATGTGTCTTTTGAATAAGTAAAACTTCTTATATAAAGTTACTAGGACACTCCCACTTCATTAATGTTTCAATAAGAATTCAGTTTGCCTTTTAAAGGATAGAACACACACTGAGAGGCTTAAATTATTTTCTATTCAATGTCAGTTCTTTTGAATAATTAATATATTTTAGAGCTTATATCTTCTGATTGGTTGATTGCTTTTTTATTATAGTTGGCATACTACAATATTATATTAGTTTCAGATATATAATATAGTGATTCTATATTTATATAGCTTACAATGTGATCATCATAATAAGCTTAGTAGTCACCTGTCACCCTGCAAACTTATTACGATATTATCAACTATATTACCCTTCACCTTTTTCACCAACCTTTCCGCTCCCCACTAATCTGATCTCTGTTTCTGAGTCTCTTTTGTTTTGCATTTTTTGATTCCACATATAAGTAAAATCATACAGTATTTGTCTTTCCCTGCTTGACTTTTTTCACTTAGTGTAATACCCTCAAGGTCCATTTATGTTGTCACAAATGACAAGGTTTTATTATTTTTTATTGCTAAGTAATATTCCATTGTGTGTGTAAATGTGTATGTGTGTGTGTGTGTGTGCTACATCTTCTTTATCCATTTATCTATGGATGGATGGATAGTTAGGTTGTTTCTATATCATGGCTATTATAAATAATACTATAGTGAACATAGGGGTGCATATTTGTTTTTGAACTAGTGTTTCAGTTTTCTTCAAAAAAATACCCAGAAGTGGAATTACTGGATCATATGGAAGATCTATTTTTAGTTTTTGGATGAACCTTCATACTGTTTCCCATAGGGACTGTACCAGTTTGCAGCTCTATCAACAGTGCACAAAGGTTTCCTTTTCTTTATATTCTGGCCAAAACATGTTATTTGTTTACTTTTTGATAATAGTCATTATGACTGGTGTGAGAGGTATCTCAGTGTGGTTTTGATTTGCATTTCCCTGATGATTAGTGATTCTGAGCATCTTTTCATGTGTGCTGGCCATTTGTATGTCTTCTTTGGAGAAATATGTCTTCATGTCTTCTGCTGAATGGTTGTCTATTCCACTCTGCTTTATAGTCTTCCCAATTTTTGTTGAAGTAAAACTGAAATTCAAAGAAGAATTCTTTACTCTTAAATGCAAGGTCTATAAGAGAATTCTCACTGACACTAAGCATGCCTTTTTGGTGACTGAAATTGCTCTTTTTTTTAAACAAAATATAATATTTAATTTTTTTAAGTGGATGAAAAAATTCATTTTCATTAGTGTGCCATTTAGAGTCTTTCTGACATTAAGATACTAGGAAATACACTGAAAATCTTATCTATGACATGGAAAGATCACTGACCCTGAGATGTTTCTTCTATCCCTGACTTGTTCCCAAACACTTTATCTCACTATATAAAACAAGCAAACAAACAACAACCAATAATGTGAATATGTAAAAATCTACTGGCTATTTTTTCTGTCCCTCATTATTTGCATTTTATTGATCTGCATGTTTGTTTAGTGAAAAGCATCAAATCAAGGATGACAGGTAGATCCTTCTCTACTGAATTCAGGCATACGCACTGATGTAACTATCATCACATTATTACCTGGTCACACTCACAATGTTGGAATGGGCTTGACTATTTCCAGATTTTATGTAAACAATTTTCTTGCATCAATCTAGAAAGCTAGTCTATCTTGCTCTTTATTTCAAGCTGAGATGAGATACTCTTAACCAAGAGATGATTAAAATTAAGAGCATGGCACACATTCTCCCGCTAGAAACCCAAACCAAGATATTCTGAACTCTTAGAAAATGTTTGTGTCAATGATTTGTTTCTGGTCTAATGCCACTGAGAGGACATAGACGATCTGATCAATTCTAACATAAATGTATAGATATGGTTCATACTTACTAAAACAGAAAGTGTATTTATAATCAATGATAGGACAATAAACCTGGAAATAAGTCATATAGGTTATATTTAAAGGCTTAGTGAACATATACAAATTTACACTAATGGATCAATTATAAATATACCAATAATTTCCTAAAAATATGAAAAAGATTTGGGTTTAATTTAATAATTAATCAAATAATACTTAAAATATTTGATCCCAGGTAATAATTACATGAGTCTATTTCACTCTTATTTATAAGTAGAACACATGGGTAACAAAATAGCTAGATTATATAATATCTTGACTGCATATTAATATGAGTTTGAAGGATTCAATTTTCTCTAAGTTTCATCTTATGAACACTTTCTACACATGCCTTTTGTTTTGTCCTCTGTTAAGCAATCTATATCTTCTTGGTATTTAATCTAAGATGTTCAATTTTAAAAGACTTTTTTTGGTTTTGAGAATATGGAAATTCTCAATAATTATAAAATATAAAATATAAAAAAGGTTTGAGCTTCTGATAACATTGAGGAAAAATAAACTATAATGACTATAAGTTACTCAGAATTTTACCATCGATAAATTAAAAATGTCAATCCAACATTTGAATAAAATATGAATAATAAATATAATCTTCAAGAGTATCTACTCCTGAAAAAATAATGACCATAACTTAAGTTTGTTAGAGAGTAAAGAATTGCTACTAAGAAGTGAATTTATTTTTCTTCTTTCTAAAAAATTATTTCTCAATATGGGGGAGGCGGGGAACACTTTACAGACTAGACACATGCTATTTGAAGTTACCCCATGAGAAAAAGAGAATTGCAAAGGTTTTCTCAGGATAGATTTTGATCTCTACGAGGATACCAACTGTAACAATCAGAGGGCATACTAAAATGCTTCAAAATGTGTTAAACCTTGGAGTAACTCAACTTGGACACCCTTTATCTTTTCAAGATTGAATGCCAGTGAGCAAGAGTTGTAGGCTGCCAGAGCAGTAATAGTGTTCAAAGTGTAAAGTGATACATTAAAACATTGGAGGTTCTATTCATCATATTGTTAATTGTACATCTTTCAAGGTTTAACAAATAACTCATGCCTATATACAGCTGCACATGTTATATCATGTTATAGTCAAATTTGTATCAACTGAATAAGGTCTATGATTCCATATTAAATAAAAACTGTAGTTGAAAAAGACAGGTTTGTTTTCTAAATAAAATATAGAACTCTAAATCTTATGTAAATATGTACCAATATCATTTGCTAAATTTTTATAATTACTTTTGTATAAGTAACAAAAATAATATATTATATATGATTTATTTAACTTTAAAAATATAAAAACAGGATAACATCCCCAAAGAGAATGTTCACAATTTAACAAAAAGATTTATAAATAGTACACAATACACTGAAGGGTTCAGAAAATTAGATTTTACCATTTTTTCTCTTTCTTCTCCACAGTATAAAATATTTTTCTTACCTTTTTTTGTAAGTTCATGTTCTGTATTACTTCTATTCATGAACCAAAATGCTGGATAAACCCATGTCCTGTGCTTTCTTTTGCCATTGCTGTCAACAAAGTACAACTGTGCTATTCATGCCTGTGTTTCATTAATATCCTTTCAAGTCTTCTACCTCTAATTATTTCCACTTCATTTAATTCAGAAAATTTTCATAGACCAACTTTGTAAAGCATTTTCTTGATGACCTTTCACAAGTCAAAGTTATACTATAACTCCTCGATACTGAGGAGGCTACGTTGCTGTTCCTCTACCTAAATTAAAGGATTGCTTTTTTTTTCCCCACTAGTCTATGTCAGCTGTCTCTTCTGTTAGAGGTAAACAGACTTTTCGTCAATGCTTCAGCAAAAAACAATTTTTAGAAAAGGCATGCTATCTGTCTGTCCTCAAACTGCGAGGCCCCACATTCTCCTTCTCTAACCAGGGAAATGTGGGGCCTCACATTACTTATTTGTGAATTACTTATTCACAAATGGGATCTACCTGAAACCCTACCTGTTGTATAAAACCCTTTCCATAAGTTACAGATTAAATTGACTGTATCCAATGCTAATCTCTAGTGTTGCCTAAAAATCTTCATAGTACACCAAGCCATACATTATCAGTTAGCCATCACTATTTGTTGTCTGTTTATAACTCTAATATCCTGATTGACACACTTAATCTGAAGATTGTTATTATAAGCATCTCTAGGATAAAGGTTTATATCTTCAAGAACTAATAGAACAAAGGATGTAAGGATATTGGCCAAAAATCCTACAATGCCATACAGTCTGGCTCCTTCATACTTAGTCCCACTACTAACCATGCTCTTTCTCAGCATCTGGACACCAGCCCAGTTGATTCTATCTCACACCATTTTCCATCACAAGTAACATGCTGTTACTTCTGCCTAGTATGTTCTTGCTCCTCCTTTGCCTTGTTAACTTCTATTCAATGCTTAGATGTCAATGTAAGACCCTTTAGAGGGAAGCCTTTTCTGACCTCCTTAACAGTTTTAAGTCTCCTTCTTCTAAACTCTCATAACACCCGACATGTGTCCTTTGTAGATATTAACATGCTTGAAATTTTACATATATGCGTATATGATTTTGTGTTTGTCTTCCTTTCCCATTAGATTAGAAAACTACCATGCCTGATACCTCACTACAAAGAATAGTACCTGGCACATATTAGCACTCAATACATATTATTAAAAAAAGCCATAACTCTGGTACAACTCAAATTGTCTAGAAATGTGACCCTTTTAATATCCTACATGGGAAACTTTCAAATAAGGGACATGCGTCCCTATTTCATAGGTCTTTAATCCTTCGGATCTTTATTTTAATTATTTAAATTAGATAAGAGCATCATTAACTTAAAATGTAATTTAAAAAATAATGAAAATAAAAAAGATTAGATTTAAATTCTAACTATACATCCGAAATGATTTCCATTACACAATAACATAGAATCTACTGTGAGCCTAGATTTCTTTAACTTTATAACTATCATAACGTCAATCATTCTTTCTGTTAGAGTTAAGTTTATATATAAATATATTTATTCATTTACATAAAAATAAATATAACTTAAAACTAAATATAAATATTTATATAATAAATATATTTATATAGTATACATAATATACTATAATATATAATATATATTTAGTAGTTTAAATGCAAACTGCTACTCAAATAAATTAAAATTATTTTCCTAAAATGGCATATTGTCCTCAATATCTAAGAAAACAAATCTTAAAAAGTCTTTTTGGATTTATCATTAACCAAGAATAATGTCAAAATGAATCTTCTGCAAAGCAAATTCTGCTCTGTGGTAAAAGGTGCTATAGTGAGTTTCTGGTATGTTTAATTTGAAAACAAAAACTTATAAGGCATCAGGCTAAACACTAAGACAGCAGTGATTTTAAAAGCGCATTAGATTGGAGTGCCATTGACAGCAGGAAACAAGTTATTTTATGCCCCTTGTAACCTTCTGCCTTTCACGATATAGGACAGGATTTTGTACAGAGTGAATGCTCAATAACTCTTATTGTTGTGGTGACTGCTAGATAATGAGTCATGAAGAATAGCTAAATTAGAGTCAGGAAAAATCCATGGAACTGTAGTAATCATGTGTGTTGCAATGAACATCAAGAGAATAGCCAAAGGATGACAGTGAGAGAATACGATTTGTACACCTGGTAAAAAATGTTGCTATGCAACAATTCAGGAAGTAACAGACTGACTTAATCTATATGCATGTGAATTCAGGAACATAAAGTAGAATACTCATGCTCTGTTATACAAATTTCAAAGCAATAATCACAGCTAGAAGAAATGAAATCTCACTAGGTACCTTTGAAAGTATACCCTCAAAGGACTTTGCTATCTTCACCTTTCCATTCACATTAAAATATATATATACATATATATATATATTTGGAGAGTTAAATTGAAACACTTCTTATAGAGAGGATGATGCAGGAAGTATTTATATAGCCAAGTAAAAGTGGAATCCAGATATATTTTCCTTCAAGAGAAATCAGCATGTTAGCTGCACTAGTCTCTTTCAAACTCCAATGGTATTGTTCACTTTAATCTCATAGGCATTTATAGTATATTTATGATTAATAGTAATGTCATCGCTGCATGTGAAATGGGGTAGTGAAAATATTAATATATTGGGGTAGTTGAAAATATTAATATAATGGGGTAGTTGAAAATATTAATATATTCTTAATAACATATTAATTAATGTTATCTTAAAACACATCCATGCCTGTTTAGGCAGTGCAGGCCAGAAGGCTCTGGAAGGGGATCTAATTTTGAGTTGCCACTCCATCAACCTGGAACTCAGGCAAGCAGTCATGTCAAACTGAAAGACTGATGGAGAAGTATGGTTGGGAAAAATTAATCCCTACGTTTTAGATTCTCTTTTAGCCAGCCAGGGAAGTCCCTCAGGGAAGCCAAAACTAGGTACTAAGTTCTAACATCAAGTAATTTTAACTTTAAATGCCAGAAAGGTAAGCAATGACAAGATGGCAGAAATATGGCTGAAACAGGTAGAATAGCCTGCTTGATCTCATATTGTCCACTTTCTCCATTCAGCTAGATGACATCCGGGGAGTGTATGTGAAGGCAGAGGAGAAGGCACTAATTAATTCACTTACCTGATTCATCCTGGTAAAAACTTGAGTGCCCTAAAGTGAATGCATATGATTAAATTATGTTGAAGTTAACAGAAGAGAATTGTTTATCTCCTACTATGACACAAATGAGAACTAATGAGGAAGAACTGAATTTTTTTTCACAACATAGCTACCATAGTACCGTCCATATCTCGATGTCAGTTACATTTGTATCCCTGCCTTCTACCCCTCTTAAACCTGAAATTCATTTAACCCTGAAGGGGAATAGAGTTTGCCACCTCAAAATATGCCTTTTTGGGGATATTAATTATTTTAAGCTGACTAATTTTAAGAAACAAAAAAGGAAGACCCTTTGACTTTTCCTCTAACAGCCTAAAAGAATAGAATACCTGCCCCAGGAAGGGAGCTACTGTCAGAGATCAGTTATTTTAATATGAACTAAGTGTTATAGACAGAGAAGAATTTAGCAAGGTCCATTTGATTACAGGCTTCTCTGTGTCCCATTGTTAAAGATGGCTCAGCATACATTTGTTTACCAAACATTTGTTCCTTCATCTCCATGTGAATTGCCTTCTTGTCCTTTGACAAACCACTACCCCCCTTTCTCCTTAGCTTAAGATGACATATAAGCCCTAATTGCCCAATCTGTCCTTGATCTCATGTTCTTATGAGACCCCCTGTATGTATCTTTGTAATAAATTTGGTTATTTTCTCCTTTTAATCCTCCTCATGTCAATTGATTCTTAGGCAGCTAGAAGAATTAAGAGGGAAGAAGAAGGTATTTTTCTTCTCTCCCACAATACACACCATTATTCTTCAAAGAAAAGAGAAAGAGTAGAGAAGTAAAAATATGTGTTTCCAAGTTGACTGGGCTATGAAGAAATAAAGATAATTACAGAAATATCTTTATAGTGTGTAAGTTCCAGAAAGAAAGAAAAAAAAAACAGAATAGACAAAACAGGAAAATTTTCTGCAACCAAATCAGTAAATAAAATGGGGTCTGATTATTGAATAACTTTTATAGATTCTTTTATACTGTTTTCTTTTTCCATATTCTACAAGGAATGAATAATTAGAGCTTAAAATTTTTGAAAATGAAAAAATAGAGAAAGTAGTAAAAATGAAATTAAAAGTACCCATAATACGGACACAGATATAACCACCGCATATGTGTATATTGCTTTACAGTATTTTTCAATAAATATCTAGGATCACATTAAATGTATAGTAACATATTTTATTATCTAAAATAATTTTTACCTATTATTAAAATTATTCAATAATATTTTAAAGAGTGTATAACATTCTATTCTATATATATAGCAGGATTTATTTACCCACTTTCATAATTTGGGCATAGTATTCTTCTATTATTTTACTCAGTAAGGGGATTATCTCTTTGATAAAATAATTTTCCTTACTTATATAAATTTATGTTCTTCCATACATCCCTAAAGAAGAAATTGAGAAAGCATTAACATACAAAACTCTCTGTGACTCAGTATTTTTCATTTATATTCCCTTCCTCTTGCTTTCTACCTATCCTCCTCCTCCAATCCATATCCTATTCAATTTTAAACTTCCTATTCAGTTTTAAACTTCCTATTCAATTTTAAACTTGATTACTTATTTGTGAATCTGAGTGTCAGTGGACAGTTATCTCTGTAATATCTCACGACTCAAAAAGTGTTTTTCACACAATTGCATTAAAATATTTTCTGTCTACTGTTCCTCCAACTAATATAGACATTGAAGCTCCTCAGATGAACAAGATTTACTGCAGACTCACTTGAGTCAATGGTATTTTAGCATGGGTAGAGCAATCAATAATTAAGATATTAGGGATTCTGAGTCTCACCCCATGCCTGCTAATGTTCATTATATGGTTATCCATAATCTACCTTTGCATAGATTAATAATGTGTATCTTTTTTCTATTTAGTCATATTTCACAAATTAAACTGTTAAAATCATATTATAACTTATGGAGCATTGCTTTTCATTTTTAATTAACTTCAGCACTTAGAATATTAAACTTCTCCACTGTTAAATTGATTTTTTTTCCTGTAGTTCTCACATGATGGCTAGTAATATAATTAAAAGAGGGTATTTGATAGGGAGAAGAGATTTTTAATTTATTATTTCTGGCCCATGATGCTAAAATATGGTTACTCTATTTTGGCATGCTTTATTGTTTCTGTGTTAAAATTGTGTGACAAAACGAACAGCCAGCATCTTGGTATTAAGAATTGTTGAAAGCTAGTTCTATGTATTTTATGCTACATATCTAGTATGGTGAGGTCATATATACCAATTATATACACGATATACACTTAATTTTCAATGCATGCTTTTTCATGGGGATGCGTTACCATCATTCATGTGTAACACCATTTTATGGGGTTTGTTTTCTAGTACACCACAGTTAGAAATCCCAATTGGTATAGAAAATGTGCGAAGGCAATATTGTACTGAAAGTCAATATTAAAAATTCCAGTTATAATTCACTCATGTTTTCTATTATATCTAGTGATGATTAATTCTAAAATGAATAAAGAATATTTTTGGCAAGTAGAGGGCAGAGGGAAAGAGAAATTAAAATCAGACTAAATGAAATTCTACTGTAATAAACAGTTTAGAATCATTCTGTTCAAGTTTACTTTTTTTTCCTTGTGTTTATCAAAATTCATATTGCAGTCAGCAAACATAAAAATATCTTTAAAATAATTTATTATGGAAAGTTACAGGAAAGCTAAGCTCTTCAGGTAGTTTTCTGACACACTGGGATAGTAAAAGTTCAGAAAATGCATTATAAACCAGAACAACCTAAGAATCAAAAGCCCTCTGCCATGTTTCTTCTTTCCACAGACATTTTCCATTTAGAAAGTTAGAATTTTTTTCAGTAAATTAGAGTATTAGTCTTTTTTAAGACTAAAAATTCTCTTGAGAAATTTCATTTATTAAATATCTATTATATGCTAAAACAAACAAAAAATAACATGAAACTCATGCTCTATTGCTATATAAAATTAAAATGTCTACATATTTGCATTTTTGTACTTGGAAAAGTCTTGGGTATTTCTATGATTAATTTTTAAATTCAGATTTAGCATCTATACTCAGTTAAATTTCAATGAACTGAATTTATTAAATGAGAACTATAAAGAAATTATTATGCTGTTCCAAGAGGAATATGATAAGAAAAACTACATCTCCTTATTAAAATACATTTTGAGAAATGTTGATAAAGTAGTCATATAATTAAGACCAATGTGAGCTCTTAATTTAGGCAAAAGTGTTTCATAAAGAAATAGCTTGAAATTACTTTGATGTTCCATAAAACAGAGAACATTTCAACAGAAGAAATATGGAAGAGAGTATGAGGATATTCTGAGTAAAACTTGAGAATGAAGCAACATGTGGTTTGATTTTATCTATATATTTATCTATCTATCTGTATCTCTAGATGAATAGATAGAAGTCTATGTATATAGAGAGAGCCCTCTATATATGTTATATATAGATATCTATATATAAAAATATAAAGAGACATCTGAGATCTATCATCTATCTATCATCTATCTATCTATCTATCTATCTATCTATCTATCTATCTATCTATCATCTATCATCATCTATCATCTATATATATCTAGAGAGAGTTGAAAGGAGAAATAAATCTGAATTTAGAGGGAACTATGGATGATATTCTATGCCAGTGACAAGAGTTGATAATATAATATATAATCAAGTAGAAAATAAGTCATTACAGTATACCTTTGATCAGATTGATGATATAGGGACTATTATAATTTACGTATGTAGAGTAGCTTTCAAAAATTTTGATTACGATCATCAGTAAAAAATGTTTATATTAAACTTAATCCTCTTACCTATAAAAAATATTTTATGAAACATTACTTAGTCTTACTAGATACAAAGCAGTCTAATATTTTCTATTCTCTCACATTTCTGTTCTATTTCATTAAAAATCTCTGGTCTTCTCCACTGCATCTACTTTATAATGTGTTTCTGGAGTGTGAAAAATACTACCACTATAGCAATATCTATTATCAGTGATAGATAAGAAAGATTAAAACTTAAAGAGAGGCTAAAAGTGGAGGATTGATAATGAAATAATATAGACATGAATTAGAATGTGCAAGCTTCAGTGCCATGAGGGAAATCATGAAATACAATAGAAACCATATGCATTAGGCAAGATATTTATGTCTAAGACACCAGTGATTATTGCTAATGAAAATAAATGAAACTGATTTGCTTACGTGTGCGTGTCCACGTCTATTTCTACATGTCTCTCTCACCAGAATATAAGTTTCACTGGAACAGAGACTTTATCATTCCTGTTCACTGCTGTGCCCTTTGTCACTACAAAAAAAATATCAGGCACATAGTAAGTGCTCAATTAGTATTTGTTGAATGAACAAGACAACCAAGTTAAATAAAATATGAAAATAGCAAATATTATCAGCCTAAAAATTTGAAAGGCTTTACATTCGACAAGCCAAAGTATTTTATGCTTTGTCTCTTTTTTGCCAAAGTACAGTTTAATTATCTTTACTATTTCAATCATTTAATTAGAGATTAAAGTTGAAATTGAAATTGTATATCTCGGCAAGGATTTTTAAGTTATACTTGCAAATTTGCTTATGTTTTAATTTACGAAAAACTTTTTAAAATATTGATTTCTTCATATTAAATGAAAGTTTACTAGTACCCAACTGTGATGAAAATATACTATGATATTTTAAAAATATAAACTTTCTTGTAATGATGTAATCAACTTTGGATATTCCACATATGATTGTGCAGGTAATCAAGAGATTGTCTTGAAAAATATAGATATCTATAAATAAATAGAAACAGTATCTTAATTATTTAAGTATCTTCCAAACCCAGCACCATGCCCGGCACACCATAAAGGCTTAATAAATATTTCATCTATGCAAGACTAAATGATCTTTTACTTAATTTTTTTCTTATTAAACATATTATAAAAGATTTCAAAATACAAATTATCAAGAAAAAAAATATCATTCTACCATCAGAAAAAAAGAACATCACTCTACCATCAGAGATGTACACAAGCACACACACACTCCAGTGTATTTTAATTTCATTTATTTTTAAAAACACAGAACCATTATTATACATATTATATAACCTTGTTTAAAGTCACTTAACCTCGCCAACATTACCCGTTTCATGAAGCAAATGAGAAAAATGCATTTACAGCACTTAATACAGTGCCTACCACATAAAAAGAAATCAACAAATGTTAACAACTGCTATTGAAATCACGTCTTTATAATCTGTTTTACATTCACTTAACAATATATGTAAATATTACTCAGCCATTACATATTATTCCACAATGTTATTTTAATAGCTTCAGCATATTCCATTACATATAATTAGATTTTCATCAATCCTATCTCACTGGGCATTTAGATTGTCTTTTTCATTATTAAATCCAGGCTTTAAAGAACATCCTTATAGATTCATATTTGCATAAATGTATGCTTATTTGCTTAAGATATATTTTTAGATTTTTTATTTAAAAATAATAAGTGCATACTGGTTTAAAAAGCAAGTGGTATTATAAGGTTTATACTACTACTAAAATATTATTAGTAGTAATAATAAAATATATTGTTTTTATAATGTGATAACAAACCTATGTCTGTTTTCCTCATTTTCAGTTCTTAAGTCGTAGGCAATTACATTCATATCCTTAAGTACCATTTTTTTTAACTAGAAATTGATTGACTTCCTAGAAGAGAAACTAAAAAATCTTCTTTTTTGCCATCTGACTTATCACATTTTTGATAAACCAATATTTAGTATTTACAATGTAATTTTTATTCACAGTAAAGCCACCTATTATGTAAAGATGTATTTCTTATTTAAAATATATTTTAATATTCTTTGGAGTTTATGTATGCTTAATTGCATGATTTTTGCTTTTCATGGATCATTTGCCAATCAATTAATTCCCAAACTCTCCAACAAAATTGAAAATTTCTTCTTATGTTTTAGCTATTGTCTTATTTTCTACTCAGAAACATTTTCTGGAGCTTTTCTCCTTGTTAGTTGTCTGGTAAATAATATTTTGCAATTTATTTGTCTTTGTGTGTATGTGGGGTGTGTGTGTGTGTGTGTGTGTGTGTGTGTGTGTGTGTGTTACATCTACTAATTCCTGGGTGCTATGTCTTATACATTTCTTGTATTTTCTTTTATGTTTGTGGACCACATTTCCTAGTTGATTCCTATAGACAGTAAGCTTTTTCGAAATATTTCATGTTTGGTATTTCTTTATACTCTGTCACACTTGATTGATATCATGATCCAATATGTAATCTATGGCTAAGAATAAGTTTGTTCTGAGAGTTAAAACATTGCCTCATTGTCTTCTAGCTCTCCCTGAAAATCCCCAATCATTTGGGTACCAAAACATGACAATGTAACTGATCATTCATTTTGAAAAACAACCAAGAGTACCTTAATGTTCCAGTCAGCTTTACTAAACTTTAGACAGATTTATTTCTAACTATAGATTTCTAATCTCCCTTGTTTTAGAGCACTTACTTTAGAAAACTTGCAATTATAGATCCTTTCTCTTCCCCTTTGAGATGCAAATCTTCTACAACATGCAGAAAAGTCTTTCTCAAGGGCTTGGGAGCCATCCCTTTGAATTGTAATCACGGAAGAGGACAACATCTCTATTCCCTCAGTCTCCATGGAAGAGTAGGAGCCTAACTTTCATAAGTGCCGGTTAGCAAACCCGGATGGCCTAAATGCAGATGATACAACCTCCTCTCCCAAGTCCTCAATTCTTTTCCATTAGTTCACCCCAGCAGTAAAAAATCCTCCTGCCTTTTGTTTCAGTGGAATTGAGTTCAGTCTCTCTTCTCTAATTGCAATAATCTTGACCCCTACTGCAATAATAGTGACTAAAGTTTTCCTTGCAGTTTTTAATAAGTGGTGCAATTTCTCCTTGACTAAGCATTTTAAATCTCCATTTCATCCCTAGGGTTCTGAAATGTGTTATAATGTGACTGGGTGTCCTTTTTCTACCTCCCTGTCCCAGTTCCCTCTGTGACCTTTCAATCTAGAAATTTATTTCCTCCAATTATCGAATTTTGATTTAAAAAATAATTTACTCGGGAATAAAGAGACCTCTGTTTTCTTTGTTTCTAAAACTTGTGTTATTAGTGTTTGAATCTTGTAGCTTGATTCTTTAATTTCCTCATTATTTTCTATAGCAGGCCCATAGCATTGTCTTTTTATGAGACTTTCTAGGAAACTTTCTCAATTTTGACTTCCAAATCCCATAATAAATTTATTGCTGCTACAGTTTTCATTTTTGCTTCCAGCAGGGGTCCCCAATCCCCAAGCGATGACTGGTCCTGGTTCTTGGTCTGTTAAGAACCAGGCCACACAGCATGAAGTGAGCAGCAGGTGAGTGAGCAAAGCTTCATCTGTATTTGCAGCCACTACCCAGCGCTAGCATCACTGCCTCAGCTCCACCTCAGATCATCAGGCATTAGATTCTCACAGGAGCATTGGTCCCTAGTTCCGAAAAGTTTGGGGACCACTGGTTTCTAGGACCATTTTTCTCTTCTGATTTTTATTTTTCCACTTAGCATTAATTTTTTAACTGCAATATTTGATTCTCTTATCTAATTAATGCTATGATGGTGCTTTATTTTGTTTTGTGTTCTTGGTTTTCTGTTGTTGTTAGTTTTCCCTGGAATCATTCATTGTATGTTCCATCTGACAGTTTTCCCCCACCCCCGATATATTTATTTATATGTATATTGCCTAAGAGAGGACTTCCTAAGATGCCTAATAGTTACTGGTCATCATTTTATATTTAAGAGTAAGACATTAAAAGTTGACTGGAAGCCCTATGTGTGGGGGTGGCGGGGGGAGGAGGAAGAGGTGAGAGAGCTATCAATTATGAACATGATTATGACATAATTAGGAGGAGAATCCAGGAATGTATTTGAGGAAGGCATTAAGTGAACAATCTTGCTTACATGTTACTATGAGAAAAAAGTTGAAGGGGACAAGGCTTAAACTTAATATGAAAACCATTAATTATTCTGTTTTCATTAGGATAATACATTTTTATTACCCTCTACTGGGCCTGTTATCTCCCGGTACTGAGATTTTGTGTTTTAATTTCTCCAGAGCAAAACTTCCCAACTCCTGTTTGGATGACAGAGAACATGTGACCAAGATTTAAGTAGTGAGAATGCATCTCAGCATCTAACTTAAAGCTTTTATTCAGTTCATCAGTTATTGGCTCAGTATGAGCTCCTTCTTCCGAGATACCTGTTATCTCAAATTCACGAAACTTCATTCACAACCATGGCAGAAACTGAGTTGTTTTTTATTGTCCTACTTCTCTGCAGGCTTTTGTTCCTTTCAGTAGGCTAGGCCTGTTCCAACTTGTCTAACTATATTTTTTTTTTCTTAAAAGCTGTATTGAGATGAATCCATATACTATAAAATGTACCTGTTTTTATTATACAAATCAATGAAATTTAGTGTATCTGCCAAGTTGTGTAACCTCCACCATAGTCTAATTTTAAAATATTTTATCACTTCTAAAAGTAACATTGTACCCATTTTCAGTAATTCCCATATTGGCTGGCATTTACCATACCAATATTTTTAAATAGTAAGTGTATTAAACCATTTCTATTTAATAATATGGCTATTGATGATGGAATGATATTAACCAATTTGATAAATATTTCAAACAATTATAGATTTTCCTACACTCACTAATGCTTAATGTTACTTGATTGGGCATTTTAATTTGTTCACAAGAAAATATACACAAAATGTCAACAATTGCTGCTGTCTATTGTTTTTACTTATTCAAAATTTAACAACAAAATTTTCTAAGATGAACATATATGTTTTAATAATAAATGAAACTTTTAAAATGGTAGATATTAATAAAAGTAGTATATTGCTGCTATAACTAACTTCTTTTATCATGTGACTTTTGGTGATCAATTTTCTGTGCCAGTTTTTTTTCCCCCATTTAGATATATATCTCAAGTCATTCCATTCTCAAGTATAATTATCCGCATGGCAGAACATGTAAGGTAATCGATACATAGAATGTTTCTCTGTCTTGCAAGGAATTCCTTAAGGATCTGAGAAGAGGTGTGAAGTGCTGCCCCAACCATGAAAGATGATGCTGGGTGCTGTTTATTTTCATAATGACTTCAGTACCTCATGCAATGCCCTGGGCATAGATACATACTACACGCCTATAACATAAGTAGAGTACTTAGAAGAATGTATGACTAAGATTATTTTCAGAGCAAAAGAATATATAGAATTATTATATAATATGACATTTCCTCCTAGTATCACAGTTTTCTGCATGTAAGTTTGCAACCACCTGCAAAAGAGTGTCCAGAGGGAGACCTGAAGTTCTACAACATATAAAGCACTGTGGGGCTATTAAGAATTGAATTTCAGTGAAGTGAACTGAAGAGAAACCTACAAAGTTTGTACTTCATATCCTGCTTAACTTCAGTTATTTCTCCGAAATAGTATATCAACTGCCTTGAACAACTCCAAAATATTTTCTCCTGAGAATTTGAAGTTATTGAGCTTAGAGTAAAAAGAAAACTGACTTAAACCATCTTAAAAGGAAGCAGAACAAAAATAAGGGCCCAAAAAGATTTGAGCCAAAATCTTGGAGAATTTATTAGTTATTTAACTTTTAATTGTTTATTTACTTAATGAGAAAAGAATATTATTTAACTTGCATCACCTGCAAGTTTGCTATTTAAATATAATAGCCCATGTGTTTATCTCAAAATGGTTTTTAATTTACTAATATGCATAATGAACTGTTCGTTTTGGGGTTACAGTAATCTCATAGTTCTTACATTCCAATAAGAAAGAAGATAAAAAAAAAACCAAACAGGTTCAGGTACTAATAAGTTTTATTTAAAAAAAAAATGATAATGTAATAGAGATCTGGATAGTTAATGTAGATTTGAATCTTGAGGAGAAGCCTAGTAGTATAAATTTTCAATTTTCATGGTCAAAAAATGCTAAGAAGACCAGGTAGTGTGAAGAGTGTGTGTTTATGTGGAGGACAGGGTATAAACGTTAGAGTGGGAAATAAAGAGCAGCTATCTTTAAAAAAAGAAAAGAATATCAAATGGAATAGGGCCGTAATCAGAGAGAATGAGTGAAAATAAATGGTCAAAGAGAATCTGTCGAGAAAAGAGAGGATGAAGTTCAGAGCATAAGTGGCAGTAGTGTAACCAGGGTGAAACAAGTCTGTGAAATGATCAGCATCAGTATCACCTCCGTCAGCCTGGGCAGTGGTTACCGATGGGAATTTCATTGTTACCTATCTGTGAGCTGTGTGACCATGGGAAAGTTGTTTATCTAAGATTGAGTTTGTTCATCTATGAAACGAGAATAATAATATCTATGTCACAGGCTTGTTGCGATAACACAAATAAAAACAAATGATGCACTTTAACATTTTGCCTGGCTGGTAGTAAAAGGATAATAAATGTTATCTATCACTACTATTTAAATGAGATAGATAAAATTTATGTAAGAAAAAATAGAGATCTTTCTGTTCCTCTTTCTATCTAAAAAAATCACATGAAACTCAGAACTATGTAACTTAATCGTCCTTTGAAGTGTATTTATATTTGTTTGCTTATTTATTTTTGTGTTCATTGTTTTTGTTTTGTTAAATCCGATTACTGTTGTAATTCCCTGTTCTACAACCACTTTGCAGCAATTCTATGTGTGAGGCCCTATGCGGATTTACTCTAATTTGACTAGATTGTACTTGGAAGACTGTGACAAGTTGCAAGTTTCCAGGACCGGTTTTATCTTTCCTGTCGGCCTTGACTAACATGACAGTTTTTTCAGCTTTACAGTCACAGCAGCTTTTTCCCGTCTGCCTCCCAAGTCCCTCAGCTATAGGACTTACAAACCCTGTCTATTTTGACCTGCAAAGCCTTCCTAATTTCTTGCATCTCTGTGCTCAGGAGAGGATGTAACACTGCTTTACCCTCCTATTAGAAGTGAGGCCTCTGGAGAATGACATACTCCAGAGGAGAAATACAGGAGCCAAGAAAACATTGATTTCTAGTACATGGATCCTGAGTCTAATCAAATTTTGGCAATATCAGTCTGTGACCTTTTCTCCGATTAGTGAATTTTACACAGCTTAACCTCCTGCTCCCTGATCACTTTATGTATGTCTTTGCTTCCTGCAGTATAATTACTGAAAAATTTTAAATCCTTAATTGGATGTAATTGGATTTTGATCATGCTTTTTCTATATGAGAAAAAAAAGATATTTATCTCTTCTACACATTAAAAAAAAAAATTCGTGTCACTGTGTTCTGTTTCCTTCTCACTGACATGGCTAATATATTCAGGAAGATTCCAGAGAGTCATTATATTTCTGCCCTTAAATTTCCTAATACATCATTTAATAATGCTTTCTCCCTGCCCCTTCCCCCACCCCCGAGTGAATTCACTGATGGCAATTTCATTTACAAGATTTTATTTTCTATTACTAAACAGAATAGAATAAAACTCCATCTGTTTGCATTTAACCTCAGTACTTTATATCCTTTAAAAACAAGTCTAAATTAAATCTGAGAACTCTCTATAGTTAAGCAAATGAACTGTTTCCTTGTTCCATGTGAATATTTATTTATTAAAAGTTAAAAATTAAGATGATGACATTTCATCACTGATATTTATGTGTTTTTTCAAAACAAATTGGAATTCTGCAGAAATGTTGTCCTAGTTAATATTTTGCCAGTTTGTTTAGAAAAATTCAAAATTGTCACTAATTATATTTAATATTTAAAAAAATAACAACTCTTCTGAATTAGTATATATTAAAATACTGCTGTTTGATATATTTTATTTTTATGAATTTCCGTAAGATTTTGTTATAGTTTCGGGTAGCAATAATGATAGGAAAAGAAATAAAATGTGGATAACATAAATTCTAAATAAAACTTCATATATAATGATGCATATCTTGCATTTTACCTACATAGTTAAGATGAATAACTATATGCTAAAAGTATTTTTTCTCAAAATATGTAAAGTTAAATTGTTTTAAAATTTTAACAAAATCATAAATTTCTATTACAAAATGCTACATTTAGAGTAAAATGTCTAATCACTTACACAGATATAAATCCAACATAACTTACACCTTTTTGTTTTTATGAGATATACTGTAGACTTTCTGTAACATGAAATATTTTTGAAAAGACTATATTAGAATTTTCATGTTCTCACTTGATGTCAAGCTTAGTCATTTTCCAAAAAGTGAAATTATATCGGCAACATCTACTTTTCAGATTTTCAGCACCACTTCAAAATAAAAGATAATAGAGGGGACTAAAACTAGGCTTTATTTTTGGTGAAAGAAGGCCGTTAGACCTGCACAATTAATATGTAAATAAAGAATAGATCTGATAAAATTATAATTTAAAAATCCCAGCTTTTTCTGCTACTAACATGGCAACGTTTTTAATCAAAAGATAAAACAAATAAATCCTATTTCCTTTTTCCCTCTACACTTATCCTCTTTTGTAACTATACAGTCTCCATAGTTACTTCTTGATATTTGGCATGGCCAATCTATCATAGCACATTGCAAAGCATCTTGTGAATTTACAGTGGTGTAACTTAAATGTCTATAAAGAAAAAGGAATATTTATTATTTCATCTGCCAAGATATGATAATTCCTTATGCCTAACCATAGTCATACAGACTAAAGAAGAACATTAAAATATGCTAACAAAAGATTTGACTTCTTAATAATAAAATTCATTCGCTTCACAAATATCCAAGATTTTCTAAGTTTCTGAAAGTACAGAGAAATTTATTAACTGTCTAATTTCATGGATTAATTTACTAAATTAGGAAGGATCTTGTTTCCAGTGTTCCAAACATGGTATAGGGAAGTCGTGATTGGGTATCAAAGGCCCCAGCATATCAGAGTGAATCTGATAGTGAATCTACAGAAGTTGTGTCGCAGTGTGCAGGACACACCTTCTGCCATTTTTACACTTTGCCAAGTGTGATCATTTCACAGTATCTCAGGGATCAAATTGCTAAAATATTTGAAAACTGCCTCCTGTAGGCAGAAGGATAAGTGACAGTGTGGGTAAAACCAGCATTGGGAAATAAAATAAATAATAAATTAAAACATATTGCGATCTGTTTCATTATTAGCAGAGGATAAAATATGGTTTTGCCTGGGGACAATGAAGAAGATTCTGTATTTTTTGGCAGCTAAGATAGCTTACTATGGAACTAAGAGACAAAGGAAAAAAATATATCTTTCATTTCTTCCACTGATGAAGATTAGTATAGCCAACGGTTTCTCAAGTCAGCAGTGAGAAAATTACCCCAATCAGATGTGATTCTGTCATTGCATACTACAGAAAAGTAAGAAAAAAAGGGTGGGATAAAGTAAAAAAAGAATAAATACCAAACAAACAAAGCTCAAGTATGTAACAAACTGCCAGTTCAACTCTAAAGGATCTACATCCAGTTGTAGCTCATATTTTTTCTCACCAAGTATCTCTGGCTCAATAAATTTTAATTCGTATAGTGCTTTGGGGATTTATAAATTGGTCTGATGAATATTATCTCAGATAAAGAACCTCACAAAATCAATTTTATGATGTCCTAATATTAATTAGATCCTCATTTCTTCAAAATTACAAATCTTGCCACCTACTCAGGTGATCTCAAAGGAATATAGATATGTCCTAAATCAATGTCAGGATTTGCATTCTGAGCACAAAATATAGAATTCAACCCTTAATTGTCTGCAAACCACTTCATGTTACATATGGTCAAAGGAAGTAGCAAAACTGACAGGTTGATCCAGTTTTTCAAAGCAGTAAAGTAATAAAAGCATATATGAAATAGACAGATCTTAAGTTTTCTCATCAGCTTCTTTATGTATAAAGTATCCATTTAATTGGAGCTTTTAGTGCTCTGTAAAATAGGGCATTTTGCTAAACAAAAGATTTCTTGTTAAGTTTTCATCAAACTTAAGATTTTGTATTTCAAAAAATATACCAAAGACAATGTTCCTTTAGAGATGAGAGAATGAATGAAAAGATTTAAAATTCTAAAACTTTTTCTGATCCTGAAAGTGCTGTTATTGTGCACTTAAAATATGATGACTGCAACAGATGAACTAAACTTTTGAATTTATTTTCTTTTAAATAATTTAAATTTATGTTTAAATGGCCATCTGTGACTAGGGGCTACACAACTGGATAGTACAGATATAGAATATAAAAGAAATTCCTGAAAATTAACAAGACTTAAAATCAAAATCTGAATAGAAAAATAGAGAAAATATGTAGACAATTTACGAAAGAATAAAACCCAAAGTTATTCACACAGATTAAGAGAGTCTCAAACTCACAAGTAATCACTGAAATGTCAATTCAGATAGAAATGAGATTTTAGAAAGACTATAAAATGGGGGAGGGGATAGTAGTATTTTGGAACTTCAAAATCAGAAAGTCAATTCACATGGAGATAGAAAAGAAAAAGTTTGGTAAATAAATGCTTGGTGAGCCATCTTTAACAATGGGACACAGAGAAGACTTTGATCAAATGGGCCTTGGTAGGTTTCTCCCTGTCTACCACACACTAGTTCATATTAAACTACAATTATCTATGATGATAGCTCTTTTCTTGGAGCACATCCTTGATCTAAAGTCTTTTAGGCAGTTAAGGAGAAGATCAAAGGTTCTTTCTGATCTTGGTTTCTTAAAAATAACCAGCTTAAAATAATTAATATACCTAAAGGCATATTGGAGACGACAAACTCTGTTTCCCCTCAAAGGTAATCTGAGGCTCTTTCTGGGACTGTGGGTAAGTTCCATGTAGTGGATGCACACATGGATGATGAAGCAGTTGGAAGTTACAGATTAGCTGTGCACATGGTGACATGGATACCTCCTAATAATAGTCCTTCAGAATAGGTCTACAATCTGGCCTCCCATTAGGTCCAATCCATCATCATTACTGTGATATGCTTTTTGCTTCCTTCTATCCTGGCCCCCAGTAATCTATTCTCTCCACACTAGTCAGAGTGATCCTTTTAAAACTGACAATGTTGAACCTCACCTGAATCCTGTGATCCCAGAAAACAGTGAGGGTTTAACAAATCCACCACCCTTTTGTATGCAGGCAATGGCTTATGCAAAGAACTATCCTTCCCTCTTTTAAGTACCCTCCTGAGTATTGGCTGACCTCAGGAGAAACATTCCCTGATAACACCACTCTTCCACAGTTGGCTCTTTCTAGCCTTGCCCAACCTTAGAGTTCCCTTTCTCTTATTACACTAGTCTTTTTTTATATAAAGTCTCTCCTACCTAAATCCATACTTTTTTGATTGGACAAAAATACATCAGATCACATCAGTCCTCTGCTCAAAATTCTCCCATGGCTTCCATTCATTCAAAGTGGAACCGTTACCCTTGGGGAGATCTAAAATCCATCATTGCCCTGGTGGCACTGAGAGGCCCTTGGTTCTTTCTGCTGACACAGTAAGGATTACAGATCAGCAAGATTTAGGAAAAGTAAGATGTATTGAAAATATGTTTCAAGAAAGAAACAGGCTATGCCAAAGAATGCTGCAGCACGTAGAATTAGGGAAGTAAACCTTATATTGTGGCTGTGATCAGGAGTGGTGCTGGATAATTGGCATGCGAGGTCATTTTGATTCACATTTGGCTATTATACAATCTTTTGTCTACTGCACATGCAGTTTCTCAGAATTCGATCTGTTATAATTAGAGTCATGAACTTTCAGGCCTATTCTTGATATTATAATGATGGTATAATGAGGCCAAGGTTACAGGAAGGTTACTGTAATACTAACTGCGCATGCACTTGTGGCTGGACCAAACCAGTGGTTGTCTTATGGCTTTTTACTTCTTTGTGCCTCAGGATGTAGGAGTAATTTCTAACTTTAAAATGGGTGTCTCCAAGAAGTCCTAAGGGAGGTCTTTGGATGGGGCGTTCATTCCCTAGTCACTCATGTCTCTCTAACTACCTAAAGGAACCAAAGACATTAAAATGGTCGAAAGACAAACATTTATAAGCAGGTTTTTAAAATTTCATGTCATTCAACTGGATAAAGTGTAGCGTTATTTTATTTTTTTCACTTGAGGATCTATATCAAGTTTGTGAATTTCTATTATCACTATTTTGCTTACAATTTCTGGAGCTTTTGAAATACCTCTTTTGATTTGTCCCTTAGAGCAGATTTAAGCATTAGAGATTTAGTCATATAAGTTCTTCTTTCTTGATTCATATATTTTTTTCTTTCAGTGGAGATTTCCTGATCATTTTGATGGACTTATCAAATGTTAACACTTTCCTTTAAAATCTGATTCAAAGATTTCTGACTTATATTTGGTTCTGATTTTTTACCTTGTTTATTTCTGAAACTTTATAGGTTGGTATTTTTAATTATGTTGCAATAGATATTAGTGATAAAAGTTGTTATTATAAAAGAAAAAGAACATCTTATTTATCAATGAAAAAAATAAGAATATATTTTTTGAGATAATTTACCTCAAACACAACGAAAAGAAGGAAAAAAGAAAGGGTTAATTAAGATCACATGGGCTTTCAGATTCTTGTCAATTATTTTCAGAGGTAACATTGATATCAATTTATACAGGGAAATGGTTGGCTGCTTTATCTTTATTAGGAAAATAAAAAGAAATAATTTTTTAGATAAGACCTAAATTCCTTCCAATTTAGGCTTCACAAATTAGAAAAAAGCATAATTGATAATGCTTCTGATCACATGTAATCTAGATTTTTACACATAGGTTAAATATTTGATGTACTGCTCTTCTACTCACACAAATTTTATTGTATAATTAAATACACAAAAACTCTTGACAAAGCTCTAGTGGTAAACACTGAGGATGGTGAATAGATTGCTTTGTTACTCAGCCTAACATTGGGCATTGGCTACCCAATGCAGGTCTCCCAAATCTCAGAAATGCCATTCAACCTAAAAGTGGGTTAAATGATAGGGAGAAACAAATGGCATCTATGGCAGTTTTCAAAATTTAGTCTGTGTAAGGGTCATCTGTTATTAATGGAGAGTTCTAGTACATGCCCAAAATTTTGGAATGCTTATCGTTTAAAATGCTCCTGGAATCTATGTTTTTAAGCTCATGTTATCTTGATGAAGATAATCTATCTACTGACTACTGAATTCATTTAAAAAAAATAATAGTATAGCATGTGCTCTGAAGGAAACCAATGATTTTTATATACATTTAATTGTTTCTATACCTCCAGCTTTCATATGGGAAAAAGTTGGCAAAATGATACTGCTGAAATTGCAAATGGAATTTTATCTCAGCAAGTAGGTTTCACTAGTCAAAGCAAGTATTGCTTTAGAGGCATTTGAGGAAATTTAACTAGCCATATTCACTGTAATGCACTGAATGGTGGTTCTCAAAAAGATATGTCTATATTCTGAACCTGTGAAAATAACCTATATCGAAAAAGGGTCTTTGCAGATGTAATTAAGGATTTCAAAATGAAATTATTCTGGACCATCCAACTGAGCCTTAAATCCAATGACAGGTGTTTTATTTTTTTTTAATTTTTTAAAAATTTATTATTATTATTTATGCCTACAGCACTTGGTCTTCCTAGCTGCTCTCCTATCCAAGTACTAACCAGGCCCAACCATGCTTAGCTTCCGAGATAAGACATCGGGCTTGTTCAGGGAGGCACGGCTGTAGACCATTGACCGTGGCTCCACTAGGGCGTGAACCCAGGACCTTCTGCGTGTAAAGCAGATGTGCTAATTGCTACACTATGGAACCACATTTTACAGACGTTTTAATAAGAGGTCAAAGAGTACAGACAGAGAGGAAAAGCCATGTGAATACGCAAGCAGATTAGACTTATATAGACACAGGCCAAGGAATGCCTAGGGCCATCAGAAGCTGGAAGAGGCAAGAAATAATTCTCCCATAGAGTCCTCTGAGAGAGCATGGATCCGCTGATAAATACCTTGATTTTGGACTTCCGGCCTCTAAAATTATGGAAGAATTTCTCCTGCTGTAAACCCACCTAGTTTGTGGTAATTTGTATGGCAGCCTTAGGTAATAAATATATGCACGATATAAAAAGTCTATTTGGTAGAAGCATAATACCAATTTCTTACCCATATCTATTACATCTTTCCTTCACTTATTTGCTTCCTTGAAAGCAAATTAAAAATAGAGGAAAGCATGCAAAAAACATAAAAGAGACATAATCTAATGCCTAAACCTAAATAAATGGAGACCAACTTTTTTTAAAAAAGATGATTATAGCATAACTTCCAGCTCCAACTCACACAAAGGCAGTACAAATTATTAAGTAACTACTGAAATCCTTATCAATACTCTTAACCTGAAGAGAATATACAGTAGGAATCTTTATGCTCTCCATTTAGGAACGAAGAATATAATAGTGGAGATTCCTTTTGAGAGAAACAGATGAAATGAGAGAGACAACTTTACTTGTCTTAGTAGAAAAACAGTACAATTTCCAGAATTGAAGGCCACTTTTAAGGAATTTTCTTAAACCCAAAGATCTTCCACATTAGCATACAATACACCCAAAAGAAGTAAACTTAAGCCCACTGCATTTGACAAACAATGAAAGAAGCCTAGGTCATCCAACCAAGACTCGTTCATGCAGCTGATCCTTCCCTCTCACAATTTCAGGCTAAGATACTCAGAGGGAAACAAAAAAATTTATAAATGCAAATAAAAGAGTCAAGGAGTATTCACCTGAATCTGTGGTTTTTGAACCAGTCTGCATGTCCCTAGCAGTGCTCCAAAAATTTCCAACAGACTTATAGGCATAGATAATGTGAAGGTCTGATTCTCAAATTCCTCAGGCACTAGTTCATAAAATTGTTCTGCTTTAGAATAACCTGTAGTCAAGACATCAAGCTGGGTTTCTTTTCTACTTCTTTTTCATTTTCCACTCTACCCCACCCCCCCCAAAAAAAAAATTATCACAAATATTATTATGGTACATTATCTTGGGACAGAAAATGCCCCAGGGTATTGAAGTGGAAATTGTAATTATGGATGCCAATGAGGAACTCCATTTGCCAAAAATCCATAAACTCAGTCTGTGGCCCAGGATTTTGGAGAAAATTTATAGAAATTGCATGAGATAGAATATAAAAATCATTTTATTTGGTTAAAGAAGGTGGCTTTAATCTTTAAAAAGTAGATAAAATTAAAAATTATTTAATGAGGTTCATTAAATTCATTTAAATTCACTTGCCTAAAACTGAGAAAGAGACTAAATCTAAGGACTAAACAACACGTTTTTGCAACTCCAGCGACTTCCAATTTTTTGCTTTCCAAAAATTGAAGTTTCTGTTAAGATGAAGTAACTTTATTCCTTATAGGCCCTCTCACTTAAAACTAAAACAATCTGGATATAATACATCAAACAAGCATAGAAAGTCTCTGAAAGGTGGAAAGAGAATGGGCTACCTAAGGTCCTTGGGACCTGAGGATTGACACTAGGGAGTCTCCTGGGTTTCATTACTGACTCTCATATAAGGCACTGCAGAAGCCTCCAGCCTAGAGCCACTAACAGTTACAGACTGAAAAAAGCCCCAGGGAAAACCTGTTTCACCTGGTCAGAGGAACAGGAAAATGGTGGCCTTATAACAGGAAATTTTTAGTTAATACTCACTCTACTCAATTAATAGGAAAAAAACTTATCACCATAATTATGATTTCAGCAGGACAATGCAGCAAGTTAATTTTCTACCCCCACCTCATGCTCCTCATTTACTCCTCCCACTGACTGGGGGAGACTGAGCAAGAAGATGATCTTTCATTCTCCACCTAGCAGAAGCAGGCAGTGCTCAGAGTTTCATCCCAGGGTAGTATCAATAAAAGCTATTATCAGAAGAAACAAAATTTGATCAGGTGGTACAAGGTGGGCTACTTGTCACCAATATGCTTCACTTCTTCCTCAGAGACAGCAGGATCCAATGGGGCCCTGAGCAAGGTGCTGAAAATTAAGGCTAATATGTGCCTCACATTCTACCAACCCTGATATCAGTGAGGGCTAATAAAGACCTGGATCTCCACTGCCACTTTCACCTGGCATCCACCAGGCAGAGGAGGTGGTGGGAGGTGGGACTGCTTGGCACTTTGCTTCTCCCCCTTCCCTTAACTTATGTTAGCATAGTCCAGTAGAGACCTAAACTTCCTACTCACCCTGCAGAAACAAAGCAGTAAGAGTCCCCCATTTGCTTACCTTCACTTGTTACATCAGGGCTCAGAAAGGATCTGATCTTTTACCCTATACTCAGTCTCCATCCCAGGAAGCCATGAGATGGTACAAGTCAATTTCCCACTTCCTCTGGGAAAGAGAGGGGAACTGAATTTCCCAGATGCTCTTCTGCAAAAAGATAGCATGAGTCAGTGAGTTGAATACACACACCCACCCATCTCTCATGTTACACTTCGAAGGGGAACCACATGCTAAAAAATAGAAGACTGAATAGAATCTAGTATCATACTATCCAAGACGTGCAGTAAACAATGGAAAAATCACTTTTCATACCAAGAACCAAGACATGAAAGAGAAAAGACAATCAACAGAGGCCAACTTGGAGATACCTCAGAGATTGGAATGATCTGACAATGATTTTAAAGAAACCATTATAAAAAAAAACCTTCAACAAGCAATTAAGAATTCTCTGGAAACAAAGAAATTGAAGAAAATCTAATCTAGCTGTCAGCTGATAAATCATTAAAAGTAATTTTTCATAATAGATCATTATATGATTTTTGGCACATAGATCATTATGTTTGGATGGAGTTCAAATAAGTAACATTTCTATAATAAAATTTCTTCCTATCTATTTATTTATATGAACAAATTTTCTCAGAGTTTACAGACTTAAAGGGAAAAAGCAGGAATAGAGTTGATGCTAAACCATTTCTCATTCACTTATTAAAAAATGTTCATTCTCAAATAACTAAACTAATTAGGAGAAAACAAAGCCTCTTAAATTTATTAGAAGGTTCAATTCTAGAAATATTTATTGCTCTATTTAATAATCAAACTTCATAATATATTGTTTTACTCAGTTGTATACTAATAGATATTATAATGAAAATTCATACAGAATAACTTTTAACACACAGGCAAAGAGATCATTTCATTGCATGAACATGAACATATTGTTATAAAAAAGTACAATAGAGCAAAAAATAAACTATTTCCAAACATAAAATATATTACTTGAAGATAGTGTTGTATGGAGGAATCGAAATGGGTATATGAGTTTAAAGAAAAAAATGATGTAAAGTTTTTGATTGATAAAAATGAGATCTCATTTCTTAGATGAATAATATTGAATATCAAATTGTACATATTTAAATTCCACTGGACACATTTAAAATTTCTCTGAAACAATTTTATTCAAGATTTATAATATTTTATAAATAACATTATTTGCAATTCTTTAAACAACTTACGAAAAACTTTAGAAATCAAGTTTAAAAATATAAGGGAATTGATAACTTCAGAAAAGTTAAAAGAATGTGGAGATAAATTTCATGAGAATTGCCTTTTATTTCATAAGTAAATAGCTAGGGCTTAGAAGCTTTTGAACTTAGGAAATGGGGCATGATGGGAACATCATGTATAAACTTACATTATGGAAGGAAGGAAAGGAGAAAGACATAGAACAAGGGAGGAAGGAAGAAAAGTAATTGCAAACTATTTACATTCTGCTAAAGGTGCCAAGCACTATTCTAGGATATCATATAGTCATCAACATAGCCTGTTATGTAGGTACCATTTTGGCCTTCCTTTTAAAAATCAGAACACTTTGGCACACAGTTAATGTGTATAATTCATAAGTACTGGAGTTGGTTTCGAACACAGGCTATTTCACTCTGAAATTTGTGCTCTTAATCACTGTTATATGCACACAGGATTCAAGGCAAGAAAAACAGTAGAGATTACATACTAGTAGGGAATATATAATAAATAAATGAATATAGTATGTGATTTTAGGTAATGATAAGTGTTAGAGAAGTAAAGTAGGATAATGTATTAGAGAATGAGTAATTGACAGAAGGTGTTATGTTTGATGATGGATCTGAAAAAAAAAAAAACCAAACCCTCCTTATTTTAAACCTGCAGTGAGAGAGCAAGCCTTGTGAATATCTGCAAAAAAAGAGAAAAAAAATAGTAATTTTAAATGTTTGTAACCCTTTCAAAAACTTTAAAACACAATGCAGGGAAAAGAAATCATATTGAGGGAAGATAGATCTTAAGTGCTCTCACCAAAAAAAAAAAAAAAGGTAACTATGTCAGGTAATTAACCTGATTATTGTGGAAATCATTTCACAACATATATGTATATCAAACCATCATGCTATACACAATAAAAATACACAATTTGTATTTGTCAATTATACCTCAATAAAGTTGAGGGGGTAGAAGAAATGAAAAAAAATGAGAAAAAAAAATCATATCACGGGTGTTCCATTTTGGGCTTCTGCACTTGGAATCTCACCTTCTATCCCAATCCCTCAATCAACTTACTGCTTTTGAAACAGTCCAGTGGTGTCCCTACTTTTTGATGAACTCAATAGTCTTCATCTTATGTTCACATATCAGTAATATAGAAATATATTTTAATATATTTCATTTAATAAAAAGGAAGAAAGAGAAACAGCTTTGGTAATCATTTAGAAAGGTAACATAGAACTCAACCCTAAATTCAGAATTTCCATTTTTGTATTAATTATTTTAATCATTTTATAATTAAATTCCATGAAAATGAACTGTACAGACATCTGAATGATGAAATAAATGTATTATAGGTCATAATTTTTGTGCCTATGAATTGTTTTTTTTTTGATGTTTTGTTTTTTCTGAGTTTTTATTTATTCAACTGTTTTTAAAAGACTAATTTGTAAGCTTTGAATGTTTTGTATGTTTTCTAAGTTTGTAAATTTTGAACTCCTAGCCTCTTGAAAATATATTCATCAATTGTTCATAAGAAAAACAAGAAAAAAGTCGAAAAGCACTTATAGATACTATATTTTTTTCTGAGTATGCTGTATAATTAATAAAATGATAACATACAATTTATTCTTGTTGATTGTTTTGTTACTAGATCCCAATATTTGAGTCCATCTGCCTATGCACGCTGGCCCAAAAGAAATGTGAGAGTAGGAGTTTGCGGCATAGAAAGGAGGTTTATTAGAGAACTGGCCAGTCAGGAGTGCAAGCAAGCTGACGCTCTGAAAGACCCTACTCCTGATGGCATGTAGTTTACAGATTATATAAGACAAAATCACAAGACATTGTGGGTTAGGGGGTTTAGGGTTGTGCTGGGAGCTGATTGGTCAGAGGTGAGGTAAGAGTAATAAATCATTTCTTCAGGTCTTGAGGACAGTTCTGAGGTCTTTTCCTATGACCCTTTGTTGGGTCTAATGGGAAAATAATCAGGGGAGCATTCCACCTTTGGACACAGAAGCAGAAACAAAATTTAGGTCATGATGTTATCTTTAGCCTGCCAGAGATAGGACCTTGTGACAATTAGTTCAGATCTGGGCTGTTGTCTTCTGCTGCCTTGGGGATTGCTGATTATCCTAGGGAAAGGCTACATCATGAGGGGTGTAGAGAAGGATGGATTCTAGAGCTAAAATGCAAAGCTAAATTTAATCAAAGTAATAAAAACTGTTGGTTTCATTACTGAGATATAAATGATAACACAGCTTCATGTATAATTAACTTTATACTTTTAGTAAAGGCTTGAAGGAGTGAGATATAAAACATAAATATTGAGGTCTTCCAGAAAAAGTAAGAGATCCACATTTGCAAAATTATTTTTGTTTATTTGTTTTCTTAGATGTCTCTCTTTTCTAAATTCATCTAAAAACATTAAAAATAACAATATTAGCAGCTAATACCTAAGAACTCATCACTTGTTAACTTATTTAATCCCCAAATATGCTTTGTTTTTCTCACATAGGTTTGACAGAAATGAATAAAGAGTTAATTTTCTCTACCTATGTAGTGAGGGTTGTAGATCTTAGATGTTTAAGTTTTGAGGTGCTCAAGAGGACAGTAAACAGATTCATTTTCAAAGATCTGATATCTTTGAGGGCGATATGTCAAGCTTTCTCAAAAGAGGGAACAAAAGAGCTTGATTAACATGAAAGAGGGAGTGTGACTTTTGAGAAGGAATTTGTCAGAGACTGAGAAAGGCAGGGGCATAGGTTCCTAGGTGACAAAATGTCACCTGGGAATTCTTGGATGATTTGCAGTGATGATGGCAAAGTCCATAAGTGGAGCTGGCCTGTGTACCCGGGATGGACAGCCCATTAACTACAGCAGCCTTAACACCACCGCCCCCAGCTGCCATCCTCAAAGTATCATAAGGCTGAGTATATTTTTCCTTGAGTAATTTCAAAGTTATTTTTGTGGGAGTAGCCAATCAATATTTCTTTTCAATGAGTTTTGGGGTTTTGAAATTATCATACCTTAGATGTTATTTCTTTTTATTCTTATCTATTTCTTTTATCTCTCATTTTTGAATGTGCCTTCTAAACATATTTCGTAGTCACATCTATAAAGTCCCTTTTGCCATATACTGTAGTCCCCCCTTATCAGCAGTTTCACTTTCCATAGTTCAGTTACTCGCAGTCAACCATGTTCTGAAATAGTAAATGGAAAATTCCAGAAATAAATAATTGATAAGTTTTAAATTGTGCACTGTTCTGAGTAACATGATAAAACCTTGTGCTGTCTTGATCCATCCCTCTCAGGACATGAATCATCCCTTAGTCCAGAGTATCCGTGCTTACATATTCCCCAACCATTAGGCACTTAGTAGCTGACTTGGTTATCAGAACAGTTATATGAGAGAGAGAACAAGAGAAAGAGAGAGATAATATTCACGTAACTTGTATTATAGTATATAGTTATTGTTGTTTTATTTATTATTAGTTAATCTCTTACTGTACATAATTTATAAATTAAACTTTATCATAAATATGTGTGCATAGGAAAAACCATAGTATATATAAAGTTCTGTACTATCCATGGTTTCAGGCATCCACTGGGTGTCTTGGAATGTATCTCCCATGGATAAGAGGGGACTACTATAGATGAACATAGTCATAGAGTACAAGGAGTAAAATGTTGGCATCTTAGGAGGGCCATTTGCTCAGACTACCACATATATCTGCAATTCCACTTTTCATAACATTATAATATGTTTTTTCAACAATTGTTATCAAATGCCTGGGAGACAGAAACTGGCCTTTTTTTTTAATTTTTTTTGGTCATTTTTGTTGTTTTTTTAACCCCTTGAACAATAGTGGCTTATGTGTGAAAACTATAAAATAAATTCTGATACCAGTATAGAACATTTGTACTATGTCATTTCTATGTTGAAGCACATGTTCATGATTGTACTTTCATAATTCTGTTGAAGCATTTGTAAGGAGGCAAATGAATCATTCCGTAAAGGGCATGAGATTGCATGAGATGAGGATCTGAGATGGTATTTAGTATACCTAACCGGGTGTGATTTTAGCCGGTTATTTAAGAACGCTGTGTCCAGGCCTCCCATTTTGGAGTTTTAGATACTTATATCTCTTTTTTATAAAGAGCGCAACACATTTTGGTTTGGGGTCTTAAATGCTGAATAATGGTTGCTTGAGAAAGAGAGAGAACGGCTTTCTAGAAGAGTTGCAAGTTTTAAGGAAGCTTCAAAATTTCCTAGGCCAGCTAGAATCAGGGCAAGAAACCTCTAGATATCTGTTTATCTTAAAAGCTTTGTTAATTTTTTTCGTATAGCTAACAGTTTTATAGTTTGGTTATGAGTAATCAAACTATATGTTTACTTTTCTACTAAGAGAATTATATTTTTTTCATTGATATTATCCATTTCACTGTCTAGGTTATGTGTATACGTAATACTAGTGGTTTCATTTTTCTATTTGTTTTGTTACTGAGTCTTAGGAATTCTTAACATGTTTTACAGTTAGTCCTCTACCCTCTTTCTCTTTCTCTTTCTCTTTCTCTTTTTTTAGAAAAATCGTTTTTGTTTTTGTTTTCTTCAGCTTTACTACCTCTATCTAAAATTTATTTTTATTTATTCTAATAATCCATTGGTTTTTTTGAATAATACCTCTCATTTGTTTTGCAACTAATTTTTATCTCCTAAATATTTTCTTTGCCTTATAATTTCTTTCTTCTCTTGTTGAAACTCTGTTTTAAACTTGTATTAGTAAATTTCTTCTTCCAGAAATGATGGCAGACAAGGTTAAATCTACTGTACTTCTTGCTTCTGCTGGATCTCACTAATGGTATTTTTGACTGAGTGCCAGTATTGGTCACTCTCCTTAAAACTTATTTGTAGGCGTTCTTTGTGCCTAGGATAAAGGATCTTCACCCAGAAAGGATTTATGTTCGACTCTTCCATGCAGCTGTGCATAAAATCAATTGAGAGCCACCTCAAACCATGTGTGGCTTTAACTATCAAGCTTACCTAGGCTATTGATATCTGCTAGAGGACTGGTGACTGAGCTGTGGCCACAATTTCTCAGGGACTTTGTTTTTACCTTTCTTGTTATATTTCTGGTCCATTTTACGCCAAAGAAAACAATAACTCAAAGCAAAACAAGCAAACAAAGAAAAGAATCAACAGAAAGGTCTTTCCCATAGAGTAATGCAGTCAAGCTCCGTGGTGGCAGGTGTATATATATTAGGTTCACACTTATACTGAATGTGCAGCCCTCTGGATTCCTAGCTACATGTGGTGAAGATTTCCATTAACCTTCCCTCCTGGATTAGCATAAGGCCTTGATGTCATATCTCCTCACTTTGTTAAACACACACACACACACACACACACACACACACACACACACACACTTACTTTTCCTTACCAGTAGATGTTCTCAGGACAAAAGTAATGCAGGTGCCTGATATTACCCTCACTTTAATGGATTTGTGCTTACCCCAAAACCGAGCCTGGAAATTTCCTACAATCCCTTCAATGTAATTAATTTGATATGTAAAGAAAATATATTTTTCTCAGAATTTTTAATTAATTCAGCCTACCATTATTGAAAATATACTTCTATCATTTCTTTCATATTTTATTTGGCTAAACAAAAAAAAAAGTTAATTGATCTTTATAAAATAAATTATAATTCAAATAAATAAATGAATAAATAAATATGCGTTCTTATATATATGTACACATATCTTTTTAACTTTTCCCCAACCCTTGCTATTTCAATTAGATTTATGAAATAGTATGTTTTTTTCTGTATATTAGCAAATACTACTTTCCAAAGAAGTACAAGAGCTTTAACTCACTGTCTGATTTTCCTTGAAACTATTATTTGAACAGAGCCCTTTTGTTGAAGCCTCAGTTTTCTCTCATGTCTCTGTTCATTACCCGCCTCCTTAGCAAGCTGATGTTAATGACTGGTATTAAAAAAGCTCTTCCTTCTAAAGAGTGCACTGGGTATGATCTTTCACCCAAGAACAACACAGTTGTGGGCCATTAGTGATAAAGAAGCAATAAGCTGACTTGACTTATGGTAAGAAATGAATATTTTCCAGTTTGAAAGCTAAATGATATTTTTTCAACCATATTGCCCAGAAAGCATTTATTTTGTCATCATTACCTGTGCAATACCTATACTTGTTCTCCTATACTCTAACACAAGCTTTCCTTCCCTATCACATTTCATTAATTGGACTCCATGTACCAATATCGGCATTATAATTTCATTGTCATTTTCATATGTATATTAAGAAGTATTTAAAGATTTATTGGGTGGTTCCTTGGTTATCTGGATTTTTCATGTGAAAGTTTTAAAAATATTTAGAAAAACCTTGTTCCTTTTGGAGTTAAATGTGACATGCCCTCTATTATAATTTAATCTGTATATTCATTTGGAGTAACATGCTGAAGCTCTCAATTCATATATATTCTGATAACATCCACAGATACTCTGAGCATCATTAGACACAATGCTAGTATACGTATTTTTATTGACTAAAATATATGTCCTGCACAGTCTTCCACTACTCACTTTGATCTATTGGTATATTACCTATTATAAAAAATAAACTTATTATTGATCTCTTTGGTGCTGCTGCCTTACTGCTTGTGAAAAGATCACTCTGTGGAACCAGGGCTATATAATTTGTCTCTCTTTATTTTATTCCACTTCTGCAGAGCTAATACTTCCATTACTCTCATTTTAACAACGATTATTTTTTGAAAAATACACATACACACAAATACATCCTTTGTTCAATCTTTGATGCCTTCCTGACAGTGAAATTACTTAAAAAGAGAAACAAATCATTTAGCAATATTCCAAAGTGACACAGTGCTCTCAAGAAAACTCCTCTTGATTAAGGTTAACAGTTATTCTGCTCCATAATGACTGGTGACTACAATAAAAGAGAGACACACTATATCTGGAGAAGAGCAATATAAAATAATTGGCCTCAAGCCAACCTAAGCTGCTGCATGCCATCAACCTCTTCACATTTGGATCCAAATTAAAATCTAATTTAGAGAGCATTTAAATTAAAAAAGCACACTTAATTCCTTCAATTTGCAAAACTATTCCATTCCATTAGGCAACTAATTTCTACCTGTCAGATTTGGAATGAAAGTGGTCTCTCTCAGGAGGAAACGTTTCACTTGTTGTAATTAGGTGTGGGGAGCCTGTGACTATGCCTGTGCTTTGATAGCTGCTTGTGTTTAACTCTCCAAGCTTATGAACCCTTGGGTAAACTCCATTGAAGTGTCAGCTTCAATACTTGCCTAATAGGAAAGCTAAAATGAGGTTACATATTTCATAATTAAATAACACAACTACTTTAATTTTTATTAGAGAATCATGAAAGGTTCCAAGAGCATAAAATCCAAGAGCATAAATTCCTTTGTTGATCTATTATTCTAATAAGCTCCTGAAGAAAATCTGAGTAGGTCTTGATTACAATTAGATAAAAGTCGGAAAGTTCATGTGTTCAACAATATCAAAGTATGGACAAAAATTAGCAAGCAGGATGAACTGTGTTATGTCAAGCTCTTTTCTTTCATACTATTCTTGACTTATGCAAAGATATTATTTTTTGACTTGTGCAAGGTGGCATGTTATTGTGTGGAAGCCCTAGGCTGGTAGACACAGAAGTCGTGAGTCCCAAGCTTCACCACTCACTGGCTGTGAGACCTTGGCCAAAGCACTTAACCTCACTTATCTTCATTATTCTGTCATCTACAAAGTAATTTTTTCCCTTTGAATTCATCAGAGACTTAACATTTTATAGGTATAGGTGGTTGAATGCTTTTCAAAAGCATTTATCATATTCAATGATGAATATAAAAGTACTTGTCACATTAAAGCTACATTTTACCATAAGCTGTTTTTATCCAAACTAAATAACAAAGAAAAACTGTTCTTATTACTCGATTTCATTATAAAGCATTTATTACTCAATCTCATTATAAAGCATTTCTTTCCTTCTTATTACTTCCTCCCTTCCTCCCTCCCTCTCTCTCTCCCTTCCTCCCTCCCTCTCCCCTCCCTTCCTTCCTTCCTGTTATTCTGATATAGGTGCAAGAGGGATATGGAATTTTCAGAACAAAATAAGAAAATAACCTTCTATGAAATATTTTATAGAGTTTAAATATTCATATTTTTAGTTATACAAAATTTTATTCCTGAAGGAAATGATGCTCAGTAATCTTTAAACTCAAGTTGGTTATTGTTTTAGATTATTTTTTAATAAAATTCAACATAGCTTATTCTAACTGAAAGAATTTATAAATATTAAGACCAACACACATAAAGGACTTGGGGGCAGAAGGAAAAATCGTGAATTTGATGAACAGGGACATTTTTAAATGAGGCCTAAATGTTTTAGCATTCTGGCTTTGGTGATCACTAAACAGAAAATTGACATATTGGATAGGTTTGAATAAAATCAAATAAGAAAAATAAAGAAATACTACAAATCCTTAAGAAAAAGAACTAAAAATGTCTTCAGAATAATATATATAATTCTACCAGTTTCCATGTGCTACTAATGTTTTAAACCACTATACACAAAGTGTCTTCTTTTGACATTCTTTAAAATGGTAAAGTTAAAAAAAAAAAACTATAGCACAGCAGAAAAATCATAAGAAAATAGCAAATTATTTTTAATAAAATATTGACATCTTGAAAATTATAATTGTGTAAAGCAGATTTTCTTTCATAGCTGATCATCGATTTAAGAGACAATTACATTAAACTGCTATCTGTGACTACTAAAAGATAGGTTTCTATAGAATAATCTCATACTAGCTTTCTAATTGGTCCTTAACAATAATGAAATATCAAAGATCATAGGAAATCTCTAAAAATAAGCATAAAAAAACATATGAACTCAGCTTAGTTTAGTATGTGAATAATCAATAACCTTAATAAAGAGAACATGTAAATATATTCAAAGATTGTAGCTACTCATTCCTTTGTATTTGTGAAATTTTCATTATAAAACATTGAAAAACATAGTTGCAATGTGGATAAAAGCAAATATTTATTATTGAGATGCATACTTATTCAATAGGAATGTACACAGAAAAGAAAGTAATTATTAGTTCTATTTTACTTTTTCTATCCTTATGAATTTCTCAGGTAAATTTCCCAATTGTCCTTAATATAAATATGTTTCTGGGAGCACCTGACCTTTAAAGTCAGTTATCTATTTCTTTCTCCTAAATTAAATCACATAGCACATCTATGGCTAGAATTTAATTTTACCATTCAAATTTATTCAAATATATTAATTCCTATTTGTCATAATGGAGGACAATAATTGAACTCAAAATATTTTTAAAACAATTTAAATTAGTACTAAGATTTATTTTTAATACCTTCATAAGCCTATGTAAAATAAGGTAGACTTAAAAGGTATTTAGTAAATATTGTATTTCTAGGTCTTTTTTGCCTTTCTACTGAATAATTTTAAAATCTAGATCACTTTTCCACAGGGGAGGAAATGACAAGAATGACTTTATTAAAAACATGTTTACACAGCATCATATAGTTTATAATTAGGGGAAATGTTAAAAAGAGGAAAGGCTAAAATTTTAAATTCTGTAATGTAAGAATTAAATTGTTTTTTTGCAAATTATTGAAGAAATACAAAGTTTTGATTTAAAAAATACATCTTTAAATGCAAATATTGGCCAAAAAAATTACTTAAGTCTCCTTAAGCATGTGACAAATATATAAAGGTTTATTAACATAAATTCCTATGATAAACATTCTATACTTTTTATTTTTTTGTAGTTACTCTAGCTTTCTGAGATTATCTTTCTTTTTTAATTGCAGTAATTAAAATGATTTAATTTTATTTCACTCTTATTTATAAAGTTTTGTCATTTGGAAATACCAATCCTAAACTCAATGGCTTTACCAAGGAACCTGCTTGATGATCTCTGACTCCACATTTTGTCCTCTTGATTACTGAAGTTTCAAAATTATCATTCAGCCTCTCAGTACTGCAGCTGATTCTTCCAACGCTAACAAAATCCCGTGGGAGAAACGTATCTCAAAAACAGAACTCATTTATCTGAATTTCTTTCTTCTTCAGGATTTTAAATTTGTATTTCTTTATTATCTTTTACCTCCCTAGTTCCTTCAAGCAGATTTTTTTCTTAATATATTGTCCAGATTTTCTGTGTAATCTCAGAAGATGGGTTGGTCAATATTCCTTTATTACCAGAAGTAGAAGCCAATATAATGTTTGTTAAAATTAATTTTTATTAAACAGATAATATATAAAAAAATAAAGATAAGTTCCCTTCCTACAAGGGTGGTGGTGATCAAACAGGCTAGCATTTCAGAGTTCGCAACTCCCTAACAACTACTTTTCTTTAAGTTTCAACCTGTGCACCCAGCAGCACCGGGTGAAATAGATTACATCTCCTTGAGCTGTAGTATGGCTTCTGGTACGGTATTGAAAAGAGAGAACACACAAAGGTTCTTTGCTAATAGAAACTCTGTCTAGTCACAACCAGGTTTTAGAAGCTGATCCTTGATTTTACTCTCAGATCATTAGAGAGTTTACTAGACAGTGTCTTACAGCATACAATGATTAAAAAAAAAAAAAAAAAAAGAAACTGACTCTTAAAGAAGTCATTTTCTCTATTCAAACAATTTTTAGACATACAGTAACTTTCTCTATCCTGATGAAGTCAAATTCCTTTTAGAATCAATGAGATCATTAGCTGAAACTAAGAAATATTTTTGAAAGAACAGGCTCAGAATTAATATTGACCAATTTTTTATGTTTTATACTTAAAATCAAACTATCACCCTCATTCTCACATAAAACTCTTTTATTCATGAAAAAGTTAAAAATAAATTTAATTCTGGTTTCATTTTCTCAGCAGGTAGAGATTTGCTAGAAGAAATGAATTATTGAAGAGCATTGTCTTACGTGGTCAACCTAATTAACGTATTAAAAGAAAAACAGTCCCATATTTTCTGACTGTGATTTCTTCACATTTATTAAATTTTACTATTTGTTACTTTACTTGCAAATACGGTATAGTATTAGAGTCTTTATCTCTGACCAGGCCAATTATACCAGTTAAGGAGCTGACAACAATGAGAAAAGTAGTCCAAATATGTCGGTCTCAAACTTCGCTTTTCCTCCAACAGTCTATTTCTAGTTAATATTTATCAGGACGGCACATGTGAATGTGTGTGTGTGTGTGTGTGTGTGTGTGTGGTGTGCTGGCGTGTGTGTGTGTGTGTGTGTGTAATATGATTGTATCTGTTCGTTACGGAAGGTTCTATGGGAGAGTGAGGAGGGTACTGTTCAATCCAGAAAGCCTGACACAGTAGAAAAATGCTGAAATGATAAGACTAATTCATATTTGCTTCATTTTTGTAAATTTCACCAATATTATTCTTGGATCATCAGAGTAAGGACTATATATTTCTTTTCATCCTTATCCTCCTACATAGCTTCCTGAAAACTGCATAGCATGCTCTTGACTAGTCTTGAGGGCTTGACTCCTCGTGATGTAGGATGGGAATGATTAATCCTCCAGCCAGTTGAATATAGATTTCTCCAGTAAATACCAAAATTAAATAAATAAATAAATTAATAAATAAATAAATAAATAAATAAATAAATAAAAGATTATAAGTAATAATAAAATAGCAGAGCTCTGCAGTTAAAATAAAGTTTATTTTCACATTGAATTTTTGTCAATATCAAGAGTCACAAACTAATGAAAAATGAAGAGAGAGATATGAGAAGATGAGGCCAAGGAAAATCTTCTTCCTTTCATGAAAGGCAAAACCCACAGTTCTGGTTGGAATATTAATTCAGTTTATTTGTTGGGCATTTGCAAAAACATACCCCAATACATAATACGGTCTGAATGCTAAAACAACCCATTTCCAACCACACACTGAATGCCATGTTTAGATTTACTGTTTGAGCCATACCTACAAGAAAATGAGAAAAAAAGTCAACTTTTCCTTCTCTACAGTGTTGAATTGTAACAGTTTTGTGGAACATTTGGGGCTATGTAGATTTTTCAACAGCAAATTGGCAAATCTGTGTTGCTACAGCTAACATAAATCTGCTTGATTTAAAATTATGTATTGAACAAAGAAATATTTCCATGACATTTCATTAAATAGGTTATCAATTTGATTACTGTGACACTTTTCTAGGTACTGTATCAATTTGATTGTCATAACTCAAATTGATTTAGAATTTAGTTGATTTTACTTAATAGATTATTTTAATTAAAAGGAATGGTTCAGAGACAAATCAAAAACCATAAAAATAAGTTTTCAGGATTTTTAAATAATCTGACAGTTCAGTTGTATTATTAAATTTGAATGATTTTCCACAAGAAGTTAATCCTCCCTCTTTCCTTCATAGAAAGTGGAAGGCAATGAACCTGCCAAAGGAAATGGTCTCAGAATTTCTTCTGATATATGAGTACATTATGATGAATCACCGGCATATACTTTAAAATAAGTTTAAAGTGAAATCATTTGGTGAGCATTTTACACTGCTTCCAATTATGTTTCTTCTCAATTTCATCTCCTCTCTCACCCTTCTCCCATCCCTCTTGATTTAGAAGTGTTCATATTCCTGCAGAAGATTATTGAACTCTGCTCAGACTCTCTTATGTAGTGATTTTGAACCCCATAGAGAACTTTAAAATTTCTCAATGCCCATGTTGCACAGACCAATTAAAAACCTTCTGGTGTGAACACAGACATCGGTCAGTTTTTTTAAGCTTTCCAGGTTATCCCAATGTATAGCCAAGGTTAAAATCTACTGTCATAAATCAATAGTTCATGAAAATAATGTGAGGGATGTGTTAAAACAACTATTTTCAATTCCACCCCCAGAGATTCTTTATCTGAAGAGTAAGGCAAGGCATAGAAATATGACTGTTTAAAAATAATCCTCAAGAGGTTTTAGTACCAGTGGTATGTGGTCTACATTTTGAGAAACAGGGCCACATGTGGCTGGCATTTAATCTGCATTTCACTTTATCATTTACGCCTCTCTCACTTGTGACTTTAAACTCTCCATTCAATGACTTTTTATGCATATAAACTTGTTTATTTCTACTAAATAAAAACAAATTCTTTCTTCATATCCCCATCTCTTTGACATACTGCCCTACCTCTCTCTAAGAAAAAAAGCTTTAAAACACAAATTTTAATCATGCACATACCTGGCCTTGCACACCCTACCTATTCTTTCATCCTGAACCAGCTTCATGGACATGCAACCTGTACAGGCACAAATGGTCACAAACTCAGAAGGACCTTTCACTTGGTTTAGTGTCCTGCTGTCTGAAAATTCTTAACACTTTTTAAACAAGAAACTGCATTTACCTTTTGCACTGAGCCTTGAAAATTATGTAGCCAGTTCTACTTTCCTCACTACCTCACGATTGTAAATATCTCTTTGATTTTTGAATTCAATGGGAATTTTAAAGCATTTCTTCTTTCAATTAATTTATGGTGTTTAATACTATTGATCATTTTGCCTGAAATGTTTTCGTATCTACCTTTACTCTGCTTTCTTTTCATTCTTCTTCCTCTCAGGCTACCTCATCTTCTTCCCAGCCTGTCTTCCTTCAAATGCCTTCTATATACTGTTGTTCCTCAGCATTCCGTTCTTGGTTCCCTGTTTCAGTGAATTTTTACCCTTCACATGTTTACTAACTGATTTCACCCATATCTACAATTGTATACCCCGAATTGCCAAAATAATATCTTTAATTCTATTCAGTATGCTTAATATCACTTGAAAGTCTTCCATCTTGTCCATTCCCACCATCATTATTTCACTTCAGACCTTTATGATTTCTGATCCACGGTTGAAATATTATTCTAAATATTCTTTTTGCTTTAGACTCTTTAATTCTCTATTCGAAGTGCTGTCAAGAGAGTCCTTTCAAATATACAAATCAGACCATAGAATTCTTATTTTTTAAATCCTAAAATAGCTTCTGATATTGTTTCACTCCTATCAAATTAAATATTTTTTATTGTAAATATCTTGTAAGGCCCTAGTTATTAACATATTAATGTGGAAAAAATTATAGAAAACCTATGAAGCTCTTCCAATTGTAAAAATAATATAATGATCTTTTAGACATCTATAAAAAAGAAAAATAATAAAAATCATTTTGTTAAAATAACATATTTTAATATTTAAATTATTTGATAATAGCTGCTCTGAAAGCACTTTAAATAATAACTTATGCTTATCCATGGAACTGTAATAATTATTGCTAATCAACGTTCATGAGCAATGCCACTGATAGAATTTTGCAAAATAGAAGTAATTCCTTTGATAAAATTCTGAACAAAAGAACAGCCTTCCCTCATTTTGTATAGGAATTGGAAAATGGAAAATTAAATGTATAGTAAAACCATTCAAAATATTTTTTGTTTTATGACAAATGGAGTTGGTTCCAGGCACATGTAATTATGAACATATTTGCTTCTTTATAGATAGAGGGTAGAGGGGACATTGAAAGTCATTCAGTATGTGAGACTAGAGTTCATAGTCTCACACAGTTTTGCACACTGTAAGACTACAAACTAGCATTGCTGGCACCAGTCTACTAAATGTCACCACATAAACTTCCATTGAGTATTTAAGCAGTCAAACTTTATATATGCCCGTGCCCATCTCTCCACTCTAATCCTTCTTCTTTATACAAGTGCTCCTTTTACTGCGGTGTGCAGAACTGCTTTGTTCCAAGTGGGTTTTGTTGGTAATTTGCTCATGGAACACCAAAGGAAAATGTATTTTTCTGAATTCTAAACTTTAAACTTTAAATCTCAAAGATATACAGCCATTCAAATTGAGTACTATCATTTTAATTTAATATTTGATGGAATCTATATTCTTTTCTGAGATTGTTTTCTTGGATAAGGTCTAGACACTCATATCTCAGACAATATATATTTATGCAGCGAACTCATAGCAAAAATCAATTCAAGGATAAGAGAAGACTTTCTGACACCGAAAAATTTTAATTCTGTACCTACACTATAGACTTGGATGTCACTTGAACAATTCTTCTCTTCCTTAGCTGCTAAACTTATTAAAGATAATGGAATAAATGCCCTTACAAACCTGTAACATGTATTTGTATCCATCATTGGTATCCGTGATTTGAAGAACGGTCAAAAATGGATACAGATAGAATTGAACAATCAAGAATCATTCTTAGAATAAAAGAATTGTCAAACCGTGCTTATATTTCCTTTCCCATTCAATATTTTTAATTTAATAGAGAAATGCGTTGTAACTAATATATCACAATTATTGAGTATTTTAAATGACCACACTCAAATCCATGCTTCTGAAAATGGCTACTTCAAGGGACTGGCAAGTCGTCTAACATGTAGCAATGGGCTTTTATGCCCGTCCTCTTCTATGTTCCCTTCTTTATCTGTGTCAAGGATCTACATTTGCCAGATTTCCTTGTAGGTATAATTCTGAATGTAAAGTAGCTTCGGCTAGAGAATCTCGCTCAAATATGATTTGAAAGGAGAAAGGGAGGAGGAAGTTATCTTCCCTTGTCTGTGACAGTGACAGAAAACAAGTTGTGACAGGTTGGACTATTTTAATGCTCACTTTCTGTATTCCAGTAACTAGCCGCTAATCTGAATGTGAGGAAGTTGTGATGGTGGTACCAGTGGTAGCCACAGAAGTAGGAACTTCCTGACCTCAGGATCACAGCAACAGTAGTTTAACCTTAAATTCAGTAGAAGTTTGGACTCCTGATATTCATCTCTTCAATCCCTTCAACTTTTCCGTAATCTCATTTTTCCCCACATTAAATTTCATTATTATTGAAATAATCAATAGCCCACATCTCTTGGCACATGGCAGAACTTAACATCAAAAAGATCAACAGGTGAATGTCCTACCTATTCTCCTGGCATCCTGCAAAGAAGTACGCTTGGACTAAGATTCAGATGAACACATCTATAGACTAGGAGGATTAATGAGAGAAACTCTACATGTTGTTATTTCTTCTTATGGAACAAAAGAGAGAAGAGTAGACATTTTGGGCTTAGGTCTCATGTATATAGAGGTTAAGTGCCTCCTTTATAGAAGATAATAACTGGGAGATAATAACTGCCTAGAAATTGAATTTTCATCATCTTCAGACCTGTGAGGTATGCCCTATAGTGGGAAGAAGTGCTCTCAATATTGAAACAGGTTGCAATCACTTTATCTGGGAGTGAGGGTGTCATGCCCATCTAGCTGTCTCAATATCAGGCAACTTGAAGAAATCCCTAGAGTCAATCATCGAATAATGCATGAATGCCTTTATAAACATCTAGAATGGTCAATCTTTCCTATATTATTTCATTCAGCTACAACTTCCAGTAAGCATATTAATAAATAGTTTACGTCACAGGAAAATTGTCTAAAAGTAACTTTAAGCTAAATTATTAGGAAACTCATGTGATATGAAAGTTGCAGTATCTAAGCATCATAATTAAATTTTTTCAGAGTAAGATATGAGAGACTTAATTTAGAACAAAAGTGGCATGTCTATTGCTGATTTTCATTCTTCAAATATAGCTTTTTATCACTTAGATATTATTAGGCAATGCTAAATTAGAAATCCATGCATAAACCTGTAATAATCACTTCCATCAGAAAAGTTATTTGAATTTTTCAGTGATGTACTTTTATGGCCATTTCGATCTGATAATTTAGTGTTTCACAATGAGATTGCATGAAAAAGAAATCTTAAAAGTGAGGTTTTCAATCAAGATTTCTTTCCACATATATAAATATGAGTGATGTAAACATTCATTATATGGGGAAATTAAGAGTAAAATTTCAATAACAATAAACTTAAGACTTAGATCTGGAGAAATGGTCATGACATTGGCAATGGAAAAATTGAATAATCTAATAAGCAAATTTTATTTTAAAATTTTTAAATACAAAAATATTATTTTTCAAATTTAAAAACCACAAGCAGCAGTGACCAGTACATGTATATACTGGTTAGGTGAAAAATCCCCAATCTGGCATCAATTAAATGTTCTCTGCATCTGCTGGCTTCCAATTATAATTCTTCAGTTATCCTCACGAGCTGCATAAGTCTGCTTCAGGATAATTGACATTGCCATCAGCTCCATGCTGATCATTCTACTCCTGGCATGGAATGAGTAGAACACTCAGAAAGTGTCGTTATTATCTCTCTAATTTTATTATGAAAATTCATATTCATGCTAATGTCGACAAAAACATGTATTTTCATATTCTTGTTTTGAATCCTGAGATTTTGTAATGGAAAGTTAGGGCAAGGGAAAGGGAAAAGCATACATGATGAAAGCACGTGTAATGATTTACAGTGCAAAACAATAAGTTTGAATACAGTGAGGAAACTAAGAATACTGCTTCAAGGGAAAGTTTAGAGGAAAGAGAAAGAGAAGCACATATGTGAGTTGTGACCAAAGAGGTTTCTTTGGCAGTAGAGACATTTTGGGGGAAGCAGATGACATTTATATAGAGCATAATTGAGCAGGTAGAGATAAATAGAGTATAAAATATCTTGAAGAGTATTTTTTTAGGTCATATAATAAAATTTTTTTGGAGGGGTGACATTGATTTACAAAATCCAATGTTTCAAGTGTACAATTCAACAGTAACATGGAAAGAAATCTAACTATAGGCAGTGAACATACAATGCAATATATATATATATATATATTTGACCTCTTTCATCCCTATTTACCTCCTCCCTCCCCACCACCCTCTGGTAACTACTAGTCCACTGTCCATGTCCATGAGTCTCTGTTTGTCATGTTTGTCTGTTGCTTTTAGGTTTATATCCCACATATACATGATATCGTGCAGTTTTCAACTTTTTCTGTCCGGCTTATTTCATTTAGCATGATTATCTCAAGATCCATCCATGTTGTCACAAATGGCAGTATTTCATCTCTTCTTATAGCTGAGTAATATTCCATTGTATATATGGAATATATCCAATCATCTATAGTAGGACACACTTCAGTTGCTTCCATGTCGTGGCCACCATGAATAATGCTGCTATAAACATTGGTGTGCAAATATCTTATTGGATATATGTTTTCAAGTCTTTGGGGTAAATAACCCAATAGAGGGATTGCTGGATCATTTGGTAGATTAATTCTTAGGTTTTTGAGGAACCTCCATACTGTTTTCCATAGTGATTGTATTCATTTGCAGTCACACCAGCAGTGTATGAGGGTTCTTTTTCTACACATCCTCTCCATTTGTTATTACTCGTCTTATTGATAATAGACATTCTAACAGGTGTGAGATGATATCTCATTGTGATTTTGATATGCATTTCCCTAATAGCTTGTGAAATTGAGCATCCTTTTACATATTTGTTGGCCATATATATGTCTTCTTGTGAGAAGTGTCTGTTCAGGTCCTCTGTCCATTTTTTAATTCGATTATTTTTTGTTGATGTTATCGAGCTGTATGAGTTCTTTATATATTTTGGATATTAGGTCCTATGGAGGTGTTGTTTGCAGATATATTTGCCATTCAGATGGTTGTCTCTTTGCCTTCTTGACAGTTTCTGTTGCCATGCAGAAGCTTTTTAGTTTGATATAGTCCCATTCATTTATTTTTGCTTTTACTTCCCTTGCTTTTGAGGTCAAATTCATAAAATCCTCTTTAAGTCCAAGGTCCATGAGTTTAGTACCCATGTTTTCTTCCATGCAATTTATTGTTTCAGGTCTTATATTCAGGTCCTTAATCCATTTTGAATTAATTTGGTGTATGGTCATAGACAACAGTCTAGTTTCATTTTTTTTTGCAGATGGCTTTCCAGTTATACCGGCACCATTTATTGAAGAGGCTTTCCTTTCTCCATTGTATGTTTTCGGCTTTTTTGTCAAACATTATTTGCTCATATAAATGGGGGTTTACTTCTGAACTCTCAGTTCTGTTCCACTGGACTTCGTGTCTGTTTTTCTGCCAATACTATGCCATTTTGATTATTGTCACTTTGCAATATAATTTGAAGTCAGGCAGAGTGATACCTCCAGCCTTGTTTTTTTTTTTCCTCAGAATGGCTTTCGTGATTTGAGGTCTTTTGTGCTTCCATACAAATCTGATGATTTTTTGTTCATTTTTTTTTTTAAATGCCGATGGAATTTTGATGGAGATTGCATTAAATCTATATAATAAGGTCATTTTAACTATGTTGATTCTTCCAATCCAAGAACACGGAATATCTTTCCATTTCTTTGTGTCTTCTTCAATTTCTTCTAATAAAGTCGTATAGTTTTCATTATATAGGTCTTTCATATTTCGTGAAGTTTATTCCTAGGTATTTTATTATTTTTGTTACAATTGCAAAAGGAATTTTTTTTAAATTTCTTTTTCTGACAATTCAGAAATGCTGTTGACAATTCATTATTAGATATGAATGTTATGAATTTTTGAACATTGATTTTGTATCCTGAAACTTTACTGTATTTGTTTATTTCTAATAGTTTTTTGGTAGAGTCTTTAGGGTTTTCTATATAAAGAATCATGTCATCTGCAAATAGGGACAGTTTGACTTCTTCATTACCTACTTGAATGCCTTTTATTACTTTTCCTTGCTTGATTGCACTTACTAGGACCTCCAACATTATATTAAATAGCCGTAGTGACAGCAGATAGCCTTATCTTGTTCCTAATCTTAGAAAAAAGGTTTTTAGTTTTTCACTGTTAAGTATATATGTTAGCTGACAGTTTGGTATACATGGCCTTTATTATGTTGATGTACTTTCCTTCTGTACCTGTTTTATTAAGTGTTTTGATCATAAATGGATGCTGTATCTTGTCAAAATCTTTTTCTGCATCTATTGATATGATCATATTCTTATTCTTTATTTTGTTTGTGTAGTGTATCATATTAATCAATTTACATATGTTAAGCCATCCCTGTGCCCCTGGAATGAAGCCTGAGGAATATTTTAATGCAGCTCCAATGGTATTATTGAGAGACCACTGCATGTAAGCTGTTTGAATCATCATTGGTTACCATTAAATCAAAATCAGTTCTAATTTTAAGTTATATCACATTTGAGAACAAATTTTATATAATTTTATAAAGAAATTAGTAACTTGGTTAATGTAATTTTTAAGTTTGGTTGGGACCGCTTTTGAAATGGATTTATATATTTTATATAAAAATTTAGAAATATGCACTCAACGCAAAACTTCTTGCAAATATAGAAATTCAGTTTGTGCGTTATGTAGCCAACTCTCCTTTCTCAAGGAGTTCTCAATTCTTGGGTCTGTATTCTGTGGATATTTAAACTTTAATTGATGGTTATATGCATTCCCCTTGAATTTTTATTTTTTAATTTTTTGCTGTTGCCCATTAAAGTTAATAATTGCAAAGTCTCTGGTCTCAATTGTTTTCTCATACCTTTTAATTTTTTAAAATAACAAGAGCCCCTCTGTGATTCCTGTATCTAGTTTGGCAGGTGGGTAAATTGTTCTCTGGGGTGACACTCTTTCTTACTGATGAAATTGCTTCTATTATCTAAGCACCTGTTAGATATCTGGCAGCATGATTTCAAATGATGGATTCTGTGATATCTATAGAAGGCTCAGAAGGTATCTCCTAGTGGTTCTCCCACTGCATGGGGAAGAAAACAGTGGGCCAAGAACCAAAAAGTTATTTTTATTTTAAATTGTCATTTAGTTCCCAGTATAATCATAAGTCATGATCAAAACAAGTGCAGGATACTTTGTATAATGTTTTATTTGGTCTCCCTCTAAACCAGAAAGGCAATCAAATTATAAATTAACTCAAGATATAATTATATCAGAATAAACAATGTCATTACATATTTCTTATTTATATTTTCTATAATTTTTAAGTTACAATTGATGCTATTTTTAAAATAATCAAACATGACATAAAAATAATATGTTGCAGCTAAAGCAACAACTTTCAAATATGTTAATATAAAGAACTATTACCTGAACTTTAAATTTTTTTATATTTTATAAATGTAATTAAACTATGTTTTTGAATCCTATCAATTAGTATATAATACAATATTTAGCACTTTAACTTTTAGACACACGGCCTAATTAAAAATTGATTATTTTATTTCTTTTTCTAGTGTTAACCTTCGTGGGAGTTTTGCACGCATTTTAATTTATTTTAAATTTATGCAAAAATAGTTTAGCATTTCCTAGCAATCATTTGTTTCACATTTTTGCTTTCAGCCATTTTTTAAACCACCTGCTGTATTTGCCTTATGCTCAGAGTATGCTGTTGACAGTTACTAATAATGCAGATTAAATTTGCTTATGATGACAGGCAAAACACTAAGTAAAAACAAAACAATATAATCCTGCATTTGTTTTCTCTGTCTAAGTGGTGGCTTAAAAGAAACACATCTGACTTGCAAGAGCATTAATTTATTACCTTTTGGCAAGTCTTATTGAACTGAGATATAGACAGTATGTGAAACTGAATATAATTACCCAATTTTTCAAGTATTGGTCTATTTTGTAAAGTTAAAAAATATGTATGCACTCTAAAATAAATATCTTTAGTTTTCTTTTCTATTTTAAGAAGTCATTAGAATTTGCCACTAAAATATATCTTTAGTAAATGAAAACATTTACGCTGAAAGCAAGCATACAGGTGTCTTTTCTGAATGTAAAAATTGTCAAGGCAATCATACATTTTTTTTTATTTTACATGTATTTTTACTTTATTTTTCTTTGTGTACATCTAATAAAATAAGCACAAAACAAATATTTCTAAAACTTAAAAGAGGATGATTAAGACCTGACACAAAAGGTATTCATTTTACTTTATAGGCCTGTATTTGGATAGTAGTAAAAATGATTGATGAGGTAGATAATTGTCCCTGAGACCCATATATTTTTTGACCTGAAGAATTAGCCCTGCTTTCACAAACCTTCACTGTGAAATGTGGAAATGTATGAAATGCAAACTGATGTTTGCATTTATTTAACAAGGAAAATATATGGAAACTCATAATCCCATAGTCCTTGCCACATGATTGCTTATTGGATGATTTTAACTCAGGGATTCTTTGAATTTATTGAAGCAAAAGCAATATAAACAAATTAGATTCAACTTCTTTTTGGAAGTAATGTAGAAATTATAAATTATTATTCAGCACGTCCATTAATAAATATCAAAAATATGTTTTTTCATTATATATAACACATTGAATTAATTTTTGCCCATTTATGTTATCTTGATATATATCTTACACAGTTTTGTTTTAAGGCTATGCATAAACAGACAAATACAGAAGATTTGTTTTGGCCATTTGGTATATTGGTCAATCAGAATTTGGTATTTAGCCAATTCTAACAGGAATAGAAAAATTAAAAGTGCTTGACTTTGTGGTAATAATTTTTATTCATAATTTATTTAATCCTCATATCTGTAAGAGATAATATTACTCATTCCCACTTTGCAGATAAAATAACCAAGATACAAAAGATTTTTTGCAAGATGTAAAATGTGTTTAGTTGGAACTGGAAGACAACCGCTATCAAATGATTTCAGAGTCTGTGAAGTAACCACTCTATAGTATTACCCATATTACTCCCCGTGGGAATGAGAGGAATTGGAAATTTTCATTAGGACTTTGGGTGGATCACTGTAGTGATTAATTGGCCTAAATCTTTTCCTTCTCTTACTTGTGACATAAGAAGGAGAAGAGGCAGAATCCACAGAAAGAGAAGATACATATAGTGTGCAATTTAACTTTTCTGAGCCTCTGTTGTCTCATCTCTTTAAGAGGAAAATGATATGCAGTCACAGATTTCTCAGCAATGATATGGCAATGAAATGATATTTTTAGAGTGCAGAGAGAAATAGTTATAAACTATAGAAGTAGAATATGACATTTGTTGTCATAATAGGAAATAAAAGAAAAATAAGACAACCACATAAACTTCTAACAAGATATGAAGCTAAAATAAAGTTAGCATTGTGGATCCACAATAATGCATAGAAGTTTCCACTAGTAAATGCTTGTTGAAGAAATTCTGAAGAATGCATTTCAGAAAGAAGGAAATGGGGTGCATAAGGAATTAGTGGCATGTAAACTAGAGTGGTGCATAAGAATTTAAACCTGGGGGCAAATCTCAACTGCATTGGCCCCTTCTTCACTGAGCTTAAGATCTAGAAGGGAATTAAACCTCAAATAATTCGTTACTATTCTCCTGGGTAGAAAAATTGATGTGGAGTATCTGGAAAGAGATACAAGTAACATTCTTCTTTCTAAATAATAATGAGATAATATAATAAAATATATGCTCCATGTGTACAATTTAAAGGCTATTAAAACATCTGAACAATGAAATGGATTCTCTGTCACTACCACACTGTTGCTTTTAGTCTTTACTCACACATTTACCGAACTCCTCTACTTCCTTCAGATTCGGCTCCAGGGTCATCTCTTCCAAGCCTTTTTCACTTATTCCTTACTTGTCCTAACCTACCCCTCTTTGATGCCCTCAAAATATGTGCTACATAACTCTTAAGTTTTCGCAAATTATATTAAACATACCTATTTACATATTAGCATTCACCACTAGATGTTAACCCAGTGTATGGAAGATAATACAATAAAAAATGAATATTTTTTTAAATTATCACTCTTGGCCCTACTGGGGGAACACTGTCCTAGACAATTAGCTAAAATACAAGGCAAAATATCATTAGATCTGTAGATAGCAACAAAAATGCTGAAGTTGCCCAGATGGCAAACCATGTTATATATCAATAACAACTCAATTACATGAAAAAACTTAACCAATAATTTAGTAAGTTAAAGTACAAACTGTAAAAGCAGTAATGTGTAAACATTGCTGATAGGTCTTATGTAATCTCAACAAGTTTCTAAAGATCTGTCTTCTGGCTATGTCAGAGTTTATAGCAAAGACTGTTTTAATTTTTGATTTTGAAGTAATTTCAAATGTATATAGATAAGTTGAAAGATAGTAAAACTTACTGCTTTTCATTCTTTATTTAGATTCACTAATTGTTACCATTTGACTACATTTTCTTTTCCACTATCTATAAATTATTATTTTAGTCCTATTATTTTTGCTGAAGTGTTTGAGAGTAACTGGAGTTTGTATTGCTTAAGAACAAGGACATTCACTTGTATATACCCTCATTATGATTACCAAATTCGTGAAATTTAAATATGTACATTTTATTACCTAGTAAATAGCTCATAATTCATTTTTATGGTTGTTCAATAATTTCCTCTATGGATTGCCTTTTTATGAACTACAACCCAAACCGAGATTACCCACAAGTCATCATTTTAAACTTCTTTATTTTAGAAGCAGTCTTTATCTTTCATGACATTTCTGTGTTTGCAGATAGAGACTTGTTCCTTTGGAGACTGGGGTTGCCTGGTGTTTGTTTTCGATTACATTCAGGTTACGCCTTTTTGGCAGGAACACGACATGAGAGAGAGGTGTTATATTCTCAGAGTACTACATTAGGAGGCACATTGTATCAGTTCGTACTCAGTATTGGTGGTGTTAACTTTGCTCACTTGTGAAGTTGGTGAATTATCACCTTCCATTTGCAATATGGGAGAAAATGACTGAAGACTTAGTAAATGTTTTATTCTCCACCAAATTTTCACTTAATATTTTTAGCATCTGTTGATGATTTTGGGCTAAATTAATTATAACTATAACATTTTCAAAAGATGATTTTATCACTATTTCATTCCTTCTACATTAAATAATTTGCATTCTACTATAAGAAAGAGCCTTCCCATCTTTCCTATTAATTAATTCATTCATTCTATTTATGTACTTATTTATATAAGTATGAGCTCATGGATTCTTATTTTTTTTCTTGGGTTTTCATTACTGTCAATATTTAATTTTGGTACTTAAATTGTCTAAGACAGTATGTGATTTGACTAGTTGCTGCTCCTTCAAGTGGCCCTTATGGCCTTTTGTCATGCCCTCATTTTTTTTTAAATTCCCTACTATCTTACATCCTGAGATATTTCACAGTCACTTTTCACTTTCTTTGCCCCAGCCTTGGAATCAGATATTCTTCCTTGGACCCATCATTACTTGAAGTGAGTAGCTATTTAGAAACCAAGGTCTATATGTTGAATGTGCTTATATGTATAAGTTTCACGTACATTTAAATCGTAATTTTTTACTGAATTCAGTTCTTACTGATAATTCTATTCTGAAGTCAGTATTGCTGAATTATTTTATGCCGTCCTCCCATGCCATAACAACATGTGAAAATTCTGGCTCTGACATTAGTAGGTTTGCTAATTTTCTCAGGTAGCAACTACAATGAGCACTCTCACATCTATGGTTAAAAAATAAAGGGAAGGCATCTACATTTTTAAATCATAGAAGACTGAAATAACAGTCTCAAGGTACTAAAACTCAGATCTTTGGGAAGAGAGTGCTTGCTCAGCTGTTGCCAATATTTCTGCACTTGGAGAAGGAGCTTGTGGAGCTGTGATCCAGACTCCAGAGATGAGAATACCCCAGAGCTGGTGCTGGTATCTGACACATGATGGCTCTGATAAAGAGATGATACAAGAAAAAAAAATTGCGGTTGTGCAATCATCATTTAGAGAAATGAACAGAAATAGAACACAGGAAGTAGCAAACAAGAAGGAGCAAGTCTTTTCCTCCTCCAGATCTAGTCTCCCTCTATCTCCCTATTGTCAAAGCTAACAGGGAACTTGCAAAGCAAAAAAATGGAGTCTTCAGCATCTCTGCCACAGCAACACTAACCAGAGTACAGACAAATGAGTATAAAGCAGAAAAGCAATAGCTTATTAACCAGCAAAATATAATACTCAACAAAAATAATCCTCTTCCTCAAAAAAGAAAAAAGATACTATCAAGTATTAGAACAATGAGAAATTATTTTATATTCATAATTTCTAATTGAGACATAAAATTCAAAATTCGTAAGGTAAAGAATTCATATAGTCATACATTAATAAGTTATGAATGTAATAATCAATATAAGCAAGGTTAAATTTAAACAATAAACTGAAAAAAAGGCCACCCATTCCTCAAAAATCTAATTTTCCTAAATTACAAATGGCTTCTGTAAATCAGCATGAAAAGACCAATGATCCAATAGGAAAACATGGACAAAATATTTGAACTTGCATTTCACAAAAAAGGAAATACATATTTCTCTGAAATTGTGCACAATGCCAAACTCATTTAAAATTAAAGGTAGATAAAATTTAAAAGTAGACTAAAATTACATCAGATTGTCAAAAGTTTGACAAAATATTATGTTGATAAAGATATAGAGAAACACCAATTATGTATTCCTGGTGAGAGCATCATCGAAGTATTTCTAAAAATAACAAACATTCAAGCCATTTCACCAACATTTCCTCTTCTAGGAACTGATCTATAGAGATAATCAAATCTATGCAACATTCCACATTTAAAGTGATTTATCTTTTCAAAAAAAGAATAGAAATGCACTTATGACTATTACGAAAAATCATTAATGTTAATAAAAAAGTTATGCAAAGAACAACATGTATATTAAAACATTTTTGTTTTTAAAAATGAAATACATTTATTAATTTGCCTATACTTGTATAGAATATCCTTTAAATTATATTCAAAGAAACCTCATAATAATAATTGCCTTGTGGGGTGGGTTAAGTGGTTAGATTGGAGGAGACAAGGTGAGAGATACTTCACTATTTACCTTTCACACAATATTAAAAATAAATAAGAAGATTTTGCATTTACAGTATAGATAGCTTGATAGTATTTTCACTCTCCTCACAAGGTCACTTAATTGGTTTGAGTAATTTCCGTTACTTTTTTTCATCCATGCTATATTCACAGTTAGTAGAATAAAAAGGATATAAAAAATAGAATGACAGTATTCAGAAACAAATATTAATGTCAAGCCATTATATTATAAAACAGTGATTCATGTAATTGCACTAATCTGAAATAGTATAATACTTCTCCATGTATAGATACTACACATTTATGTTAATATAAATATGTACTAGAGTTTCTGTTTCTGAATATGTTGTTAATGTATTGGTGTGTTACATGCTATTATCCTTCGTTCCACATTATTTATTTTTATTTGAAAATTTGATTTTAGAGTATTGACATTCTTATGTAACTGAATCATCATCATCATCATCATCTTAACTATAAGAAAGCTCTGAGAGAGTTGTTGAACTCTTAAAGGAATATTTATTTTTCAAGCCAGTTTGGTTTAGCACAGTTAATATTTGAATCTATAAACCATTCTTTTATTTTTCTAATGACAAATAGAATTGTTATAATTAAGTTAATGGCCAAATTTACAGCTACTTCAACCATCTGTGGATGAGCCACAAACTCAGAAATGAGCCCCTAGTAGAGATGTATCACATTTTGCTTCACAGCGAGCCTCACATCAACCTACTGTTTTCAAACACTTATACATAATGATAGTTCAAATAGTTATCTCTCGTTAAGTCCTAATCACATTAACAACAGTGTACATAAAAGGTGCTGTTCATTCTCTGGGTTGCCTGCTGATGGGCTGGTTGGAAAAATAGGATTCTCCTTCCCAGGAGTAAGAGGCTATTCTTGACTGAGCTTTGAGGGAGAAAAGATCCCAGTTCCTCAGTCTCCGGAGCTGCAGCCAGCTCCTCTTACCTGTCCTGAAGAGTACCTTTTCATAATTTTTGTTACCATAGCAATCTTTTGTCATTGAGTCTCACAAGTCCACTCTCATACTATCTTCATTAAAAACAAAACAACAAAAACAGAGGAGAGTCTTTCCTCTTCCAGAATCATGCTATAAAAGCTCAGACTTACTGTATGACCAGTTGTTCTCTAGCACATCTCTCCAAAGCATGCTGAGAGAACTTACTTGTTCTGTTCTATGAATTTCTGCTCCAAATGCTGGTATTTGCTCAGAACCTCTACTATAACACATTATCTCATTTATGAACATAACAAAACAAATGACATTTCAAAAGGACATGTTTCTGTCTAAAATCCAAATAAGAAGTCTTGAACATACCATAGGCAGAGGAAACAATATTTCATCAGGACTTTATCAAAATTAAAAATTTCTCTCTGCAAAAGATGATGTCAAGAGAAAGAGAAGAGAAGCCTCAAATGGGGAGAATATATTTGCAAAAGACACATCTATTATCCAAAGAATTTTTAACACATAGTAAGAAAACAAAACCAATTAAAAAATGGACCAAAGATCTCAACAGACACCTCAACAAAGAAGATGTACAGATGGCAAATAAGTTTATGAAAATATACTCCGCATCCTATGTCATGAGGGAAATTCAGATTAAAACAATGATGAGATATCATTTCACATCTATTACAATGGCCAAAATTCAAAACACTGAGACCACATGCTGAAAAGATATGGAGCAATGGAACTCTCATATGTTGCTGGTGGGAATGAAAAATGGTGCAGCCACTTTAGAAGACATTTTGGAAGTTTCTCACAAAACTCAACATATTTTTCCAACAGTCACATTCCCTGTTATTCACCCAAAGGTGTTAAAAACTTAATTAACATAAAAATCTGCACATAGACACTTTATTCATAATTATGAAAATTTAGAAGCACCAAGTCCTTCAGTAAGTAAATACATAAACTATGGTTTATTCAGATAATGGAATATTATTATTCAATGCAAACAAACAAACAATCAAGTCATGAAGAGATGGAGGAATTTAAATGCATCTTACTAAGTGAAAAAGCCAGTCCGAAAAGGCTACATACTGTATGATTTCAACTGTATGACATTCTGGAAAAGGCAAAACTATGGAAACAATAAAAAGATAATTCATTGCCAAGGAGTGGGGGTAAGGAGTAGATATGAATAGGTAAAGTACAGAAGATTTGGGGGGCAGTGAAAATACTCAATATGATTCCATAATGATGGATACATGTCATTATACATTTGTTTAAACCCATAGCATAACAGGCTATTCCATTTCTTCTTCAAAAAACAGATATGTTTTGTGTAATTAAGTAAAGATTTTTTTAAGAGAAAATAAGAGCTGCATGTGGTAAAAACAAAATTAATTTTAATTACTTTAGGTAAATGTGAATAATTTATTTTCATTATATATCTATTTATTATATTGAACTTCAACCAATGTGGACATCATAATTGAAATCAGAGTCATTGGCTTTGATATTTTATCTTAAATATTTTTTGATAAAGTGATATAGAAAATACATTACTTTTTAGTACAGGTTATAAGATACAAAACAGTGAACACGTATAATTTTATTTGTTCCATGTCGTGTTATTTCTCTGGACATGGGGGTACCTATTTTTCTTCATTCATAATTGTTAATATGAAGTGGATTGACTTTGTAAAAGAAGCCATAAGCATGAGTCTACAGGACATTGTGGACCTCATCCATCATAAGGTCATCGGGAGTTGAAGCCAAAAAAGGTTGTATACTGAAAAGTCTTCATAGTTAAATTTGATTTCAAAAAGCGCTGACAATTATTTAAATGTATATATGAAATGATAATGAGGTGTTTTAAACTATATATTCAAAGATAACTTGAAACAGCCAATCTCCTTGTTTGCCTTTAATTATCACCAAGAAAAAAAAAATTAAGGTTTTGGGGAAGAACCATTTTCTTATTAAGAGCGATATAACTATATCTTGCTTCAATATGATCTCAGAAGCAAACCAAAACAAGAGTAGAGTAAAACAATAAGCAGCTGCCATTTCTACCCATCAGATATAGTTTTTCTGTATGAATTCAAATTGTTTCAAAAAAATAGAATAATGCTTTTCATAATAATTGTGGTTAAAGTGCATCACTATCATTTAGAACTGGATTGAGATATTGCTGTAATATTTTTTCTTTAACATAAAAACAATTTGAAAATAATAATATCTTCACCACATAATGTTAATGGGTAAATAATGGCAGGTTTTATTTTATCACAGTACTAAAGTCATACTGTTGGTATTGACACACAGTTCATCCAAAGACAAATGATCAAAAAAAAACTTTTGTTGTTTTTCCATTAATATGAGAGTATTGAGAAGGAAAATGTGACAATAGCTATTGTACAACTCATTTAAAATTTTTATCGAATTTTTGATTTTTTTGAAGTTCATCTGAAATGTTTAGTTTGATTAATATCTGTTTCATGGACATTTCAGCATGTGACAGATTCACAGAAGTGAATAAGACACAGCTGCTAATATAAATACAATAATCAATTAGGGGAGATGGACCTGTTAGCAAATAAATTACAATAGAGTGTGAAGTGCTGCAGTAGAAGCAGAGCTGAATGACTACTTCCATTGTTTTGGTTTTCTTTTACCTCATTGTGCAGTCTAGGGTTTTCAAACTTTAATATGCAACAGAACAACCTAGAGTGTTTGTTATTGTAGAAGTTGTTGGGGATCACCTTCAGCTTTTGATCCTAGGGAGAGGTCTGAGAATTTACATTTGTAACAAGTTTCCAGGTGATGCTGTTTGTGCTAGCCTGGGACCATATTTTAAGAAAAGTTTTTGAGCCTTTAATACAACCACTCCTAATTTATAATACAATACATATTACATAATACAACCACATCCAACTTGTCTATATAATAGCCTTAAAATTATTTCCTTTTTCCTTTTTATTCCTTTTTCTATTCATTCTTTTAAAAAGAACATTGATACAGGTAATCAGGATGATTACATTTTAACACCAGTTAGGAAGGTGTATGGAAAGCTATTCCAATTTCTCTGCCTTCCTTCTTGTGATTTATACACAAAAGCCTAGAGAACTCCATTCAAATTGACAGAAAATAACTCTAATCTGCTTTTGAATCTAACAAATTTTAATCAGATTCTACAACAATAACATCAATATTAGGAAAATAGATAATTTTCTTGGCAAGAGTTGATTTAAATGAAAGTAGAAATGAAGCAAATTAAATAAAATGCCCACATACATATTTTTAAACTTTCTTCTAAATGACATTGTCAGTTTCTCAGGTAATCGTGAAAGATTCTGTAAACCTTTCCCCCAGACACTCGCCCTGGGTTGTGTGAACTTGACCACTCCACAAGGGCAACCTCTGACTACTGGTGATGGCTTTGCTTCACTCTTGAAGAATCCGAGTCCTAATGCAAGGATCCAGTTGGCCAAGCCATTCATACGTAAGCATATTAGATGCCAGTGAGTGGGAGAAGGGAGCCTCTGATCATCTTGGGCTGCTGTATAGGAGACAGTGCTCTACCTTTGGCTTGTGTGATTCCCTTAAAGCCAGAAATTGTCTGTCTGATAGCCAAAATGACCAATTTCCACTGTAACAGAGGTAGTAGGAAATAAAAATCACTCCTGCTATTATTATCTTTTCCCCTAATGTGTTCATGTATAATCACTCACATTTTCCTTACTGTCATAACAATTCACAGCTTATTAAATTCGTAATAAAAAAACTTTAAATATAATGGAATCATTTGATTGCATACTTTCAGGGACAGGAATTCAGAAGAGGTATTATTACTACTTTTTGAAGAATTAGAATATCGAACCTCTGAGAAGCTATGTATCTTCTTCAGAAACACATATATAAATTTTTAAACAAAACTAAGCTTTTTAGCCCAATCCATTGGTAAAATGTTTGATTTTAAAAAAAGAATTACATACTTATTTCTTTCAGCGATGGTGCTATATCTATTAAGATGCTTTGGACTACAAATTGTAGAAAATATGATTGGCACTGGCCTATACAATGTAAACATTTTTATATCACAGGACAACCAGTATGGAACTGAGGTTGTCCCAGGTTGGTTGAATAATACACTGATTCGATGGTGTCAGATCCTTTTTTCTTTCAACACTCTTATGCTCTTCTCATGGCTTCCACTTCACCATAGCATTCAGATACAACTCCATCTACAGAAAGGAAGTCACCAGACTTGGCTTATAAATTTCTTTAATAAGAGACCTGCCCCACAGCTCTACAGTACTCTTCCCCTTAACAACTTAAAACCAACAGGCCAGGGAATGTCTGAGCCAACATATATAAATATATATATATATAAATATATATATATATATATATATAAATATATATATATATTTAAGATATTGAAATACATTTCCTTCTTTCAAAAATTTTCTTGTAAATATGTCAGTGATTAGAAAGATAGCTACATTTTTTTTTTATTGTGGACTTTGTATTATAAAATTGTTCAAGCTAATAGATGACTATAGCACTCATCGTCACATGTCGTAAAATGCCATCAGGGTCAGCTGCACAGGATCTGCTTATGAGGTCAACATTACATAAGGGTTGTCTAGTAATGAGTGAATGTTTAACACATTGTGTCATTTTGGACATGCTATCAATCCTTTTATAACTTTTTGTTTGGGTTTTTTTTTAATAGTGTAAATGTTCCACTGTCTGATATTTAAACTTATGATTAGAAATGCTGGCAGTTGTTTGATATTGATAGTGATTCACTATTGAAAAGAAGCTTTCTTAATAGTCTCTTTTAAATTTCTAGTTTGACCTAACTGAGCAGGACTTTAAAATAGTAAGACAAATTGTTTTAAAAACTGTCCATTTGCCCCTTATGTGTGGGAATCAGATGAGAGTTAGGAGATGTTGAGGGGGAACAGGGATGAAAAGTGTTTGTTTATGTCTTTGTTTTGAAATATGAGAAAACATATTTGCTCTTTAAATAATATGCAGAGATAGAGAATTGTAAGCTTCAGTTATAAAATAAGACTTGTGAAATACAACATGCTAAGGTACCTCAAAAACATAAGGAGAAAAAATGAGAGAAATTTTCTATTTCAGTTACTTCAGGAAAAAAACTAGTAGATGGAGTAAAGTTCCTCTAATATTAAATAAACTGCATTTTTTCTATTATGGATACAAAATTTTCTCCCAAGTTTTACTCATTAATGGAAAGTCACAAGGCTGGTAAATATAATAGTGTAGCAACTTAAATATTTAAACCATGTTGTTTTTAGGAAATTATATTCATCTATTTATTAAATTTATATATTTTATAGTATATTAAATATGTTCATTTAAATATGTTTATTAAATATATTAAATATATTAAATATATTAAATATGTTTATTTAAGCTGAAAAATGATCACATGGGCCCATGTGATCTGTATATACATATTGTACTTTTTTTTTTTTTTTACCTACTAATACTCAGAAAATTTTCAGACATTTGGGCTTATTTTGTAAATTTGCAAAATACAGCTCAAGTGAAAAGTGTTCTTAATAGATTCATGTTCAAACACAATTTGAAGCCTTGTTATTCCACATTTTTCCTTGTGTTAATGGTGATAAGGAGCCCACCAAAGAAAAAGAGGCAGATGCTTTAGTTTGATAGATAAAAATTCTGAAAAATCATGTTTATTCATCTGGAAAACATTTATTGAGTGTACTCTATATGCCAAGAATCAGTCTCCATGGTTCTGGCTGTTGTCAGATAGCTTTCATAGCTTCAAGCAGCTGAATAACTAAGCATCGAAGTTTGAACAGAGACTGTGGCCTTCTTGTCCTATTCTTGACTCAGTTCTACCTTGACTTGTCCACATTCCCTGGTCTTATGTAGGCCACCCTGAGAGATAATTAATATGTGCCAATCTATGATTCCCCCACAATCCCAAAAGAATTTATGGGCTATCTTAGCTATCTGGGAATTTAGAATGTGTATCTGGGATCCTGAGACCTCACCTAGCAACTTTACATTCCCAGAGACCAGAATTGGATGGCTCAGCTACCTCTATTTAGAAAAAGGCTAGAGAGAAGAGAACTATGACTAAGGGGTGGGAGCAGGGGGTAGAATGGATCAAACCACAGGGGCAGCAATAATATTCTTAGTACTATTATATTTTTCCTAATCTATCAATTACTGTGAAAAGTTGTTAAAATCTGCCATTATCATTTTGAATATGTCGGGTTCTTCGTTATAATTATGTCATTTTATTTTGCTGCATTCAAATTTCAAAATATTTATATTTATGTTATATTGCTATTTTCAATGAATTTTTTACTTTGATGCCTATTTTTTCTGATATTCATTTTTTCTGATATTCACACTAGCTTTCGTAGACTGTCTCTTTTTATATATATCTTTTTTCTATCCCATTACTGTCACATTTTCTTTGCCCTTAAATTGTAGTCATGTGTTCTATAAGCAGAATACCAAAACAAAATTTGTTTTTAATCAATTAGAAATGCATTATACATTTCTGGTATATTTGGATATCATTTCATTTTGTGCTTCCTTCCTTTTTTTTGGCTCCTTTTTTCTTCTTAACAGTGTTTACTCAAATGGGTTAAGCAGTTATTATTCTTTATTTTTCTTCTATCACGTTCTCTATTATTTTAATGAGTATATGCAAATTTTACTTAAGCCCACAGTTAATCAGGTTCTCTCACTTTATCTCATAAAACTAAGAAGTTCATAACATTCTAATGCCAAATACTCTTGTGAAAGGAGATGACCAAAGTGACTACATCTCATACTCTGGATACCGCCTTGCTGGGCAAACAAATTGTGCTGACCTTGCTTGCTGACTTACCCAAAAGAAAAGTTATTTGCTGAGAAAGAACTTTTCAAGGACTGTGCAAAATAGCTGTGCTTTTCAAAGATGGTATAAAAATGTTTCTTTCCCAGTAACGAAAGGGATGTTCATGAGAAGCCAATTACTTATAAAAGATAAATTTGCCTCTAATCACAATTTTGGCAAACAACTAATGTAATCTGAGTGCGTTTTAATTTTCTTTTCTCTTTTAAAAGCTCCTGCACCTAATCCCTGAATGGGACAGTTTTCAGATAGCTGCCAGAATCTGTTTCCAAATTACAATTCCAGACCCAAATAAATGCTTTTCTTGCCTTAAGTCTTGTTTTTTTTTTTTTCTCTTAGAGTAAACTCTCAATCCCTCTCTAGTATATTAAATTGCTCTTTAGTATTTTAGTTTTACCTTGATCTATTCATTTTAAATTGTACTTAATTTTACCAAATAGTCATTATTATTACATGTTTACAAATTCTAAATTAGATTTTCATCCTCACAGAAGTAATTTGTTTGCCAATATCTTTATTCCTACTGCATCTGACATCTCATTTCTTCTGGGATAAATCCCCTTCTTTCTCAAACACGTCCTTTGGTGGTTCTTTTACTAATAGTTGTATTTGTTTCTCTGAAACTGTTTATTTCAACTACAGTTTTGAATGATCATTTAAATAAACATAGGGTTCTACATGAGAATTATTTTTTCTCAGTATTTTGAAGATATTATTGTAGTGTCTTCTATTTTTTTCCTACTGCAGAGTCTGCAGTCAGTTTAATTTTCCTATATTTGAGAGCAATTTTTAAGGAACTTTGTCTCTGTGCTTCTAGCCTGGGTGTGGCTTTATTATGGTTTATAAAACTTAGGTATCTGAAAAATCCTCATTTATAATTTTTCTTTGAGTATTTTCTCTCCCTCGTTTTCTCTATCCTATTCCTCTGGAATTTCTTATTTTTTTTGTTTGTTTTATGTTGAACCTTCTCATCCTATTCTTTATATTGTTAGCCTATCTTTTATGTCCTCCATATCCTTATCTTTCTGCATGGACTTTTGGTAAATATCCTTTTTATGTTTCTCATTTCATCAGTTCTCTCTGCAGTTGTCTCAGATCTGCTACTTAATTCTTCTCATTGAGTTTTCATTTCAATAATGCCATTTTTTGTGTCTAGAATATCTGTTATCTTATTTGGCAAAATTACACATCTGGCTTCAGAATGCCTTTTATTAATTGTTTTTAATTTTATACTCAATATCAGAGAGCATTCTATTGTCTGAAGTTCCTATGTTTGTAGAGACTATTCGTTCTCAGTCATTGAGGATTGCTTTGCTATATCTATGTAATTTTAGCTAGAGTGCATACCTACAGCAGGGCATTAACTCATTGAAATCCTGCAGGGCTTGTTTTTCTCTGTGGGGCATCCCAAGGGTAATAACAGCTGTGACTCAAAAACTTTTATAAATATGTTTTAGTATGGGGGTTGCTAGATGACACGGGTAACTAAACTTGAACTTCATATTAATGTGAAGGACAAGCTGCTTGTTATGAACTATCAAGGAGTCTTCTTTTTGCCCCATTCAGGACTCACATCGACATGCTAAATATCATTTCAAAACTTTGGGCCAAAAAAGAAATGTTCTGATCCTGTCATTTTTCTTGGTGGTGTAGCACTTTGGTGGTCAAAACTTTATGTGTTTTCTCACTTTCAATTCCCATGTTTTGAAGCACAGGGTCTCATACCCTACCATCACCATGAATTTACTTTAAAACATAGGCCACTAGGCAAAGCTCAAAATCTCCCATAAGTGGCCAGAGTTCTAGTTTACCTGTGGTGCCATGTCTCTCCACGTTTTAATTCCCTTCTTAGTTGCACCTGGTAACATTACTCTTATTTTATTAAAAGCAAATGTGTATGTCTAAAAGCATACTTTTCTACAGTCTATTGTGTATTTATTGGTTATATAGGTAGAAGGTTTTCTGTTTTTTAGTATGTTCATTTGCTGTTCGAAGCACTGGTACATAAACTGTACCATGTCAGTGTGGAAAGTTAAGGTAAATAAGCAGCTATTCCTAACTGATGGAAAGTCATCCAGATTTGAATCAACCGAGACAGATCAACTTCCTAGATAATGATCCACTTTTTATTCCATTTTCTCATGTAATCCAGACAATAGTTTGTGCTAAGTATCTTTATATTTATCTGAAAATAATGAGTCTTTAAAAATCTTACTGTCTATGATTTTAGTAACAGTAAGCAGTAATGAGATCAGATATCATGGAGAGTTTGTACTTTTCAAAATATAAATGCAACAGCTCATTTAGCAATATGCTTTAAAATGCAATCATAAATCATTAAAATTGAGTAATAGTTGTCAGGAAAATGAAAAATGTGCATTTTGTAATATGTTCTCTTTTTCCCCTCGACTGTTTACAAAATATTCACAGTTTTGTCAATTTTTAATAAACTACAAATGATCAGTATTATAAAAAGATTACTTTAATTTCAAGGGAAAACTTGAAATAGCAAGTGCATTGCCATTTACTGCATCGAAAGGCAAGAATTGAAAAGTTTTTTGAGAGCAAGTCATGAGGAAAACAATTCGAGTTCTGAAATGTCCAAACTTAAGAGAATTTCTGCTCCAAATAAGAGAAAATATATTAATCACAAAAGTCTTTTCTCAAAAAAGTCTTGTTGTTATTGTTTATTTTTTTAATAAGAAAAGATGCCGGCATCTTTTAAAAGTACTGCTTCCTCTAAAAGTACACAAGCGCAGTTATTTTACCTGAAATATTATAGCTCATTCTACATGGGAAAATGAGACCCATTCTTAACTAAGTCTTTAAAAGGTTTGCCACAGTATTATATAATTTAAAGATAAAATATTCTTTAAAGTAATTATATTCTTTTTTTCCACAATTTGAAGTTTCCCTGTTAACTTATATTATCTAGTCATCTTTGTTCCATTACCGATAAAATACTTAAACAAAGTCAAAAAAAATAATAATAAGCACAGCATTTTTGGTTTAGAATCCTTTTAAGGTCTGAAAATTCAAAGGACAACTAACTTGGCTAACTATAAGATATAATTCTTATCAATAACAGATTTTTTATTTTTGCTGATGCCATCTCAAGTTAACATTATTATAGCAAAGCAGAGATATTATTATTTATAAGACACTTGGTGATACGTAATTTTATTTGATATTTATAACTATATATAGGTAGCAGAATTATTACCCTGATACAGCTTGCTGATCCTAGCTCATATAACTTTTTGGTAAAGTTTTCCCTGACCTTCTAGAATTCACAAATTCCTTCCTCTGTGTTCTCATAATGTGTTAAAAATATTTTGCCATTTTAACCGTATATTGAAAAATGGCAAAATATGCTTAAATGTTTATCAAAACCAAACAAAACGCTCCTGTCGCCCTGCCTGAATCCTTTTCACTGGGCTTGTGCACGCTTTCCTAGTTGCTGTGAGTAGAATTGCCCTTGACCTAATGGAAGGAAACAGCTTGGCCACAGAAGTTGTGTTCCCACTTAATAATAACTGATATAGAAGTGCAAATCCTTATCTCAAGGGAAGATATACTGAGCCACAACTGTTGTTCCAGAGCTCCCTTGGGGTCAGGCTGAAGCTGGTTTCCTTGCTTAACTCTCTTCCCCTGCCCTATTCTGCTTCCCTCACTTCTGTTTCTCCTGTTTGTTTCTATTCGTTTGCTTTGGTCTCTCATTTTCTATGCTTTCCTCAAATATTTTTGATTATCCATTAATATTTAAGAAGGACCCTTTAAAATACTAGTTTTGTCTTTGTATGTTTGGATATGTTTTGTTGACTGGGGAGTGGACTTTTTTCTGGACCTTAGATTATATATGTCTCTTCTCTTTGGCTGCCATTTCTCCAGAGAAGTGGATAAACTATTGCCTGAATATTTAAACTTTGCTGCCAGCATCCTAGAAACTAAGCTTGGGGGTGTCAATATTTAGTACATAGATTTTCATTTAAATTTGTCTATTTTTAACTCACGGCCTCACTCCTGCCCTCAACCTAGCTAACACCTTTATTCTTCAAAGAATAAAGCTCTTTAACCCAAGGTGGTAGGAAAGTAGTAATTGAATTGCTCTTCTCAGCAGGAATGGAGACTAGGGCCATTAACTAATCCTAAAACAAGCTTTCAATAACTCTCCTATTTTTCACATCCTGTTTCATCCTCATCTTCATGATATCACATATCTCAAATTCCTAATAGATTAAAGGACAGTTGATATGAGTTGTTTGATTTCTTGCTGCATATACCTCTGCAGACACATAGTTTATATTTCATCTACTATACAATAGTTACCTTCATTCTTTTAAACAGGTATGTATTAACCAACTATCATCAGCCAGGCACTGCATGAACTCTGGAATACAGTGTGGGACACAAACCAAAATTGCCATCATCATGAAGCTTGCATTTTGGGAGGAATATAAAGACAACCACATAAATAAGTTACATATAATGTTTTTCAGTGTATGAGAACATTACGGCAAAAATTAAAGCAGGAAATGTGGAAAGATAAGGCTGGAAAAACACAATTGAAAATTTAATAGGAGTATCAGAGAGACGATTTCATTGAAAAAATATAATTGAGCAAATTTGTGACAGATGTGAAGAAGTGTCCTCTGGTTAACAATGATGTGACCAGCAGCAGAAAGTCTCTGAGGTACAACTGTGCTTGATATCTTTGAGAAACAGCAAGAAGAATAATGTGGTTTGAGTGGAGTGAGGTCAGTGGTAGGAAAGGAAGCCAAAGAGATAATGAGGACAAGGTATATCAATTATGTAGGACCTTTTGGTTATTGAAAGGACTTCGGATTTTATTCCAACTGAAATAAGGTACTGTTGGACAATGATGAGTGGAAGTGGGCATGATTTGACATTTTCAAAAGCATCTTCTGACTGCAATGGTGAGAATAGACTACAGATGGAAAGAGGAAAAATAAAATTTTCCAAAATGAGCACTGCAATGTCATTACCAGAATTTTGGCAAACAGAAATGATCTTCTGTATTATTCTTATAATAAAGAAGCCTAAATAGCTGGGCAAAATGATACATGTTCATACATTTTATCTTTAAGTTGAGACTTTTATTTGTGCTTTTGTTTGTTAACCCAATAACAAATAACCACAATAACCCACTGAATTTTACAAATATTCTCATTTTAAAATTAAGGTTCTGTAATTTTTCACCCCTAGACTTTGAATGTTTTGAAAGCAGCTATTTTTTGTTAGCAGTGTTTGGTAGTTAGAAATTGCTTAATAGATGTCTCATGAAAAGACAAAAAGAATATTGACTTACAATAATGCACTACATTTTTTAAAATATATTGAAGTTGAGTTTGTCCATTCATATAGTAGGAGATATTTCTTTAAGGCATATGATTGAATTTCCTTCTATATCTTTGTGTTGTGCATACCAGTAGGAATTGGTTCAAATGATTTTCGTAGGAGTCGCTGCAATGGTCTAACTTAAGATCTAGTTAGGATGAATAAATCTTTCTTTCAAAAAGTTGCCTAGTGCATGCTTATGTTATTTAATCCAAAATATTTTAACTGATTTTTCTCTGTTGTATGTAATTAGAGCATTATTTTTTAGTAAAATTAATTTTTATTACATTAATGTAAAATGCATCATATATGTATGTGCATTATATATAAAATAATATATAAACAAATAATACAATGTTTTAAATAGAACACCATATTTTAGTAAAAAAGCACATAAATGTACAATGTTATTGCGTTATAATAAAACTGCTAATTTTTAATAAAATAAGGATGTTTTCTAAGGCACATGGCAATCATATTGTCTAGGTTAAAATGCATACGGTAATTACTTACTTAAAAAAAGAAGTTTGCATTTTTGTTTAATGACTTCCAATAAGAATTTCTAATTTTTAAGAATTATGTATAGAATTCAATCTGTAACTGACTGTGAACAATCAATTGAGATAACTCATTACCTTCGGACCAGCCAAAATTTGGTGAACACGCAATGCAATATACATGTGATATATTATTGAATCGTACATTTGAAATCTACATAATTTTATTAACCAATATCACCCCAATAAATTTAATAAAAATAACTAACTATATTAAAAAATGAATAATGTACTTACAATAAAAATCTTCATGTATTCTGGAATATGTTTACATTTTAGCAAAGAAGGAAAAAAATGAATAAAGCAATAAAACACAAAGATATTCACAAAGAAGTGATTTATGTAGTATGTCAGTATAAAAATATAGGCTAGAAAAATGAAAAAAAAATTCTTAAAAGCATATATGCTCAAAAACAAAATACTAAACTAAGAAGAAACAAGGAAAGAAATAAAATAATAAAAGTGACATATGTCTACTTTACAAAGAAATGGCTGCTTTTTTGTTTATTTTGGCTAATTCTTTTTATTATAGGTTCCAGATTAGTCTGCCCTTTTTCATTTTTACATCATTGAAAAGAATCTATAGCCCCATAGCTCTCTTTATGAAAATTGAAGTTTGTTTTCATTAAGGAAAGTTTTTAAGAACTTTTTGTCACTGTGAAAGTTCATCTTTTACCTTGCATAAAAGAAAACTATCATATATTTTATGGCATTTCTAATAATTTTATTTACCATTACATTATGTGGCAGCAACATTATCTAGCAAGCTTCTACTCCATACACTATTCCAAGTAAGCTTTTGAAATGTGTACAGATATTGACACTGACACTTTCCATTATCAGCAAGTGGCTTATTATAATTCAAAATGACATAATCAATTGGAAGAGAAACTTTTTCCCAGAGAGAATAAGTTACTTCTTTTCTAGTAGAATGTGTTTTTGCATATCTTAAAAGCTTAAGTGTATCCTGATAGTTTATATTCAGGTATGATTAACCTTAGTTTTTTAGATTCTATTGAAGTTATCTTTTCTAGAATCAGATTCTGTAGTGAAGAATAGTATGCAAGATGTTTATTATGTAGTGAATTTGGTTGGAATCAACCCCTGTGGACGAGAGAGGCGGGAAGTAGAAGTAGGTAGAGGGCAAGTTCAGCTGTGATGCAAGACTGGCAACAACCTTGATTAAACCCACAGTGAATGCTGTTGTTAAATGACTCACTGGTGTTGTCTCAAATAGCCAGGATTTTGTACTCTGCCTTCATCAGAAAATGGCTATTAACATCTGGAAAGGTTATGGCTTCTAAGAATGGATCAAGAGTTGAAGGCTGTCATTCCTGGCAGCTGGCCGTTGAATCCTTTCACGAAGATTTGGGTAACACATTGCTATGTCTACCACAGATTCCAAATATTCATAGTTAGCAACATACTTAAATCACATAGAATCTATTGTCTAGAAAATTATGTATTTGTTCTGATATCAATCTTAGGGATATATTATAAAAAATTAAATATTAGGAACTTAACTGAAGAAATGTAGATAAATGTATTATAAATTAATAGAGTCAGTTGCTCTCAGTATTCACATACTTAACTGGATATGAAGTGTTTGAAAAAGTATTTTGTAGTCATTGTAGTCTAATTTAATCCATTATGGGAGGAATCTGGGTGTTTTTTATAATAGATCAGAATGATAAACGATTTTACCAACATTACAGCATTTGCTCCCATCTTCTTCAATAAGGATGAAAGTATAACTTTACATGCTACTGGTTGCTTTTTAGTCCAGTATAGTCTTGAGCATTCATTTGGAATTTAACTTTATTCCCCTTCACTGCATAAGGTAGGTTATTACAGTCACTCTCATAGAATCAAAGTATATCAGGACACCCGATTCTGATTACTTCAGCTTTATCTTTTTACTTCTGTAGATGCCCAGTACTCTTTTCACTACGGCCACAGAAATCTTATGGTAGTGATGATAATAAAAGAGTTTCTCTTTTCTTCATTCAGGATTTTTTCCATGTTGTCAATTTATTTATTTTTCCAGTGCCTCTCACCCATACACTTTCTAAAATAGTTACTGTTAGTTTAATACCCATTTTATCCTCCTTATTTTCTTTCTTCATTCACTGTTTCTATACACGTGACCTGGGCCACATTCAACACTAAAAAAAATAAGTTATATAATACAAGACATAGCTTATCTTCTCTGTTCTTAAAAAATATTAATTTGGGGTAGGGAAGGCAATATGAAATAAATCATCTTTACCTTTGGAGATCCTAACTGTCTCTTTTACCATTAAAAATTGTAAATTGACTTATCTGAGAGATTTCATTGTCTATAAAACTCTTCATGGGACTACTAAATTTTGAAAGACTAGGATTGAAAGACAAATTATCAGTCTAAAAACTCTCTGGAAGATACTGGCAAGATACCAACAGACTTCTTTCACAATAGCCAAGTGCTCTGAGACCTAATTAATAAAAATGAACTTATTCCCATGATGTGCTGCTTGATACAATTAAATTACTCATGCAACAAATTTTAATTTCAAACCCATCTATTAACTTTAAATGTATGTATATGTTTAACTTCAGTTAAACAAAATGTGTGTATATTTATTGGGAATCAAGAAATAGAATAAAGGATTAACAAAAAGCAAAGTTTCTTAGATACCAAAGGGTGCTTTTAAAACATGGCTACATGTTTTTCAATAATCATTTTATTACACAGTGGGACCCCCTCCCCTTGCATCTGGGTAGGTCTGTAATTGCTTTGACCAAGAGAATATGGTAGAAGTGACTCTATGAGATTTTCAAGGCTGTTAAAAAATCATGTGCTTTCTGCCTTGTTCAATGGAACATTTGCTCTTAGAGTGCAGGGACATAATATATAAGAAGTTCACTATTCTCAGGCTACCAAACTCTGAGGATGCTCAAGCATGTGGAGAAGACTCAGGTAGGATCTCAGTTCAGCAGACCTATCTGAGCCCAAGCTTCGAGTCATTTTGGTCCAGGAACCTCTGCATAATTCTAGTTCCTGGTCCTTTGAGTCACCCCTCAGTGTCTGAGATTTTCAAGTGAAGTCTTCCAGACTTTATGAAACGGAGACATGCCATCTCCATGGTCCATGTCTAAACTCTTGACCCACAGGATCTCCGAGTATAGTAAAAGTGTTGTGCTGAGGTGGTACCCTGAACACTCAGGCAATACAATTGTATGAACAATATTATCTCAATAAGAAGGAAAAGAACTGAAGCTCATGATAAAGCCCTAACTTCAAAGATTTCCAGCATAATTCTCTAATTAAAGGATGTTCACAGAGTCAGAGCCACAGTAAATGTCAGCAATTTTTGTATGCAAATTAATGCCCAAATTTATTAGCTATTTTTGCTTTAAAATTTTTATGTACCAAGTTTAACTTGAAGCAAGAAACTCTCTATATTTTTCAATTACTTTTATCAATTAAATATGATCAAATAATTTTCATATGTGTATAATGAAAAGTAGACAGAAAAATATAAGCCTTTTTTTTTTAGCAACTATTTAAACAAGATTGCTTGATAACTCTTCTCAAAACTACTGTGATGTATGTTACTTAGAAGGATAATATAACTCCTTACGAAGTTGATTTGTGGTATGTTACATAGATGTTTCAATAGGTTTTCTATTGAATGAGAATATACACTTAGTGAAACCATTTTCAGAGTAAGATATTCAATGGCTTTTCCTATTCTTCTGAATAAGAATATTTTACCTGTGTTTTAAAAAAAGTCCTTTATGACTTAGCATTTTCTTCTTCAGGCTTTTCCTCAGACTTAGAGTTTACTGGGTAATCAGCAAAACTCCCATAAGTACTCATCTAAGAGGAAAGAGAATAAAAAGACTATAAAATTACTACCTACATTCAAGCCCTTAGTGATTTGAAACTTTTATTAAAAGTTTGCTGAGAGTTTCAAGTATGTATAAGCCTGAAGTAACATCAAACTACTATGTTCCTTGTTCAACTCTCAAGTGACATTTGCTTTGGCCTTTATTATTAGTGTGTTTCATAAAATGCTATGGATTATGTGTAATATTATTTACAGACCCATGAGCTATCAGAGCTGGAATGAAACTTTGTGGTCTAATTCAAACTAGCAATTTGATACTGGAATTGAACTGCTTCACTACGTTACTGCCTCAACTATCTTAAAAAGAAGTTGCTAGGGGAGGGAGGGAGCAATTGGGGAGATAGTTTTATGAACTATATAGATATCTAACCAAAGTACTATATACTTGAAACTAATTAAAATAAATTAATTAATTTAAAAAAAGAAGTTGCTTGTATGCTCTTTACTGGATCAGGTTCCAGTAAAGTCACAACCAAATATCTGCTAAGTGCAGCTTAGATTCTTAATATAAGGAATCTATCTGGAAGATTTTAGGAAGTTAATAGCAGCACAACCAGAATATTGATGCCTTATTTTTTTTTTCCATAATTTTTGAGATTGGTATCAGAAAAAGTTGCAAGATGTTAAAGCTGAATAACATTTACCTCTATGCTAAAAGGTCTCACTTAATGGTATTATCCTACAAAGATTTATTATCCATTCATGGTTATTTGTATTTCTTTGTGAGTCATTGAAAATTTCTGCTTTATTCTGACATCATAGAAATTCCTTTGTCTAAATCTTATCAAAAAGAGATGGATGTCAAACACAAAGTCAATCTTTACTAGTTCATTTTTTTTCAAATCTCTATGCTAGTAAAACTTTGAAGAAGTTTGGCATGAAAATCACCAGCAGCATTGAAGGTAAAATGTTATATAGTACTATGAAGGGAAAATAAAAAAATGAATCTGATGGGACATATCAGAAATCTGAGACATAAAGCAAACATGCATTCTCCTTTTCATATTTTATTGATATTCTGGACCTGAGAGCCCATAATAGTATATGGGAGTCCTTCGCGGATTATGGAATATTAGGTGCCATTTCTTCAGAGACAGAGCCATGAGTAGACTTCATTACAGCAGCCAAAAATATATTTTATCAGCTACAACAACTTGAATAGCTTAGCCAGAAAAAAGAATGACATGATATTATTCCCTGAAACTTGTCATTAACAGAATACATGAATAAACAGATATTATTACATCAAACATAAGAAATGAAGTAATACAAAATGTAGATATGTTGGATGCCGGAATATCAGTAGGTACTAATTTGCATTGTACCATCAGGCTGTTATACTTTCCTATTAAAAAAAAAAACATGTTTTTTAAAAAGATAATAGAACTTGTTTCTCCTTTATTGTAATAAATATCATATATTTCAATGACTAAATTTCCACTCTTCAAATTCTGAAAGTAAAAGAACAGGATTTTTTTATTCTATATCTGATAAAGTGATGTGTTTGAATGAGAGCTCAAACTCTGGCAATAATAACTCTGTAAGTAAAAGTCAGCAATGCATCTAATGCTTTCATATTACCCAATCTAAAGACAAATCGGTGTTTTTAAAGGCAATTTAAAATATTTTTCAACTAAAGAACATATAATCCTCTTATTTATAGCTTCTCAAAATATAGTCTTTTCCTACATGTAAACGGTGTTCAATCAATACATTTCTGACAATATCATTGTCTATATGTATATATCATATATTATGATAGATAGATATAGATGTATAGTGAGTACAGACTATCAAGGAATTTTACAATTTTGAACTCAAGTTATGTGTCTGATAGAAACAACATGTGCATAACTTTTAAAGGGAACACGTAATGATAGACCATGGGAATTCAACAGTGAACAAGACAAAAGGTTCTTTCCCATGGGAGTTTAAAATTTACTAAGGAGAAGAAAACTTTCAATAAGTAAAACTTTAAATATTTAAAACTTTAAGTAGGTAAATAGAAAATCAATTACTTCAAATTATAATAAGTTCTATAAAAATGATCCTCTGATCTTCTATAATGTGACAGGGTATAGAGGAACTGCCTTGGATAAGATGTGTAATGAGTCTTCTCTGAGAAAGTAATATTTGAGCTGAAACCGGAAAAATAAAAAAGATCACTGATTCAAAGATCCTTACTGAAAAAAGTCCTGGGAGCGGTGTGAGCAAGTGCAAAAATACTGAGGTAGTTGAAGTGGTTCAGTGAAACAAAAACCAACTGTGGTTGAGACTAGTTAGTTATATGCTTTAGTGCCCCTTGAGAAGTAATTTCTAGCAAAGAGGCTTAAAAGTTCTTGGTCTGTCATAGCTGATGACTAAAAGAGAATACAACTTAATTTTATCATCACAGATTAGTGAGGTTTGTTACATCTGATTATACAGAGTATGTGGGCAAATAGTTTTATTTTAGTTTGCAACAGCATGTTGAGCAGCACGGCACTGAGAGGTGTGGCAATTTCTTTAAAAAGTTCCTGAATTTGAAACAGCACTATGAACAACAGATTTAAACCAGGAAGCAAGTTAATTTGGCTTATTCATCATTCATTCATTTATTCAATCAATCATTCCACAAACATTTATTGCACACTCACTTATTTTTAAGACCCCTTTTCTGCCCTCCAATAAAGAGACATATTATGAACCCATTACCAGGAAAGTTGATGAAGCGTCATGTTCAGAAAGGAAAGGCTGGATTGGTCAACTGAAGATGAGAGTTGTATTTACAAAACTTTGCTTGTGATATGATCACAAACCATATCTGATAAATGGCAGGACTGAAACTTGAATCTTTATCTACATAATCTCTCTTTTCTTCTTTCATTTTTTTCTTTCTTAATTATTATAGTTTGGCTTGCTTATTTGCTGCTTTCTTTTTCTATTTTCCTTTTGTTTTTATTTTATTTTATTCAAATGATTTTATCATTTCTCATGTAACTCTGTCTTCCTTTATGTTAGTTGTCCTTTCATCAAAATCTCTTCATATGAACCATAAGGGTTCATTAATGTTTTCTATAGGGACTCCAATTGGTAGACTTATCAAAACACCAAAATGTAAAGATATTAAAAGGAACACCTGCTTATGGGGCAGAGTAACAGAGAAAAACAGTGGGACAGGAGCTAAGATCTTTGATGAAAAAGTTGTGGGACCAGGATGTAGGTTCATGATGGGGATTTTGTCAGATGTCAAAGGATTCAAGATTTTCGGAAAGAGAAATGAGGAGAAATGCCCGAAGCAACTATGGGGAGAGAGAACACCCATTCCACTCCCACTTTGTGCTACTTGCAGGCATGGACACTTCCTCGGGTTTATGTTAGGGCTAGAAGTGACTAGAAAAACAATATAAGGAAATGAGACAACAGAAATATATATCCTAGGATTTAGGTGAAGAAGTGACAGGCAGGACTATTTGGCTGCTATTGAAATAGAATACGTTTTCTCAAAGCCTGTGATATTCGAAAACTGTGGAAAAGATTGCATAAAGGCTGGGGTAAACATTTTGGAGATATTAACAGCAGCACCACTGTAGATTTCTATGAATAATTCAAAGAAAGAAATAAGACAAGGGAGAAATTTAACCAGTTGGCATTATTTAAGGGTTAAAGCAGCAGGTGCCATTCAAATATAAGACCAAAAAAAAGAGTTGTTTTAGAAATTTTGGGAGAAATCAGGGTATTTGCACTGTGTGGTCTACATGGACATATGATATTTTCTTAAAGACCAAAGAAGAGACTGCCAGGTATCCATAAAAATGTATTCTGCTCTTCTTTTTTGTATAATTAAGAGATGAATTCAAGGCTGTCCAGATAGCCTACATTTCGAGCTCCCCAGGTAGTTAGGTGTTGCCATGTGACCAAGATAAAACCAATGGATATGAGAATCATTATTAAAATTTTTAATATTTTAATATATTTTTAGAGTTTCTTTATAGAAATATGAAAAACTATGAATTAATTTTTTCACATTTTATACAAGTGTAACATAGTATACCACTGTCTGCATCCTTTTTTATTTACATTTAACATGTAACTAATAGATATTCCACAGAACATAGAAAGCATACTCATTGTTTGACTTTTTCTGTACAGTATTTTATCTAACACTTCACTTTAATGGCTGTTTGGGTTCATGTATTAATTCAATAACTATATATTAAAAGCCTACTATGTACTAGGATTAAACAAAACAGATAAAAATTAAAACCTTCAAGGAATTTGTATTCTAGATGAGAGAGACAAATAATATGGGAACAGTGATCCAATATAAGAGAAGGGCCTTATTCCAGCCTGGCATGCTGGAAGACCAGCAAAGCAAGGAAGTCAACATGCCTGGAGCATGATATGGGAAGGGAGAAAGGTAGAAGATGGAAATAAAGATCAAAGAGCAGCCACTGGCAGTACTTGGATATATTCTCTGAGTGAAATGCAGGCTCATTGAAGCCTTCAAGCAGCGAGTTGATTTAACTTACATTTTTAAATCATTGGCAATATCGTGATAAATAAACTTGTACATATATCATTTACATATGTACAAGTATCTTTGTAAGGGAATTCCCAGATTTAGGATTACGGAGGAAAGGATATACGTTTTCGTAAAATTGACAGATATTGCCAAAAATGTCTCCCAGTGCAGGCTGAATTATTTCACATTCCCACCAGCAATGTATGAGTGTCTGTTTTTGTTTTATATTTATTTCTGTTCTCTTTTTCTAGAGTTTAGGTATGTGTATTGTCATTGTTGTATTTTTAACATAAAAGAGCTTGCTTTTTCTTTTTTCTCTTTGCTTCAGTTCTTGGGATTCGAACAAGCTCACATGAAGATAGAAAAGTTTCCTGTATAAAAGAAGTTTGATATTCTAGAGGAATGTGAGTTGAAAATGTGAGGTCCTCAAGAGTTAGGGTTGGACACCACTCATAAATACAGGAGAAAATATAGCCCTGACATTGATGAAGGAACTTCCGTTTTAACGAAAGAAACACATGTGCATATAGATGCAGATAGAATTGTTAGTTTGCTGGAAACCAGAATTAGACTTTACTTTACAAGATATCTATTCTCTTTCTGAAATGGGGAGCTAGATCATCAATTAAGAATAAAAAAGATTGTGAAAGAAAAAAAAAAGCAAGGGCAGAAGATAAAATATCTCTTATAGGGCATGAGAAGGAACAATGTCTGTTGAAATATAATTCAATTGAAATCGGTGTTAGAACACTGATAAACAGTTGACCATGAATGCATAGTATCCCCAGTTGGCTCAGGTGAGTGATTTTCTTTAGCACAGAAGTCTGTGTAAAGACAAAGAGACACAGACTAGGTGCTTGTAAGGCAGGTGGAATGAAAAGACATCAGGCCGAGGTGTTTAGAAATTCTTCAGGGAAAGCTTAAAGTATTAAGCTGTGAAATCTAAGTGAGAAAGAAAGAAATTGCATGGTAAAAACTTTAGAGAAAATTTTAATTCCCTTCTTTTATTTAGCACTCCATTTCATGACCTGCATCATGCTGTGTATCATCATAGCATAGCTTCTGATATATTAGGTAAAACACATTTTGACCAGTATCTTTAATTAACAAAACTCACAGAATGTAATGAAAAGGAATTCATTTTTTCCCCACACACTCTTTAAAATCTTCTTGCAAAGAGTAGTGCGTCTCTTGCCACAGGATGACACTCAGGCAGTCCCTCAACACTGTTGATCACAGTTTTAAAAAAATAATTCTCATTTTAAGTTGCAAACAGTCTCAATTCAGCAAATAATTAACACTCGAACATGATTTATTTCTTTTCCTCACAAAGATGTGGTTGGATGCATATGAAAAGATTGTTGATTTTCTTTTTTTATGCTATTTCCACCTTTACTACTAGATGTCATTTTCACATTCCTGGTGAAGGCAGAGGAAGGGAACAGTAATAAGAGTAGCAGAGATTCTTTATTGACTGATATTTTCAAATCTCAGCTGTGATCTCTGGGCCTGATCAAAATTTAGGTCTCACTCTCTCCCAAGGGGTGTGGATGTGCTTTCTGATGGTTATTTGTTTGTGATTGCCCCTAGGAATCAGATGATCAACAGTCAACTTCCAGTTTTTCCTCTGTTAAAACAGGAAAGACTTAAAATATCCCTCCTCTCTCCTGGAGGTTGTTGTAGGACCACAGGAAACTCTAATGAAACCTTTACCTCTAATGAGACCACAGGAAACTCTAATGAAACCCTACCCTCAGTGGGAGTTCAGTTACTTTCTGACAAAGCCTTTTCTCTCTTTCTGCCTATCTCTTTTCTGCTGCCTTAGGCCAATGAAAAAAGCCTCTTGTCTTCAAATTCCTCAGTCGTGCATCAGACACCAGTATACTCCGTACCCCAAATCCAGAGGATATATATTAAGGTCATCTATTAATCCCATGGATGCCCAACCTCCTACGTTGAAGAGAAGGAGAACAACCTACCCATTCCTTCGCTATTTTTTGGAAGATTAGACAGGTGAGGCTTAGAGAACATATTTCTTTAACCAATTCTCTTTACAAATTCTCTTTCTTCCTAGTTTTTTTTATACTTTATATGTGGGTAGCTGGGCCATCCTTAAGTTGTATGGGTCCCTGAGTCAATAGTTTTTGTGGAGATTTTGTCTATAAAACCATTTGATTAAAAATATTTTATGTAATTCATGAGTCAATGTGATGTGTAATGATTTATCAATGAAAATTTAGAATAATGAGTAGAGAAAGTAAATCTATATTTTTGTTAATTGTCTAATCGGGCCATAGTGATACTAAATGTAGTATTCAAGCATCATCTTTTCATCTTCAGGTCCTCAGGTCCAGACACCATCTTTTCATCTGCTTTATTGTAAAACACACCATTGCTGGTTAATATCATAGCTCCTATTGAAAGAAAACGGTAGCAATAGTGTTAATTCACACAATGCTCTGGCTTTTTTGAAAATATTCATTTCAAAACAATATAGACCATTTTGCCTCTAAAGTTCTCTAATACTATGTATTTAATTTAGGTATCTCATTATACATGATTTGTATCATCCATCTTACTGTCCAGGAATACTGGTTTCAAGGAATTATCCGAAAGTTTGTTACACTGTTTTGTTGACCACAAATGCAAGTCTTACTCAGGGTAATTTTAGAATAAACGTTTTCCAACCATGTCATCTCAAGAACTCTTTATGCCATAATTACTGCATTCCTAGAATGTGATATCTTTGGAAATTGGCGGCAATCCCTGACTTCTAGAACCATGGATACGTATAGGAGAGGAAAGGAGCCCAATGTGAGAGCAGGAAGAGTGATGCCTTTGGAACAAGATTGCTCCTCCCTCATCCAGCACAGCTTAAAGGCTGTTCCTGGAAACACAATGTCACAACGTCGATTGGCAACATGATTGAATGGATCCATTGGTGCTGCAGAGGATAATCTTAGAATCTCTTGAAGGACATATGTCTGGTTACTCTTAGAGGACTGACTAATCCATGGAGCAGAGTTTGTGGAGGGTGAGGTGACAGCCTTGGGTGCTTGTAGCGGTAGATAAACAAGTTAAAAGAGGCCCACTGCTATTCTGTCAACCTCTGTTGCAGACTGGTGCTATTTAGCACCATAGTCAGAACATAGATGAGAGCCAGCCAGCATCAAACGCCACACATACAACTAAAGCCAAGGGGCACTGACAAACCATTGAGAGCCAAAGCCTTGAACTTGTCCTGCGTCTGACCCCAAATCAATGTTTTAGCACCATCTCGAGGCCCAATCTTGTGCAATTTCACACACAAAGCAAATGTTATGACAACCAATGAAGACAATCCTGTTGCCAAGCCACCCTCCCAGATGACTCTATGGGTGCAAATCATGGAATTTCTTAATGTATAGGAAGCGGAAGACTGTGGAGAGTCCCAACAAGTACAAAGGGCTTGATACTCACAGGGGTCTTTATCCAGGCTAGAGTCACCCTACCTGGACTGCACAGCTGGCTCCAAATGGACCTACACACCAGAAGAAAATTTAGAAAATTTTGAGGAAGACATTCCAAAGTACTGAGTTCTTATGTTAGTTTCCAGGGGCTGCTAAAACAAAGGACTACAAACTGGATGGCTTAAAACAACAGAAATTTATTCTCTCATAGTACTATAGAAGCTAGAAGTTTGAAATCAAGGTGTCATCGAGGCTATGCTCCCTCTGAAGGCTCAGGGGAAGAATACTTTCTTGCTTTTTTCAGCTTACAGTGGTTGCCAACAATTCTTGTCGTTCCTTGGCTAGTCAATGGCCTTCTCTTCTCTGTTTCTGTGTCCAAATCCCCCTCTTTTTATAAGGACACCAGTTATTTTAGATTTAGGGGTCACCTTGATCCAATGTGACCTCATCTTACCTTGAGTATATCAGGAAAAAAAGTATTTACAAATAAAATTGCATTCTGAGGCTCTGGGCAGACACTATTCAGTCCAGTACAATATGCCTCCCTGAGGCACAGAGCCCTAGATAAAAGCCTTTCCTGCCAGGGGTCTAAGGACAGGATACAGTGTGAGACACTGAGCTGCACAAAAAGATTTGGAGTATTTTCTTATAAAATCAGCTTGATGTGATCTGCTTCAGACTGATTTTGAAATTTGTACCTTGTTGCTACATCCAAAACTGTCAATTAAATATCTCATTATAAGCATATACATCCAGCTAATGATGGACTTGTAAACATGTTGAGAAAATAATGGCTGTATTAAATAGCTAGAAAGTAAATATATAAGCTATAATCAATAATATGTAAAAAAAAGTTGCAACAATGACATATGAAAATGTAAGGGATGCAGCTACAGATAGTGTGTGACAGTTACACAACAATGAGTATATGAAAAATCACTGAATTATATGTTAGAAAAGGGTAAATTTTATAATATATAAATTTTATCTTAATAAAGCTGTTTTTAAAAATAGTGTAAAAATTGTCAGCCTGAGATGAGATGATTAATTGAAACCCAGGTTTTAGAGTAAATCCTCTTTAAAATGTCTTCAGGAAATTGGAAAGCATAAATTAAAAATTGTAAATTAGCTAAAAAAAAAATCTATATTCTAAGGGATGTGTGTGTATAAAATTCTTTTTTAGAGAAAAAGTTCATATTTAAATGGCTGAATGATAGAGAAAATTAACTATTATTTGATTTTATACAAATACTGACAAAAATTTACATCTATTAAATAGAATAATTTTACTTTCTATATATATATACACATATATAATATGTAATATGTATATGTGTGTGTGTGTGTGTGTGTGTGTGTGTGTGTGCTAAGTGCGTGTGTGTATGAAATCATAGCTAAAAGGAGACCATGACTCTTCCAATTATCAAAGATGAGTAGACTATTTCTTCACAGGATATAGACTAAAGCCAAGTTTTGCTTCCAGCAAGAATACATATTGCTACCTAGTTGAGGAGAGATACACACAGGGTAGAGAGGGCGTCGTTATTAGGTCGTAATCTTATTTAACATCTCTATTAATCATCTAGTGGGGACAGAGATGTAAGCTAATGAAACTTAAATCACAATAAATTGTCAAGTGTTTTAACACCAATTAGTGTAGAAATGATAAAAAGAGACCTTCAGTGATTAAAAGGCAACCACAAAATGAAATTCAACTTGGAAAGCATAATATGGTTGGCAAATAGCCCTTGAAAGTAAAAGCAAAAATGTGTAACTGACTTTAAAGTTACCATTCTAAAGATAAGTGAAGGATATTTAGTGAAGCTCATGAAGTTCTTACTTTTTGCAATGTTGATTTTTATGTCAGTTTTCATATTTCAACTTGGTTTCATTATAAAGTTTTAAGTAGGACACCTTTTCTCACTAGATAGCTTATGAAATTCATGGGCAAAAGATTTTGCCTTTCAATTCATATTTTTCTTGCCACACAATAAAAATTTAAGGATGGTAGGGAAAGACAATACAAGGTTAAAAAAAAAAAAGGAATTTAAAAGGATTACAAGTAAGTTACTTTTATTAACCATCATATAGAAATTAAAATAAAAATGTACAAATATTCAATGAAATCTTTGGAGTAAGTTTGTCCTACAGTGGGTAAAGAGAAATGTTTTAACTAGAGATATTTCAGGAAATGGGCTTTCATTAATACATTAAATAATTATTAATAGTTTTGCAAGCTATTCAGAGTGGATTTAGATTTGAAATTTTAATATAATATCTCCAGTTAATAAAAATGGTGCTAATTGCTATTTGACATACACAGAGAGAATAAAATGTGTAAGCCCAAACAGGAGAACTTGAGTAAACAGTATCTTACACATGTTGAAAACAAGACAACAAGCTCAAAATGCAGTCACTTATGCTAAGCCCCACATCACCAAACTGAGGCTTAATTACAGTTTCAGCTCTCCTAGAAATAGAATCTCACATCAGTCAATCAGTAACTAACTTATCAGCACCAGTGAGGTAATCTGCCTGATAGACCCCTGCCATATCCTAAAGGAAAGTGACCTTACCACAACTTATCTACTTTTTGATAGTATAACTTCTTGTCTCACTTTCTTCTGCCTGTGAAAGTCCTTCATTGTATAGAGCTCTTTGGTTATCCTTTCTATCTGCAAGATGGGATGCTGCCCAGTCCACGGATTATTGAATAAAGCCAATAAGATTTCTGAAATTTAATCAATTGAATTCTGTTTTTTAAGACAAACAACTCTTACAATATGTGAAGAAAGAATAACTACTTTTTCATGTACTTATTTCATTGTGATTTTAATTATTAGCTTTAGGAAGAGCTCCAAATATTAATCTTTACACAAGTTTATTACATATTTTGTCATAGAAATATAAAGAAAAAAACTAGTTTCAAGAAAGAAGTTGCATTCACAAAAATCTCTGCAATTAACAATTTTATGCCTTACATACCTGAGATGTCAAGCCTCAAGAATAACTTTTAATTATACAATCATCATATATATGATATATGCCATTTTTTCACATCTGGATATTTTACATTTGGTAGGTATGAAAGTCATCTTTATAAAAAGTAATTATTTCATCTTCAGTGTATAGACACCTTCCAGAAATCTTAAAATAGTATGCTTTTATAGAAGATGATAAACAATAAAATATGTTTTTCTTATTTTTCTTATAGTAATCAATTTCAAGAATATATATAGATATATAACTACTTTGCACAAAACATTGATTACTTTTAAAACAAGTGAGAATAATTTGTTAATTAATAAAATTGTTAATTGCAGAGATTTTTACGAATGCAACTTCTTTCTTGAAACTAGTTTTTTTCTTTATATTTCTATGACAAAATATGTAATAAACTGGAATCAAAGGTGCTCCACTAAAATATTCAAATGGTTGAAAGAGGCAAAGATGTTTTAAACTATCTTATAGGAATTGGTTAAGTTACTCATTTTCATAATTTAATTTAGAAAAATACAAAAGTACAGTGACTGTAAGTTGTAAAATTGAGTAACAGTAATATCTAAAAATCAGTCTATGCTGAGTAATTTACATCAACATGTATTTCTTGCATATCTTTACTCTATATGGTCCTCACATCAAAGATGATAACGTGAGAGCAAGGAAGAAATAAAATCAGAATAAAAAGCTGTGAATTTATCTGTATTTATAGCTAGTCACCCCAAAATACACTTGGCTATACAATAAATTTTATAAACAAAAATTATTTTCGAATAATAATTTAACTCTGGAAGATGTCTATTGTGACCTTTTAGAAATATAAAACTTAATCTATACTTTTGCTCTAAGAATGAACTTCAGACAATGTCAGTGACATCTCTAAAAAAAAAAGGTAGAAATGGCTATGAAACCACAAAATGAAAAGAATGGACCATAGATATGGAGAACTATGTCTTGACCCTAAATTTTCATTTTGTCCCACACATTTGATTTTGTTTATAATGACATCAAAATTTGTTCTAGTTTAATCTTTTTAATTTTTTTTTCTGAATTATAGGTGCATTTCAGCTAATTATAGAATATGCCTCCCCTTTAGTTTCTTGTGTGGTAAGACATTTATTAGTTTCATTATTTCCTCCACAGCACACTTCAGCACGAATCCAGGCATCTTTTGGCATCATCTAAAATGAGAGTCCTATTCTAGGCTCCTAAAATATTGAGAGTAGTGGTCACAGTGGAAGTGCTATTACCATAGATATAAGGCATTCTAGAGTTCCAAAGAATTTTAGAAGAAGAACCTTTCATAAGAAGGTTAGTCTATGTTTTGTAAACAATAGTAAATCCTTTGACTAGGTGGATCATAAAAAGCTATGGTCTCCTCTAAAAGAAATGGGTGTTGCCTCAGCACTTGATTGTCCTGATGTGCAGCTTGTATCATGGACATGAAACCACTGTCAAGACAGAACATGGAGAGTCAGATAGTTTCCTATATGCAAAAGTGTCAGACAAGGGTGCATTTTATCTCCCTAGTTATTTAATCTTCATGCAGAACATATAAGAAAAACTGGGCTAGACTCAGAGGAAGAAGGAGTGAAAAATGATGGAAGAAATATCAATAACTTAAGATATGCAGATGACACAATCTTACTGACACAAAGTAGAAATGATCTGAAATGACTTCTGATGCAAATGAAAGAAGAAAGTACCAAAGCAAGACTGCATTTGAACATTAAGAAGACAAAAATCATGACTACAGAAGAAATATAAAACTTTAACTTAAATGATGAAGACATCAAAATTGTTAAAGATTTTGCTTACCCTGATTAAGCCATCAATTCAAATGCAGACTGCCTCCAAGAAATCAAGAGAAGGCTGAGATTTGAAAGGGCAGCAATAGAAAGATTAGGAAAGATCACCAAGAGTAAAGATGTGTCGTTACAGACCAAGGGTAAGACCATTCATACCTTCATATTCCCAATTACTACATACAGATGTAAAAGTTGGATAGTGAAGAAGGCTTATAGGAAAAAAAAATTGATTCATTTGAAATGTGGTGTTAGAGGAGGGCTCTACACATACCCTGGACCACCAGAAAGATGAACAAGTGGGTCCTAGAGCAAAGTAAGCCTAAAACATTGCTGGAGGCAGAAACGACAAAACTAAATCTGACCTACTTTGGGCACATCATGAAAAGATAAGGTTCTTTGGAAAAGACAATAATGTTGCAAAAAAATATTAGACAGTGGGAAAAGAGGGAGACCAAATATGAGATGAATTCCCTCCATAGAATAAGCCATAGGCATGAATCTTCAAGAGCTGAGCAGGGTTGTTGAGAACAAAACAGCATGAAATCACTAGTTAATAGCGTCACCAGGCATGGTGACTCAACAGCACCTAACAACAATAAGGCATAATTAAGCCCAAACTCAAAACTATTGTCATCTTTTTGCAGCAAATTCATTGCTTTCTCATGGATCCTGAAAACCTTAGTAAAGTTTGGGATTAGAATAAATTATCTAGAGTAGCTTAAGACTGAACTTTTGTCAATTTGTGCCCATCCTAACTTAAAAACCAGAACTCTAACACAACCCCAGGTAGAGAGGCTTCAGTTGCCAATGTTATTCCTGGTGTCTACAAACAGAACATTTTAGTGTACTATCATATGATGGGTTCCAGGCATGCTAAGTCTATCTAAAAGCTATGTTAGAGGTTTTTTAAAAGCAAATTTGAAAGATGAAATGATCTAACTAAACATTAGTTTACAAGTATGATGTGAGGATAATTATTTAAATATGCTATGCATGATGTAGGTAAAATCAGAATAAAGATTCCATGTTCAAAAGTTGGTAATTATTTTATAAGAGTAATAAATTTTATTTATTGATTAACTCCTATATGGCAAGCACTGTACTCAATGTTTAGATATGTCACTGCTGGAGTGAATGTGAAATCTGGCGACACCCCAGTGGCATGGAGAAGGAAGGGGAGGTAGATATTAGAGTTCAGTGACAGTGGACGGTGGACGATGGTGTTGTATGTTGTTCCTTGGTTCTTCCCTGTCAACACAGCAAAGAATTACAGGTCAGCAAGATTTAGAAGAAGTAAAATTTATTGAAAGTACATTTTAGAAGGAGATGGGTCACAGTAGAGAAGGCTGCAGCCTTTTGGAATTTGGGAGGCAAAGAGATAAGATAGTACACCCCAAAGGGAGGGGCGGGTTTCCAGCCAGGATGCTGTAACAATGCAGAGATGAGAAGATCTGTTTATATTTGGGCCCTGATGGGAGAGCCTAGATGATCCATATGTGAGGTCACCTTGACCAAAAATTGGTTGCTATATAACTTTTTGCCTACTGCATGTGTGCTTACCTAGAATTCAGTCTGCTATAATTAGATTCATGAACTTCTAGGCATAGTCATGATATTATAATGATGGTATAATGAGAATGAAGTTATGGGCAGTACTTTCTGTGCATGCGTTTGTAGCTGGTTTAGGTAAGCAATTCATATGGCCTTTGTGTTCTACGATTTGGGGTAATTTATAACCATAAAAGAGAGGTATCTCTGGGAGGTCCTAACTTAAGGAAAATCTTCAAGGGAAGTTTCTATGGTTACAGAGCTGGGCCTTGGCTCCTGTCCTCATACTTGACTAACTACCTAACAGATACAATCCCACATTTAATCCCTACAGCTACTCTGTAAGGTACTCATTTTTACCTTTAACAAATAAAATGGGGAATCTGAGCTTATGAATCACATTAAACTAGATTATGCTACCGTGGTAAACAAACACATACAAATCACCAAATTGCAGAGAATTAAGGCAACAAATGCTAAAATCTTACACTCAGAAAGTCCGCTGTGAATCTCACAGTCTCTGGAACAGCTGCCTTTGACGTGTCTACTCAATGACCCATCCAACCAAAATGAGCCTAGGAAACAGTCTTGCATGGAGAGACTTGTGGATACTAATGAGCACTCCAAGTCTAACTTGGTAGGTTGTGGTAGAGTTTGACCCTGTACCAAACCTGATGCCTTTTCTTTGTGGGCACACAGCTTGATGAAATTTTCCAGCTTGCTTTCCAGTATTGCGATTGAGTTCTAACAATGAAATATGAGAACTAGTGATGAATTTCATTCCCAAACCTGTTTCATACTCCATTCTCAGGCATAATCCCCCAGGTTCTTTATCCTCCCACCACTGTGATGCAGATAAGCACAGGGACCCTGGAAGTCATGTGTTGAGGGACCTGACCCAAGTTGAAGAGAATCTGGATCCTTGAATCAGTTCTCAGAAGGAGTAGCCGCAATGAGGGACACCCATGACATATATTCTTAAACGAGGAATAAATTGTTATCTTGTTGCAGCCACTAAAATGATTATAGTTTATGTAATATAGCTTCCTCATGTCATCAATTCTACATACATTTTTTTTTTCTTTCTTGAAAATATAACACCTCATATACAATCAAAGTTGTCTTAAAATTATTTGGTAGTACTTTTTCCTTCATTATAAAATAATGTTAATTCTCGGAGTCAAGAATGTCTTAGATTTCATGAAATATGGTAATCCACAGGTCACCCTGATTTTAAAATCCATGGTCTTAATCACTACCTACATTATCTATCCCCTTAAGTGATGGACTGCATTATGTTAAGATAGCAATTTGGTTCATGGCATTAACGCTTTGTTATCAGGTTTCATTTCAGAGAGTTTCTTCCTTCTTGTTCAACAATTCACCTGGGAAAACATGGGCATTATGTAGACATCTTTTTAAATTGCATTCCAAGTATGTAGGTACAAATTGATTATGTGTTTTCTGATATTTAAAAAAATCTAAAGCTCATAATAGAAATTGAAAATATTCTACGTTTTTCAGAGAGAAGCTGCCATGTACTCACAATTTGAATAAGGTTTTTCACAAATTAAAATGATACCTACCATAAATTCGAGTTCAAATATTCATAGTGATAAAGACCACAACAGGATAAAATACACATGCCAATAAAGATCAAACGACCATTTGTTGAAGTCAACTAATTCTATTATTGAGTAGTAGCAGCCTGGTTAGCATGATAAGAATATAGACTTTTGATCCCTGTCTGTAATGTACTAGCTTTGTGAACCAGTGAGTGATAGTTAAACCCACCAAATCTAGTTTACTCATCTATAAAATCACAGTAATATATATTTTATGAGTTATGTGAGGATTAATTATGGTATATTGATAATAAGTATTGAGTAAATGCTAGATACTTCTCTGCATCCCCTTTAACTTACAGGATTTTTAGTTGAACTTTTACATTTATCTGATTTACGACTTGCATAGATGAAAGTGAATGCAAAATTAGCTGCAATCCCACATTGCTTGCTTCAACGAAAAAGTGAAAACCAAACTAAACCTTTTCCTGTGTGCCTCATTAGCTCAGTAAAATCTAATTTTCTCTAATTTCTTTCACTTCCTATGGGAAAAACCAAGTGATTATTGGAATTCATAGTCACATTTCACAATCTTTCCATACCTCTGTGGATTTTTACCTCGTAAGACAGAACCTGAATTTCAGTTTGATTCAAGACCACAGAGGTGAGAAGAAGGTGATATTTTATTTTGTGGGGAAATGACAGAAACTTCATTCATCCAATTATAAACTTTTCTCAAAGTTGCTAAAATCTCACAAAGGAATTGGACACTATTATATCTATGGATAAAGAAATAGGACATTTCCAAAAACAGAGGCCATAACGACTCTTCTGGGGTAGCTATACTTCTATCTTTCTTAAATAAGGAAAAATAAACGATTGAATCAGATGGCTAAATATCTGTTAGAATGCCTTCTACTTATTATGAGCTAGAAGATATAACTAGAAAATCCATTTTTACAAGTAGTTATGATGATGTTTTCTCATAATGCTAGCAGTTTGCAACCATCTCAGATCTTATAATACATTGGCGCCAAGAAATTCAAAAGAGTGTCAATGTTCTTTTTTATAATTTATTAAAAAAGGAACTTTCACAGCAAAATTTTCCACTGTAGACCAGGATCTGGAGAAAGAGATGTCACTGTTTGCTGTCTAATTTAAGAACAAAACAATGATTATAATGAAGTCACCCTTATAGAAGTAGTACTGGTTTAAGGAACTATGTAAGTAACCTGATGAATTTTCAAAAATATTGGAAGTAGGAAACATTAGGACAAGATTGAAGTACTATAAATTTATTGGATGAGGACTTGGGAGTATTATCACTTGGATATTAAAAGAAATGAGACAGTCAAAGATTGAAGAGGTTAGTTGTATTTTTTAAGAAAAGTTTTACTAAAGCATAATATGTATGTAACAAAATATTCTATGTAATAATTACATAAACATATAGACAAGTGCAGAAATAATAACTGTACAGATCACTTAATTCTCATGACTGAGCAGACTCAGGTAACCAACAGACATATCAATAAATAGAACATTGTCAAATATCTTCCATTATCCCTTAAAGTCACTATGTCCCCCTAAAAAACACACGCTGACTTTTATCATCACTTAGTTTCGCTCGTTTTCAACTTTATATAAATGGGATTATATAGTACGCACTGTTTTGTGACAGCCTTCTTATATTTAACATTACTTTTTGAGATTAATCCTTGCAGTAGTTTATTCAGTCTCATTGATTTCTAATATTCCATTAAACGAATACACAATATCATTATGCATTCAAGTACTGATAAGCATTAGGGTTGTTTCCATTTTGGGGTCCTTTCAAGGAGTATTACTATGAACATTCCTATTCATGCTTTTTCGGTGAACATATATGCACAATTCTTTGGTGTATACCAAGGAATAGATTACTGAGTCATGATGCATGTATATTTTTAGTATTCACGATATAGTTAAACAAATTTCCAAGGTAGTTTAGTTGTTTTAAATTCTGCCGCCTCCATCTTGTCTGGTTCTGATGCTTGCTGTCTCTTCAAATTGTGCTTTGTCGTTGTTGTTTTGCCTTTGTCATATCTTGTAATATTTTCTTGATAGTCGGACATGTTGTACCAGGTAAAAGGAGCTGCTATAAATAGGCTTTTAGTAATGTGGTGAAATGAGGAAGGAAGGCAAGCATTCCATAGTCCTGTGATTAGATCTCCATCTTTCAGTGAGCATATTGCTTCTGGACTGTGAGCATCTCAAATGTTTCTCAGGTATTTTCCTCCCTGATTGGTAGGACAGCATGGCTAGAGTGGGTAGGGATTAGGTATTTTCCTTCCCCAAATCAGTTAGGCCCCTATAATACCGCAGCATGTTAGGCTCTAGTTAACTAGTTTGCTCTGAGGACGGGCCTTGTTAAGAAAAGCTCTCAGGTAAATTTGAAAATGGCTCCTTTTCTTGTCCCACCTGCCTGAAGCCCAATGGGATTTTTCTAGGATATTTACTATGGGAATCCACTCAAGCTCCTGGAGGTAAATCGTATAATATTGTATTACTGTATTACGGATGTCCTCCTGTGGCAGGACCCCCTTGGAGATTTTAACTCTGGAAGTTGCCTGCATTGTGCCTCCAGCAATTTGTCAGTTACAGCTCAGGTTTCCCTCCTGCAGCATTAGCTCTGCAGTGGTTTCCTCTGCTGAGTCTGTGCTCAGGAAAAGCCCTGACTCCTTCTATTTGCCTGTATCTCTCCAATCTTGGGGACAGTGGTTTGCCCTGTGTCCTTCCTTCTCTTAGGAATCCAAGAACAGCTATCGATGTTTCAGCCTGTTCAGCTTTTTTACTCTTTAGGACAGGGAGTGGTGACTTCCAAGTTCCTTACATACAGAACTAGAAAATGGAAGATTTTACTGTAGATTGTATAAATTTCTTCTTGGCTTCCTAGATCTGTCTCTATGACTTTAGAATTCAGCAAATATCACAAGTGTAAAAACTAAAGAGTGTCAGACTCAGTCCTCTGTTTCTCTTTTTTTTTCATAGAAGCTGATCCCCAAATACTTTAATTTGTGTTTACTTTTTGTCATTTTATCCCTGTGAGACTCCTTAATGCTCTGCTGTTTTTCATACACTTGGGCACTGCGTTACTTTGTGCAACTAATATCCTACACTCTAATGGGGGGTGGCGGGAAGGGGTGGGGGAAGTAAGCAAGAAAGAAACTGCCAGGTGTTGTCATATCTCTCCAAAAGATTTTGCTTTGCCTTCTTGGAAATCTTGTTATCTTAAGTCCAGCAGCTCTCTAATATTTTAAAACACACATACATTTTAAGTTTTCTCTGTCTTTTCCAGTCTGGCAGGAACATAGACTTGCTAGAAGTCTTTTTATACTTTTTAGAGATGTCTACTTAAATTGTTTCTAACAAATTCACTGACATGTTCCATTTTTTTCTCTCAAATTATATCTTCATTACATCTAAAAGGGTTACCAAGTATCACTTTCATTATCATACAGTTCAAAATATTTACAATTTCTATTGTCATTTTTTTTAGACTCAAGTTACTAAAAGGGTTTGTTATTTTTTTAGACATTTGAGAGTTTTCCAGTTATCTTTTTGTTATTGATCCCTAGGCTAGTACTACTGTGGCCAGAAAATTTATTCTGCATTATATCAGATCATTTTAATTTATTAATATATGCTTTATTGCTCTGCCTGTAATTAATTTTGGTAAATATTCCAAGCATACTTGAAAAAAACATGTTTTTCAGTTGTTATTTTTGGTATTCTATATCAATTAGGTTTAATTTTTTAAAAAACATCATTTTGTCTCATTGTCTATATTTTCACTATTTTTTGTCTTCTTGTTCTGGTACAGAGAGAAATATGTGAAAAGTTTCCCAATATATTTGTGGTAATGTCTATCTCTTTTTTATTTCTGTCAATTTTTGCCTTATATAATATCGACCTATGTTATTATATACGTACATTTAGAATTGATGATCCTCTTGACAGATTGACCCTATTATCAGGTTGAAATATCTCTCTTTAGTGCTAGTAATTCTTCTTGCCTTAAAATCATATTTGATGTCAGTATAGCTATATCAACTTCTTTATTGTTGTTTTGTTTTGGTATATTTCTTATACATTTAAAATACACTCTTCTGTGCTTTTTAATTTCAGGTGTGCCTTTTTAATGCAGACTATATTTAGATTCTATTTTTTGATCCAGAATAACCATCTTTTATTTAATTGTTTATTTGCCTTGGAATTACTGTAATTATTTATATATTTGGATTTGTGTATATTTATAGCATTATAATGTTTTACTCTCTTCTTTCTTGCTCATTTTCTTTTTTCTTTATTTTTACACCTACAGCACCCAATATTCCTAGATGGCCTCCCATCCAGGTATTAACCCAGACTGACCCTGCTTAGCTTCCAAGATCAGACCAGATAGAGCATGTTCAGGGTGACATGGCTATAGACTTCTTGCTCACTTTTGAATTGATCAAGTTATCTTTAATTTATTTTCCTTCTCTATGACTTTGTTAGTTGGAAGCTCTTTTACTACTTTATTTACTCAAGAAACTACAATGTGGATCTTTGACTCGGTAAAGTTTAATATCAATGAGTACTTTCCCTACAACCCCTGAGGAGCTAAAAGTTTAAAATAATGTGACATAAATCCCCTCCTACCTTTTGTGCTATTGTTGCCAAGCATTTGAATTTAACTACACATGTAATTCCAACAATATACATTGTTATTTATATTTTACGTATTTAGAATTTTCATCATTCTTTGTATTTTTCTGCATTTTCATGATCGTGTTCAGGGTAAGCAAGAGAAGCTAAAAATTAAACATAGGAGATAAATCAAGGAAATTTAAAGAAAAGGACAGAGTATTAAAATCTATTGATTTACTACTACATGACGGGGAGAGTGCACTGTGTTAATAACAATAAAATTAAGCACTCATTTTCTACATACCATGAGCCAGGCACTATCCTAATTCTTTATAGTCAGTACACCTTTAAAGCTTCAGAAAAAACCTTCTGGAATTTGGTTTAGCCCCTTATGTGTATAGGAACTAGGTAAAGCTCATTGTTCAGTCAATAAATAAACATTGTGTCCTTTCAGGTGCTCGAAACTGTTTCAAGTGCTGTGGATATAGTAAAGAAGCAGACAGGCAAAATCCTGGTCACTGGGATGGCTACCTTCTGCTGTGAGGAAATAGGCAATAAAAATAAACAAGTTAACATAAGAACAATTATATGATGTGAGAGATATGATAACTGCTGTAGAGAAAATAAAGTATATGTTTGTTTTTCTATTTTATATTTGAGCAAATTCCTGAAGAAAATATTAGGCAAATCAACTAGGGCTCAGAAAAGTTAAAAATTCCAAAAATTTATAAAACTAATAAAATGCTGAGTCAGTCTTCTCAATTACAAAGTCTAGGCTTGTTCCACTGGTCTGTAGAAGGAGGGAGACTAAAAGAAGGGAGTAATAAAGGGGAAAAAAAATCAGGCCTCAAGGTAATTTTAGCCTTTTCCAGATTAATTTTTTTCTAAACGTTTCTCTTCGTTTTCTTATCTCATCTATTCTGCTTTCTTGCTTTATGTTAAGGTAGATTCTTATTTCTGAAAATCAATGTATGGAATTATAAAATTCTAGAATCGTAATGGAACTTTAAGCTCGATAGATGATAGATGATGATAACAGATAGATAGATGATAGATAGATAGATAGATAGATAGATAGATAGATAGATAGATAGATATAGATAGATGATAGATGATAGATGATAGATGATAGATAGATAGATAGATAGAGCTACTTAGTTATTCATATAATCAACCTTTTTATGTTGTATATGAAAAAACAAAGGTACAAAAATTTTAAATTTACTGAAAGTTACACTTAAGAATCGTTCCGGTTTCTTGTAATCAGTTAATCAATACCAATTAAAAATACATACTTTGATGACAAAGAGCAGTGAACTTTATGTAAAGTGGAAAAATAAATTGTGTTTTAAAATACCTATTGTTCATATGTTTTTTTTTCTGTATCTCTCCCAAAACTTCGTTAAAAACTATTTTGCATGGAAAGAATCTCATTGTAATGAGAGGTGAGAGAGGGGGAAACTAATAAAAAGTAGCTGAATTCCGTCAAAGAGTAATCTAGTAGGCAGTACGTAGGGTTGTCAAATAAAATAGAGAACGCCCAGTTAAGTGTATCAAATAAGTAATAAAATAAGCAACATTTTTTTAAAAAAATAGAAATGTCCCAAACATTGCATGGGAGAGTTATAGTAAAAAAATAATAATAATTTTATCTGAAATTTTTATTTGACTTAAAATTCAAAGTTTCTATTTGTTAAATATGGCAAACCTAGCATAGGAACAGCTCATAAGATGATACAGAAACTAAACCAATTCATCAGAAGGAGAAGTTGGAGTCAAAAGGAAAACAGACTACCATGAAGCAGGCTGTCTTACTACTTTCTCTGACTTCAGGAGTTTAAATTTTAAAAAGGAGTAAATGGAATATTGGGAGGTTAAAACAATTTAATCTAGCTTTTGGGAGTGGGGCAGAAAATCCCACATGAAATCTGAATTATTTTTACAAGAGAAAACTTTATATGACATTTTTTACTCTAAAAGCAGTATGTTGATGGGGTTCCTAGATTTAATTTATTGATTAAGCTTTAGTATCTCTCTTGTCTTAATCTCTTTTCACTAATACTTTGGAAGATGCTTCTGGCTCTATTTCTTTATTTTGTAGAGATAAATCTACATATAACTGCTGCTTGCAGACGCCAGAACACCTTTGAATGTACCTAACTACCTCATCTTCAAAGGGTTCTAAAGAGAACAGTTTTAATGATGATTGCTAATCATTATGTTAATTCTTTTATAAATGTAATTATCACTTTCATAACATACTTTAGAAAACATCTCATATATGCCCATCAATTGATATTTCTAAATCTAAGTAAATATATATATACATGTATATATAAAGCTACTCTGAGTTATACATGCAAAGTAAAAATAATTTTACTATATTTATGAGCAAACTCTTCAGTACTTGAAACTGTATTGTGCAATTTGTTATGTAGACATAGACTTTCTGTTAAAAAGTATTTATTAACATTGCTAAAGGTATAAGAACAAAATTAAGCAATAAACAGAAATAATTTTACAAAAATATAAATTTATATTGTTATCATTTTTAAATGATTAAAACTTTGGCACAGTTTACTATGATACACATATTATTTGCCAATTAAGTATTACTTAGTTATATTTATTGATTGTGTTTCTTTATCATTTAGCCAGTTTTATTGAGAATAACTAGGAAGGGTGATCCAAATCTGTAATTAAGCTTAGATTATTCATTTTTGTTTTGCAATGTCATAATGAATTTCTCATCTATACAAAATTTCATCATTTGAGTAAAGTGTTTAAATTTTTTCACGACTGTAATAAGACTATACAACATGATGAAAAACAAAACCATATGGAGGTAGCTATAATTATTAACAACTATTAAATAGAAATTATTTAACAAACTTGTTTTTACACAGCAATAGAGGCTTTGAGTTCACTAAGCTTGTCAAAAATGTTTAAAATCAGTTTGTATTTATATTCCAGTGCACGGCTTCTAAAGGTCATTTTTCTAAAGCATGCACAAAAAAGCAAAGCAGATCCATTTATTTTCATATTACCCTCTCATCAAAATTAGGGGTTAACTGCCAGAAGGAAATATGGTATAGGTGACATTTTCTAAGGCAATGACATCTACTTTACCTAGAACTTTTAATATTTTTGACAAGAGGTAGAAGAAAAAATAATATCCGACATTTAATATTTTGCCTATCTGTGCTTCATACTCAGAATCGGCCCATGGGCAGGGAAGCCAAGCACCTACTCGTCACCCCTAGCTGACAAGGGGAACCATTTTCATACTCAGAAAAGATGTATTTGAAATATATCTAAGGAAATATTAATGAAAAGACTATTTACAAAGTGTGGGTGATTGAGGAAACCAGAAAAGTTGGGTGAAGCATCTCGAGACTGCCAAGACCTGTTCATACTTATAAATCTGAAGAGGCAAGAGGATGGAGCAATTACTAGAGCCTGGAAAATGTTAACTGTGGTTATATGAGAGGGCTCCCAAGAAGAAGCTATGATGTTTAATAGACTTGGTTGTAGCTAGAGGAATATACACCCCAATCCTACCTAAAATGGTTAGGATTCTTTACCAAGTGGGGTGACCCAAACCTTTATTCCTGGGATCTGAGCCCTGTTTTTATTAGACTGCTGCCATGTTCAGTTGACTAAAGGGCTAGTAAAAGGTACTAAAAGCCAGCGAATCCTTTGGTCCCAGACATTGTATTCCTTGTCCTACTGTGTAGCAGCCATCCACCTTCTCCTTGATAATGAAGATCAATCCCTTGCCAGGGTAGTCATCCCGCTCTCTGAATGACATGAGGAGCACAGACTGCAATTTCAGTTTCTTATTTAAAGGAGTGTAACTGTATTCCCTAGTAGAAGCATTTCTACCTTGGACATTAGGACTTCCAAAGCCACTAAAATCAAGGTCATGGAGACAGTAAGCAAAAATTCTTCCAATGATTTGTTTTGTGCAATAAGAAGAAGAGAAAACACTCTGATCCCCATCCCTTAGTTTCTCTATTGTATATAGTCCAGCTATAACACCATATAGTGGCTTCTGGTCTATGGAATAAACACCATATAATAAACTGAGAAAGTCATGACCTCAGAAAGACTTTTTCCCTAGTCAGTGCTATAACTGAACTTTTAGTAAGCTGTTTCATCATTCTATAAAGCCAGTAAAGTGGTGATGTTATGTAGCATGTTATAGAAATGGATATTTGAAAGTCTCTGAATAGTGTTGCTGGCAGAAGTGTTACTGGCAGGAAGGAATGTTGGCATTCCAGATATATATATACACACACATATGTATACATATATATATACACATATATATATGTTTGTGTATGTATACATATATATGTATATATATATACACACTTATATATATGTATATATATACACACTTATATATAGCTATATCTCTCTATATATATAAGAATAAATATGATGAAAGAGGTGTGTGTATACATATATATGTGTATATATATATGTGTGTGTATACATATATGTATATATGTATATATGTGTGCGTGTATACATATATATGTATATATGTGTATATATATACACACACATATATACGTATATATATGTGTATATATATACACACTTATATATATGTATATATATGAATAAATATGATGAAAGAGGCTAATATAATCAGCCTACTACCAGATGAATGGCTATTCTTTTGGGAAATAATACTATATCAGGTGCTCAGCATTAACCTTTGGGGTCCAGTAATAGCCAGATTCTTGGTGAGGATAATTCTGGGATATAGAAATCATGCATGGCCTTTATGGTAACCTCCATGCTATATAAATCTATCAAGCAAGAAAAAATTGTCTAGGAAAGAGTAAATGACACCCATCTGAACAGTCACAGTATCTTTGTATTTAAACATTTTCTGATGCTCATTTACAGTAAATACGTTATCTTCATCATTGGTGCCTATACTCAGAAATCTATTCAATTACCTGTTGCCCGTATTTATCACCAATCTTTCAAATCTAGTTCTTTTAAAAGACTTAACTGGTCATCCAACACATTTGCTAGCATAGACATTTTCCTTAGTCTCTCTTTTCTCATGAAGGCAACAAACAGATGCACTGCCTCAAGTTCTGTCTGCTGGGAGAAATTCCCTTTACTGCAGCTTTCTGACTTCTCGGGAGTGGGGCTATCCACTTCCAGGTGGTGTCAACATACTGTGTAGGTACATGCTTTTTCCTCCAGCATAAAGTGGTTATAGACAGCTCCTCGTGAAGCCTGAGTTGTCATATGAAGCAGAGGCAATAAAGCAGAAGAAACAGGTACGGTGGATGTCTGAGTTACCTGTCTGTGCAGTGTACTTGTTTTATCCAGTCTGGTTTTGTTTTGTTCTTACACAGTTTATCTCTAGTTTTCAGCGGAATATTGGAATACACACCCAATTTTATGACTTAGTGAATTAGATAATGCCCAAATCATCATGATCATTTTAGGTCACGCTTTTAATTTGCACTTTATTAACAGGAATTTGAATTCTAGAAACACCAAAAACAACTTTTCAAATGGTCTCTGAGGTCAGCAGGTAGGGCATTTAATAGTGGCAATATCTAGATCAACCTGGGTGAGGGGATATCTATACTGTTGAACCCACAAAGGCTTTTATCCTTGGAAAAAGAGAGGATGGTAATATAAAATTCTGAGTCTGTGCCATGTTTTCTTTTTAAGGCCTGCCAGAGGCTATACTGCAAGTTCCTGTTTCTTGTTTTTTTTTTTTTCTACTGCAGTGAGTGACAAATTTTTCTATAATGGGACGGATAGTAAATATTTTAGGCTTCATGGTCAATACAATCTCCGTCACAATTATCTATCATGTAGTAGCATGAAAGCATCCATAGACAATAAAAGAAATAGGTAGCTATATTCCAATAAAAGTTGCTTTATAGACATGGAAATTTATATTTTTCATCATTTTCATATGTCATGAAATATTATTATCCTTTTGTTGTTTCTTCAACTATTATAATAATATAAAAACTACTTTTAGCTCATAAGTCATTCAAAAACAGATAATAGGTCTAATTTGACACCCTTATCTACTAGGTCATGTAGCTCAAGTGGCAGGGCAGCTTGAACTGCAGGCTAGACCTGTTGAATAAGTTGTTCTTGCTTCAAGTCTCCTCAAAATAACAGTTTTATGGGTTATCCATTAAAATATTGAAGTGGCATACCAGAATGTGGAATAAGTTGCTTTGAAAATCCAAAGACACCATGAAGCATAGTGAGTGATTCTTTCTTGATGGTAGATATTGGAGCAATTTATCTCTTCAGAGGATATTTCAATATGATTAAGAACCACAGTTTCTTAGTGACTTTACCAATGCGGCAGGCCCTTAAACATTTATAGAGTTTATCTTTCATCCTCTGTCATACATGAATCCTACTGGGACATCTAGAATGTTTATAGCTCCCTGATCACCATATCAATCTGTATAGTACCCTTAAGATAAGTGAGAAGCATGATGTTCTGTGATATCTCCAGAAGATCAAGTTCCCTCTAGATTATATTATACTAGAGAGCTGACAAGCAGACGTAAGCCTATGGCAGTACAGTAAACATATACTGCTGTCTCTTACACATAAATCCCAGTTGCTTCTCATAACATTTGCTTTTAAGAATAACTAAAAAAAAAAAAAAAAAAAAATTCTATTTCATTAGCTCCACATCTAGCAATTTACTTTAGTAAAGATAATCTAACTGGAATGACAACCGAGAATAGTTAACTAAATTTCTGATATTCCACACTTATTCTTTAGGACTCGTCTCCTGTTTGCACCAAAGAGACAAGGTAAATGAAGTGGAGTAAAAATCAGCACCCCTACACCTTTTCTATTTTTTTTTTTTTTTTTTTGGTGATGGTGTTAATCTTTGTTATTTCCCTAAGTATGTAGTATTGTTTGTGGTTGACTATTATATCACGGGGAGAAGGGAGGAGGAAAGGCTGGTCCAGAGTTTTTATGCAGCTCTTCCTATCATAATGTGCTTACTTTATAGATCAGGGTACAGATGTGAGAATTCTTCTAGTTATAATGTATACGCATTCTTACTATTTATTCTGGGACTGGGGAAGTACCAAAAAATGATTTTGAGGTCCTACTGGACTCACTCAAGTGGACTCCATCTATCTCATGACCTACAGAAGCTTCCAGTTGCCTTTAAAAACACAGTGGCATTCGAGTTTCTAGAGATATGCATGAGTCCAGAATCACTATTCAATAACTACTGACAAATATGGATAGCCCCCTTTCTTCAGTGTAACTTACCTTATTACAAATGGCACTGGTGACTCTGGAGAAGACTTTGGGAGATTCATGATGCACACCTATGGCTATATATACACCATGTTTTTACACAGACAACTGGCCTCTTTCAAAGGAATGCTAATTCAATGAGATGGCTTAGTGCTATGAACTAAAAGAGACTGGAAATCCACATTATGGAGATTTCTGCCTACCAGACCTAGTAACACTTCAACCTATTTATGCCAAATAACACTTTAAAACAAAGCCTATTTCATTCCCAGGAACCTTGTGACCAGCTAGCTGTCACCACAGGTCCATGCATGTGAGGAAATTCTAATTACCACTGTTTCCTTCTCTCTCATGCTTCTCATATTTGGTTGCGCATTAGAACCCCTGGTGAGCTTTGAAAAATTTTATGTCTGGTCCTTATCGTTGACCAATTCAATCAGAATCATTGAATGTCGGAGACAGGAATCAGCATTTTTTTTTATGCTTTTAAGATGAGTAAAATGTACAGCGAACTTTGAGAACCACTGTTCTAATTTGTGAAAATGGCGCTTGTCTTATCACTGAAGGTTAATTATTACTACCTGGTCTCTATAACGCTGAGATTTCATTACTCCCACTGAGATCTGAGAATCAGTTTTATAGCATAATCTCTGGTTCAGAGAGGGTAGTCACCATAGAGCTTTTCATTTTCATGTCCAACTCACCAATGCATCCCCTATACCTGGTGAAGAGTTTATCCTCTCATGAGGAATGAAAAGAAAGTAGTGAAACAGATCATTCATGTTCAATACCCTCCAATACTATCATCTCCTTGTATTTTCAAATTCTTTTCTGTATAATATGTGAAGGAAGGTCTGGAATCAAAATCTCATCGACTGCAAACCTAGAAGACTATAAATGCTACTCCACAAAAGCTCAAGTGCTCTAGTCAACTCACTGAATCCTGAATCCTAGAATGCATCTGTATCAGTAAATTCAGTCAAATAAAGAATCACTGTGTTATTCTTGAGCTAACAACCTTAAGGCAGCTGTCATACACATACTCCTGACTTCTGCTGATACAATTGCATGGTCATGGAGCTTATTTATTTATATATTTATTTATTTGTTTTATTCTGTCTGCTCCTGTGTTTTTCCATCAAGTCTATTCCGGGACCTAAATCTCATTACAGACCTAGAAACATTAAGAACTAGATGTGGAAAATAAAGAGAATCAGAACTACCTCGTAGAGCAAAAGAATGTAGCTATTATTGAAAGGTTTCATTCAGGAAAGGCTGGATTCCTTAGGTGTAGAAATATAAGAGTTGTGAGAGAGGCCAATTCTGGCAGCAAAGAAAGTTGCGGGAATGTGTAGTTCAAAGTTTCAAGCCTCATTTATGTCGGCCTAAATATTCCCACTCCAGACTTTAAGGTCTTCTCCCCACCAGTGCCTTATCTTAATATAAGAGAGCTGACAGGATATAGTATTTAATTGGAGCTACAAACTGTTCAAAGTTAACAATCAGAATCCGAGCTTGGTCCTCAGCCTGACCTTTCTTTTTACTTCAAAGCTGTTGTAGAGGCTTTCTGAATTTCCACTTGTGTTCTGAGTTCATCTTAACAGGCTTTCAATTTGTCATTTTCTATGTGTACTCTTTTTGAGAACATCAAAAGCCATCAGCAGACCCTGTAATCATTATAATCACTGTTGTTTCCATAGCAACTACATAGCACCATCACTTGACCTTTCAATGTCTTGCCCTTTACTATTCTTTATTCCTTGTCTCTATGGGGTCATTTGAATAAGTATGATGGCACACATACCATAGTTTGCCAGGGACACATTTCTACTGACAAGGGTGTTATCTATACACTCATCAAATATTTGAGTAAACAATTCAAGAACAAATGAAAAGATTTGTTTCTACAATCTAACTCTTATTCTGCAGGAAACATTGCACACACAAATGAGAAAATTTTAAAAAGCATAATAAAGGGGCTACTTAATATGTTTCAAAGAGAGCTGAGGAAAACCAAAGTGTGGGGAAACTCCCAAAGGAGGTAGTATCTATAGGTGCGGGAAGAAACATTCTGACAGGAGCTGTGCTCTTTGATAAAGGGAAATATTCAGCCTATAACAAAACTGGCAGAGAAGCAACCAGGATAACAAAAAATACAGCATCAAAATCCCTTCTCTCTTTAATTTCTTACCAGTACTTTCTATCTGATGAATCTACTCAGAACCACTTGGAAAGGGCGAGAGACTCCATTGATGTAGTTCTCATTGGCGAGCCTCCCAAACACTAAGGTGAACTATGGAGAGTAGATTTAGAGCTTTAAATGTAAAATGTCCAGTTCAAGATGCTTTATAGATACTCCTTCTATATAAGAACTCTGTTGAAATATATTAGGCTCAAATATTACTTAGGATATTTGTTTAGGTGATATAATAAAAAGCCAAGTGATAGTTTCATATGACAGAATTTATTTGTCATTCTTTGTGTAACATATTACACAAAGAATGACAAATAAATAGTCAGTCCAGCCACAAGACAATGGTTAAATAGTGTTGGGAACCCAGGTCTTCCATCATGTTAATGAACTCTTGTTGGGTATTGGGTGTTGCTCTTATTTACATAATTCATCACTAAATCTGTATCTCACCCAGCAAGAAGGAGTAAAAAGAAAGTGAATGGCATGCATGTTTCCTTTAGTGGGACATCCTGGAAATGAACACATTGCTTACATTAATATTCCATTGGCCAAGATTTAGTCACCAGGTGAGAACCAATAGCAAGGAAGGCTGGATAACATATCTTTAGCTGATTCCCTGTGTGCCCCAGACTTAGAGATTCTAATATTAATAAAGATGAGTAAGCGAATGAATGCTAGGTTAATATCTAACATATTCCCATGTAGAAATATTTTTTTAAGAAAATTCGAAATTATTGTTCAAATATTCAGGACTCATTTATAAGTATAGCTAAATTTAACATAAATAATTGTCTCATTGGATAATAGAATATTAGAACTAGTGAGAAATTTGAAACAATTTGATTCTAAACCCCTTTCACATGAGAATAAAATGAATCCTAGAACAAAAATACGAAAGTTTTTTAAGACAGCAGAGCTATTTCATGGCAGAACTGGGAATGCTCCCAGTACTTCTACTTTATAGTCTCTTTCCTCTCCACTAACCTCTGCTGCTTATTGTGTATACCTAGAGTTTGTATAGGGATGGAAAGATAAGTGCTGCATAGTCTGGCAGCAAGACTCTAACCCATGAGAACCAGTAATCTAATAAGAAAACATGCATGCAAATAAGAATAAAGCAAAACAATAAAATAAATGACTAAATAGAATATTGAAAAAAAGAAAAAGTAGTGATTTCCCATGTGTGAGAGATAAGATTTTCAATTCATGGGATATATTTTGAATGAAATATATCTTTGTAATAAGCTTGAAATAATTATAACTTTAAAAAATATAAATTAAAACCTACCTCTGTTCCCAAAAATATTTCAAAGTACCTTAAATTGGGCTATGTTGGACTAGAAATGTAAGAATCAAACTTCGATAAGACAAAATTGAATTTATAATATTTGTATGATCAGTGTCTCCCATGGACAAGTATTATTCAAAGTACTGAGTTTAAAATGGTGAACTCCACAGAATTTTATCTCCAAGGAACTGAATGGAGTTTAGAGACTTCAATGAGTTAATGTAAAATGTAAAATGTTTAGACTATGCCTTGCATATTAGAAATGCTATATGAGTGTTTGATGTTAGGATTGCTTCTTCTCATAATGAATATTCACTTCTGCGATATTATTGATATTTGATTGTCACATACTGATCATCAAAACATTTAAAGTGTTCCATCTGAGTAATGGTTATCTCCACATGTAAACTTTCTTATATAAATAAATATATTTATTCATTGGACATTTTCGACTAATTTTTTTGTGACAGTAACTATAATATATTGTGGATGTTATATCATGTATTTACAGAAACTATACTGGAAAGGGAAAGGATTATAAAACTATATATTATAAAATAGAGTATACATCGTATTTACAGAGAAAGTTATGACTAATTCTCTTGGGAATAAGAAAATTCATCATATATTTTTCTGGAGTGTGGTGCATGAACTGAAACTTAAAAGATCAATAGGTTCTCGCCAGACACATGGGTCAGGAAGGGGAGGAGAGTGGTGTGACGAGAGTAGAGCTTGTACTCTACAGAAGGAGGCAGCAATAAGAGAAAGCATGGTGACTTTGTAGAGCTTTAAATAGTTATGGCATACAGGTTCTGAACAGGGTGAGGAGCAAGGAGAGAAAGAAATGCAGAAGCTGATTCTTGAAATACCTTATGTGCCAAAGTAGGGAGTTTGACTTTCTCTTCCAATCAAATGGAAGCCATTTAATGGGGATTGAAATAAGATTTGCCCTTTAGAAAAATTATTCTGTATCTATTTAAGATAAAGATCAGAGGGTAGCAAAACTGGAAGCAAGGAAACTCATTATCTGACGTTATTAAAGTTTCAAAGATGAAAAGTTTGTGAACCAAGATAGTAGGCCATGGAAATAGAGATATTCTTAAAACGTACGGCCAAGTCTTAGATTGAATTTAAGATGTATTTCCAGTCACTTTGGGGATCAAAATATAAAATGCAGACTACCTTATAAATAAACTTTGGTGTTAATTTGGATAATAAATAAACATATATATGAATTGCAACACTAAGGAACATTAATATATTTTCTTTTCAACTATTAAGAAAATTGAATGCCTCTCAGTTTTCAAAAAATCATTTTCGAAATAATGGGCTGACAATATTTGAACTGAAGCATGTGTCAGCTGATTTTCTTCTAGATTTTCAAGATTCAAAACAAATATATTTAGGGTGTACTATTACTGCCATTAATATTTCACTATAATTTAACATATTGTTAATGAATTTACTCTAAATGCTAAAGACTTGAGTTGACATCATTGAATGATAAGACATGGTAGAGTAGATCATACTTGCTATCATTATCACTGACTTTTAATGCTAACCAGAAGAATCTCATCCTTTGGAGAAGAGAAAGATGTTCCACCCAAATGCTCATCTGACACTGGCCTTTGTACAGAGACCAAAAACACTTTGTCAATTATGGTCAACAGAAATTTCAGTTCTTTATAAATAATAAAAAATTAGTTTTTAAATTCCAAAGAAGTGTTCCTCTGCCTCTAGTTACTTTTGATTCAATTATATAAAATATGCTAAATTCCCTGATGAAGAATTATGTTCTCTGAATACTAACATGGAAGTCTGGGATGAAAGGACCAAGTTTATGTACAAGAAATCATTTAAAAATCATAGAAATTGAATATTAAAATAGAAAAATATCATTTTTATCTGAAATAGTCAAGGAACACTTTATTGGATTAGATGAGATTTGAAATTGATTTTTGAGGAAGGAAAGACAGAAAGTCATCTTCTATCTAAATCATCATAGAAGTCAAATCAATATGTAATAAACGCAAGATAAATTCAGTGGATAATATTTCATAAATTATAATTTTACTGTAGAGGATCCAAAAGGGAAATTTTAAAGATAAACATAGAAAAGCAGTGGAGGCTAGATTATAGAAGCTTTTGAATTGCAGACATAAGATTTTGAATATTGTTTAAAAAAAAGAAAAGTCTGAGTAGTTTTGTGAGCAAGGAAACAACATGGTTAAAGAGGCTTTTGAATAATATTATACTGGTGACATTTATGCAGGATAAATTGATAGGAAGGGAAAACAGAGAATGGCATCACTCTTCAAAACTTCAAATTTCCCAGCCTTAAATATAATGTTCATAAGAAATAAATGTTAAAAATAATTTTAAAAAGTAGTCAAATTAAATCATAATTAATTGTTTACTCAATGGCAATTATTAAAAATTAATAAAATAACAAGTCATTTTTATTTACCTTTAGGAGAAATGCAGAACCATTTTCCACACATCTCATAAGGAATAGATGATATGATGTCAATTGAAAAGGTGGTAATAAGAAAATCAGTCTTCTCAACAGAACACCAACTGAGAAACATTTGTGGAATGTATTAGTTTTCGATGAAAATTTAGCAGTTTAAAGCAATATCTATAGTTATCCCCACAGGCTGTAGGTCAAAGTCCAGGCTGGCTTGACTAGTTTCTCTGCTTAGAGTCTCCTAAAACTGAAATTAAGGTATTAGCCCAGGTAAGCTCTTATTTGGAGGCTTTGAGAAAGAATTTACTTTAAAGCTGATTGGAGTTGGCAGAATTCAGTTCCTTGTGGCTATAGGCCTGAGGTCCCTATTTCCTTGTTGGCTGTCAGCTGACAGCCTGTGTGAGTCCCCAGAGTCAACTCTCTAGTCCTTCCCTCATAGCCTCTTCTATAGATTAGCTTTCGCTACTGGTGCATTGTGTTCTTTTCATGATTCAAATCCCTCTGACTTGCTCTTCTGTCTCTAGCTGGAGAAGGAACTCTGCTTTTAAAAGGCTCTTGTGATAAAATTGTAACCACTTGGATAATCTTTCTTTTTGGTTAACTCAAAACTAACCTAACTACTTAGTAACCTCAACTGTATCCACAAAATGTTCTTTGCCATTAAATATAACATAGTTCTTCAGATTATAGGGAAACCATAGGCCAGGGGTCATTTTGAAATTCTGCCTATCACTAGAACATTTGATTTATTTTTATAATAGAATTTTCTTTAATTTTCAAGATTTCTTTTTTAAATTTTATTTTATTATTAATTTCAAGTATACAGTACATTTGTTAGGCATTTACATAGTTTATGAAATGATCCCCCTGATTTGATTGCATTTTCTCTTCTCTGGCTCTTCACCTAGGCATTACGTTAATGCTGACTGCATTCCTTATGCCGTGCTCCCCATCCCCATGACCATCTATTGACTACCAATTTGTACTTCTTTAACCCTCCATCTCTTTCTCCCGGCCTCCCAATCCTCCTCCTCTTTGGCTGTGACCAGATTATCCTCTATATTTGTGAGTCTGTTTTTGATTAGTTTTTTTCTTTTTATTCTTTAGATTCTGCATGTAAGTGAAATCACATGGCATTTATCTTTCTCTGACTTATTTCACTCAGCATAATAACCTCTAGGTCAATCCATGTTGTTGCAAATGGTAGGATTTTATTTTTTTAATGACTAATATTCCATTGTTATATGAACCATAACTTCTTTCTCCAATTGTCTGTTGATGGACATTTAGGTTGCCTCCATATCTTGGCTGTTGCAAATTATGCTACAATGAACACAGAGGTGCATAGATCTTTACGAATTATTGTTTTGATTTTCTTTGGATAAATACCCAGAAGTGCAATTGCTGCATCAAAAGGTATCCATTTTTAATTTTTTGAGAAACCTCCAGACTGTTTTCATAGTGGCTGTACCAACTTGCAATCCCACCAAGAGTGTTTGAGAGTTCCCTTTTTCCTCACCAAAGATCTCTTGAATGTAAAATTTTTCACATTTCTCTGATTTTGTTATGTGTAGTGCTCTAATTGACATGAAATCATTTTCTCAGATGTTAATACCTTTTCTTTTTTTTTTTTTTTTTTTTTTAGTTTGGTATTTCATAGTGTTTTGCTATAACTCAAAGGTTTATTGGCTGTTTATTTTTGTTCTGAGAATACCTGTTCAAAAGGTGAGAGTCTATAGGGTATGAAGTAGTGTTTTTCTGGATGTTGACAGACCCTTCTCAAGGTAGTTAGCAGTTTCTTGGAGCATCCCCTTCTGACTTTGTCTAAGCATTCTACTCACTACTTTAGCCTTTGGCCAAATGCCCTGGTCAGTTAGCCCAAGGAGGAGCAAGCTTTGAGACTATCGAAGCTAAGCTATTCCAGGTGTTTCAAGTGACTCTTTCTCTGCCCTTGGAGTGCCCCCAAGCTTTCAATACTTAAGCATCTTCTCTTTCTTATGACTTCTTCCAGGATTGTTTCTCATTTTATTCAACATTACTTGCTTTTCTAGATTTCAGGTGTTCTTTCTTGTTTTCTTGTGATATGGGTTTGTTCTATCATTTCATAAGACTTTAAAAGAATGAGAGGATTATCATTTTGGTCCTACCATAGAGCATTCACTTCATAACAAACACCTTAATGTAGTGAGAAGTACAAAGACATATAAGACATGATTCTTTGCTTTTGAGGGTAAGAAGTATTAAATAAATAATGAATTTACTTATTTAGTCATACGTTCAATAAATATATGTTCAATTTCTTTAAGGTATCAGATATGGCAATGCTTAGATAAAAATGACAACAAATATAGGCATAGTTTCTGCTCTAATTGAGGTTACAAACTGAAGATGATATAAAAATAGACAAGCATTTACAATTAGGCATGATAAGTGTCCTAGTAAGTGAAGAATAGCAAGCTACTAGAACACATCGTAGGTTAAATACTCTCCATGTGGTGGGGTGGGAGGGATAGTCATGAAAGGACTACCTACCTACTCTGAGATCTGAAACAAACAAACAAACAAACAAAACAAAACAAAGTTAGAGTCTGATAAAGCTAGCATCTAGGGAGAGATGCTTCTCTGGTTTGAAGAGCCATCATTGTAGTGACATAAGTTTCTTTGGCTCTGGCCTTGGTCATTTCCAAATTACTGAGGTCTTCAGGCAAATTTTTCAGTTAACTCTCAGATGAATGTATAGTTTTATTATAATTAGTTATGTGCCAAGGCATGGTATCCACTTCATAATAGCAGTTTCTATAAAAAAGTGAATCCATAAAGTCTTTTAATAAGTTTATTAAGTACATAAAAAAATTGTATGCTAGGTTTTGTGTAACTATGTGAATATGTGTGCTTAAATAAATACTTGGCACATTTGAACATATGAAAAAATAGAAACAAAAAGGAAACTTTATCATTGCAAATTTAGCCAGTCAATAAATTATAACACATTGTTTAATTAATTCTTTTGCTTCACCTTCACTTTCCGGGGAAAGTAAAAATTTTGAACGTATTATGGAATTTCCCTAGAGGATCTCAATAGTTCCCAAAGGAATCAAATTTCATCCTAACTACATGGCTGAAAAATAAAATCACAATTCTTTAGTAATCTAAGAAAGGAAATACCTTTATAGAAGAATTTCATCAAGTAAAGGTCTCCTTTCCTTATTGAATCTGAGCTGTATTTAATCAAGTCCTGAGCAGACTGCCAAGTTCCTTTTTTATGTTTTACAAGGAAAAAGGCCTCCCAAAATAGACCTGTGTTTCTTAGTACACTCTAAGTCACTGACATTTTAAATTACAACTAAGACTGCACTTTCACAGATTAATTCAAGTGGAGGGCTGAAGGAATAGTCCATATAACTGAAACAAAATAACATTAAGTTAACATAAATGATCAGCTTACGTTCTCTGTTCATGAAAAAAAAGACAAGATCTGTTTTTTTAATAGATTTATTAATGTATAATTGATACACAAAGAACTGCATGTGTTGAATATGTACAATTTGATGAGTTTGGACATAAGCAAACACTGTGATACCATCATCACTTGAAGTAATAGATGTATTTAGCACCTCTCAGATTTTCTTTGTGTCTCTTTGGTTTGTGTGTGCGTGTGTGTCTGTTTTAAGAACATTTAACATAATATCTTCCCAGTAAACAAATTTTAAAGTGAAGCATGTCTGTTCTTTCATATTTGTTTATACAGATAGAAGAACCCTATAGATGATCCAAAATCCTGACAAGCCTGTGACTAATAGGTAGACTATCTCTTGATTAACGTTTAATGTCAAGTAAAACTTTGCTTCCTGTCACTTCCCTAAAAGGATACTGGAAAGTAATTACAAGAATGATCCTAAATGAACATATGACTGAATGAAATCTACAACAGAGATAGATTAGATATTGAGCTTTGCACAACAATAAATTGCAGGTTTAACTGCCTGGAGCACTAGTATATATGACCTATTTTATGGCGGTTATATTTTTGGAACCAATTCAAATGAGAAATTATCTAAGATATCTTTCTGAGTGAAGAAATTGCAAAAATAAACGCATATATTGTCAAGATTTGGTTTAACCTTGGGAAAATGTACTGACTGTTTGCATAGGAGGACTATATGAGTGAGATTAAGTAGGTGTCAAATTCAATAATCAATAAGCCAGGTGATGGCTCTTCACAAGAATCTCTCTCAAAAAAGATCAAATAAATTTCTATTCACAAATAACACTACAACAAACCCTCACAAAGAGAGTAAATCTGAACCACATAATGCTTTGGTTGGGTTTATTTCATGGCATTTCATCTATCTTAAGCCATTATTTATAAGATGCTCCATTATTTTATCATATACACCATGATTATGGAAAAAATGTTGCCAATTAAATAATGATTCAATATTTTAACAATAGTCTTACTTAATGCACAAAAACTCACATTAAATTTTTATCTATTCTGGGGTTTTGGCAATGGTTCTTGCCCTCAGCTGCACTGTGGTGAGCAATATTATACTACCGATCTTAACAATAAAAGCTAAACAACTTCTCGAGGGCATTTTCCTGTCTAAGATCCTATAAATATTAGATTTCTGCTTTGGAAGAAAATGAGGGCTTATAGTCATCTATATAATGGCAAATATTTGTTTCATAAACATCAAATTTACCTCCCATTGATCACTTTTCATGCCTTCCTGAACTTCTGACTTTGGCTCATCAAAAGTTTCTTATAATTAATTTTGGTTCTCACTTACTAGAATTTGTTATGTGATTATAGAACTTTTATCTCAAATGCTATCTTTTTCGTAATCTAAGTAACTAAGCACTTAGGTGAGGAAGAAAACATTTGAAATACTTTCTAGACTATGAAAGCAAGTGGTTAGAAGTTTTTGTTTTATTTTGGTTTTTGAATTTTTAAATTTTTGTATTATTATTTTAATTTTATATTAAATTTATTGGGGTGACATTGGTTAATAAAATCATATAGGTTTCAAGTGTACTATTCAATAATACATAATCTGTATATTATATTGTGTTTTCACCACCTAAATTCCAATCTCCTTTTGTCACCATTTATTTGACCCCCTTTACCCTTAACTCTCGTTCTCCCTTTCCCTCTGGTAACCACTAAACTTCTGTCTGTGTCTTTGTTCATCTTGTTCATTTTTGCTTTCAGTGTTATATATCGCATTTGAAGGAAATCATATGGTTCTCAACTTTTTCTGTGTGACTTGTTTCACTTAGCATGATTATCCCAAGATCCATCCATGTTGTCACAAAAGGCAATATTTCATCTTTTCTTATGGCTGAGCAATATTCCACATCCATATATGTACCATATCTTCTTTATTCAATCATCTATTGAAGGACACTTTGTTGTTTCCATGTCTTGGCCACCATGAATAATGCTGCAATGAAGTTGGGGTGCATATATCTTTACAGATAAATGTTTTCAATTTGGGGGGGTAGATGCCAAAAGAGGAGTTGTTGAGTCATATGATAATTCTATTCCTAGTTTTTTGAGGAATCTCCATACTGTTTTCCATAGTGGCTATACTGATTTACATTCTCACCAGCTGTGTATGAGGGTCTCTTTTTCCCCATAACTTTTTCAACACTTGTTATTACTGTCTTAATAGATGATAGCCATTCTAATAGGTGTGAGGTAGAATCTCACTGTGGTTTTGATTTGCATTTCTCTCTTAGCTAGTGAAGTTGAGCATCTTCTCATATGTCTGTCGGCCATTTGTATGTCTTCTCGTGAAAAGTGTCTGTTCAGGTCCTCTGTACACTTTTTAATTGGATTGTTTGTTTTTCTGTTGTTAAATTGTATGAGTTCTTTGGAGATTTTGGATATTAGCCCCTTACCAGAGGCGTGTTTGCAAATATGTTCTCTCATTCAGTTGGTTGCCTCTTTGTTTTCTTGATGGTTTCTTTTGCTGTGTGGAAAATTTTTAGAGTGATATAGTCCCCTTCATTTTTTTTTTTAACTTCTTTTGCCTTTGAAATTAATTCATAAGGTTCATAGTACCTATGTTTTCTTCTATGCAATGTATTGTTTTAGGTCTTATATTTAGGTATTTGATCTGTTTTGAGTTAATTTTTGTTTATGGTGATAGCAATCTAGTTTTATTCTTTTTTATGTGGCTGTCCAGTTTTCCCAGAATCATTTATTGAAGAGGCTTTTTTTCCTCCATTGTATGTTTTTACCTCCTTTGTCAAAACTTACTTACCCGTACATATGGGAGTTTATTTCTGGGCTCTCAGTTCTGTTTCATTAGTCTGTGTGTCTGTTTTTCTGCCAATGCTATGCTATTTTGATGTTTTTTCTCAGGATCGCTTTGGCTGTTCAGGGGCTTTTGTGATTCCATACAAATCTGATAATGTTTTGTTCTATCTCTTTTAAAAATGCCATTGGAATTTTGATGGGTATTGCATTAAATCTGTATATCGCTGTGGGTAATATGGACACTTTAACTATGTTGATTCTTCCAATCCATGAATATGGAATATCTTACTATGTCTTTGTGTCTTCTTCAATTTCTTTTAATAATGTCTTATACTTTTCAACGTATAGGTCCTCCACATCCTCTGTTAGTTTATTCCTAGGTATTTTATTCTTCTTGTTGCAATTGCAAAAAGAATTGTTTTTTTCATTTTTTTTTCTGAAATTTCATTGTTAGTATATAGGAACACAATGGCTTTTTGAACATTGATTTTGTATCCTACAGCATTACTATGTTTGTTTACTGTTTCTAATAGTTTTTTGGTGGAGTTTTTAGGTTTTCCTATGTAAAGAAAAACATCTGCAAAAAGTGACAATTTAACTTCTTCATTCCCTATTTGAATGCCTTTTATTTCTTTCTCTTACCTAATAACTCTAGTTAGGACTTCCGCTACTATATTGAAAACAGTGGTGAGAGTCAGCATTCCGGTATTGTTCCTGATCTTAGAGAAAAAAGTTTCAGTTTTTCACCACTAGATATGATATTAATTGAGGGTTTGTCAGATATGGCCTTTATTATGTTGAGGTACTTTCCTTCTATACTCACTTTTTTAAGTGTTTTAATAGAAAATGGATGTTGTATCTTGTCAAATGTTTTTTATTGCATCTATCAATGTGATCATATGATTCTTATCCTTTATTTTGTTTATGTAGTATATTACATTGATCAATTTCTGAATGTTAAAACAATCTATGCCCTTGGAATAACCTCATTTGGTTGTGAGATATAATCTTTTTTAATGTATTTTTATATTCGATTTGCTAGTATTTTCTTAGGATTTTTGCATTGTATTCATCAGAGATATTGGTCTACAGTTTGTGTGTGTGTGTGTGTGTGTGCACGTGTGTGTGTTATTCTTACCAAGTTTTGGTATAAGGGTAATTTTGGCCTCCTAAAATGAGTTAGGAAGTATTGCCTCTTCAATTTTTTGGAAGAGTCTGAGATTATTACATATTATGTCATCTTTGAATGTTCAGTAGAATTAACTAGTAAAGCCATCTAGTCCTGGACTTCCATTTTTTAGGAGTTTTTGATGATTGTTTCAATTTTCTTATTGTTGATTTTCCAGTTCTTCATGATTCAGTCTAGGAAGGTTATATATTTCTAAGAACTTGTCCATTTCTTATAGGTTATTGAATTTAGTGGCATATAGTCATTCTTAGTATCCTTGTATGATCCTTTGTCTTTCTTTGGTATCAGCTGTAACTTCTCTTTTGTTTCTCATTTTGTTTATTTGTGTTTTTCCTTTTTTCCTTAGTGAGTCTAGCCAGGGGTTTGTCAATTTTATTGATCTTTTCAAAGAAGTGACTCCTAGGTGCATTATTTTTTTCTATTGTCTTTTTGTTCTCAATTTTTTAAAGATTCTACTCTAATTTTTCTTATTTCCTTCCTTCTGTTGACTTTAGATTTCAATTATTCTTATTTTTCTAGTTCTTTAAGATGTAGTATTAGGTCGTTTACCTGGAACTTTTTGTTGTTGTTTCTTGAGATAGGCCTGTAATGGTGTAAACTTCCCTTTTATGACCACTTTTGCTGTATCCAAAAGTTTTGATATGTTGTATTTTCATTCTCATTTGTTTCTATGTATCTCTTGATCTCTCCTTTTATTTCTTCTTTGACCCAGTTGTTCTTTAGTAGCATGTAATTTAATCTCCAAATATTTGTAGTTTTTCCCACTTACTCTTTGCAGTTGATTTCCTGTTTCAAAGCATTGTGGTCAGAGAATGAGTTTGGTATAATTTCAATTTTCTTAAATTCGTCGAGGCTAGTTTTGTGTTCCAACATATGGTCTATCGTTGAAAATGTTCCATGTGCACTAGAGAAGAATGTGTGATTTGATGTTTTGGGATGAAGGCTTTATAAAATTTGATTATGTCCAAATGGTCTAATGTTCATTTAAGGCTCATATTTTCCTATTGATTTTCTGTTCATAGCTGTCAATGGGTATTTATGTCCCTACTATAATTGTGTTTTTGTCAGTTTCTCTCTTCAGTTCTGTTAGTAGTTGCTTTATATATTTTGGTGCTCCCAGATTGGGAGTGTATGTATTAATGTGTTCTGTCTTCTTGATGCACTGTCCCCTTTATCATTATGAAATGTCCATCTTTTTCTCATTATCTTATTTATCTTGAAGATTATGTCATCAGATATAAGTATGGCTACACCCTCTCTTCTCTGGATGCCATTTGCTTGGAGTATCATTTTCCACAATTTCACTTTGAGTCTATATTTGTCCTTGCAGGTGAGATGTGTCTCTTGAAGTCAACATATGGTTGCATTTTGTTTTTGGATTCAATTTGCTACTCTGTGCCTTTTTATTGGTGAGTTCAGTCCATTTATATTTAGGGTGATTATTGATATATAACTTTTCCTATAATCATTTTATCTTTCTTTCTGTTATCTTGGTGTCTCCATTTTTTCTTTGCCCTTGTGTTTCTGTCTGCTATTTTAGTTTGGTGGTATTTTATGATTTTTCTTTCTGTTCCTTCTTTTTTTAATGTTATGTATCTAGGCTCTGTGTGTGTGTGTGTGTGAGTGTGTGTGTGTGTGTGTGTGTGTGTGACTACCATTAAATTTATGTAAAACAAAGTTTCATATATATGATAGTCCTTTTTCTTCTGTATTAGTCTTATCTCCATTCCTCTTCGCAAATTCAGACCTTTACTCCCTCTCCTTTTCTGTTTTTGTTGTCACAAACTATCCCTATTTGTGCTATGAGTTTATTTCCAAGTTGCAGTAGCTATTGTCTTCTACTTCTCTTTTAAAAATGTTTTTACCTTCTTTAACCACTATGTAATATTTAAGTGTAGAATACCCTCTTCTAAATAAAATTTGTACTCTCCAGTTCTGTCTGTCTGTTAGTCATCTTACTCATAGTTTTGTATCTGTTTTTTGTTTGTTTGTTTCAGGTAGACTAACTCCCATCAGCATTTTCTGTAATGCAGGCTTTGAGGCGGAAAATTTCCTCAGCTTCTGTATGTCTGAAAAGGTCTTTATTTATCCATCAAATCTAAAGGATAACCTTGTTGGATACATTATTCTTGGCTAGTAATTGCTGTCTTTCAATAGTTTGAATATTTCATTCCACTTCCTCAAAGCTTGTAAAGTTTCTACTGAAAAATTCAATGATAATCTTATAGGATTCCTTTTATAGGTTACTGTCTTCTTTTCCCTGGCTGCTTTGAGATTTATTCCTTTGTCATTGTCTTTGACAGTTTTAATATGATATGCATTGGAGAAGAGCTTTTTGAATTGAGATAATAAGGTTTTCTGTTTACATCTTGGATTTGAGGATCCAGTTATTTCCATAGGTTTGGGAAGTTTTTATCAACTATGTGTTTGAATAGGTTCACTGTTCCCTTCTCCTTCTCTTCTCTTTCTGGTATACTCATAATTTTTTTATTGCTCTTTCTAATGGAGTCATATAGTTCTTCTAGGTTTCTTTCTTTTTCTTTCACTCTCAAGTCTCTCTCTTCTTCCACCTATATCATTTCCAGATTTCTGTCTTCAATATCACTAATTCTTTTTTTTTCATTTTATCAGCTCTATTTCCTAAGCTCACTATTTCATTTTTCATCTCTTTTATTGAGTTCTTCATCTCCAGAATTTTTATTTGGTTCTTTTTTAAAGTTTTGCTTTCTTTGGTGAATTATTTATTTTATTTATTATTTTATTTCTGAGTTCATTAAACTGCCTATCTGAGTTTTCTTCCATCTTGTTGAGTTTTTTTAGAACTGCGATCTTGACTTCTCTGTCATGCAAATCACATATTTCCATGTCTTTAAGTTTATTTTCTGAAGATTTTTCATTTTCTTACTAAGCTGCCTTGTTGCCTTGATTGTTCATGGTTTTTAATGGGCTATGTCTCTGCTTATCCATTTATGGGAACGAACTCTGCTTTTAAAAATATTTATTATTATTATTATTATTGTGAGCGATGCCCGCCTCTTTAACAGGTTAAGAAGATGTTTTTCTTTTGTTTTCCAGTAGGTGGCGCGTGAAGAGAGCACAAGCCTCCTGCACAGCCCAGGCCTATGGGATCTCTGCTGGGTGGAAAATAATGCCCTGGAAAACAATTCCCTACGGAGGTGGGTATCTCCTCTGTGACCAGGTCATCTTTGTCTCAGGTCTCCACTCCCATAAAATAATTTCGTGGGCAGTGGGGTTCTGAGCCCCTGAAGTCTTGGTACTGTCCCAGCAGCCAGATGCAATGTTGCACTGCCTAAGACGTCCCGAGTGCCTCCGCTAAAATCAGCCTCTAAGAGTGAGGGTGGATGGGTTGAGGCTTTGTTCTCCTCCTAGTAATGGTGACCACTAGACTTTAGCTGCCTCACCTCTGTATTTCCACCCCTGTCACTGGGATTAGCTGCAGTGTGTGTAGGCTGCTCAGGAGCTGTCTCTTCAGTTCTCGGAGCTGGTGACACTCTGCTTTGTAGCCCGACACTCCATGCTATGGTTTCTTAGGGGGCCCGCTGCTAGCTCTGGGACGGTCGGGGAGGTGACCAGAGTCATGATATTTTCTGCCTGACGTAGGCAAGTGCTAGAACATAGCTGACACAGAGAACAGATCTGTCTCTGCCTTGATCACTGGGTTTAGCCGGTTTAGCCATAATATATGCTAATCGCTCAGCTGGAATACTCGGGGCTACATACAGAATGCAGATAGCAACCCAATTCCTCTCCTCTCCCCTAGTCCCAAAGTGAGCTCCAGGCTGCATCGGTGCCACTTGTCTCTGCTCTTTTCAATATCAATATTATCAGATGAAGTAATATCATAGAATAATTTGACTAATATAAAATCTCCACAGCACATGATTGTTGTTCGATATCCTTTAAAAGATTCCTGTTGCAGAGGACATGCAGAGTTTTTGAGTATCTACCATCCATGTTTTGTGCATGCATCATTCAAAATAGATGCCTAATTTTCCTTTGGGAAAAATCCCCTCCCCTCATGGCCTAAAACCTTTGGACTGTCGATTAAAATAACTAAGCTATGGTCATATAAATTAAATACCAAAGAGATTCTGTTTAAGGACTTTTGAGTCTTGAGCAGATTTCCGCAAACAGGAAAGCAGCCCCAAAGTGACTGCTACTAAGGTTTCGTTACCTGTTCTAGTTCTAGCTTTTTCCAAAGGTAGGTTGTTTAGCTTTTGCTTTGATTCTTTAATTATTCTGCAAATTTTAATTAATTTTTCAATTAGTCTATGCTTAAGTACCTCTAGTGATGGAAACCAATTAACTTATCTAATATTTATATGTTAAAAATAATCTCCCTTTTCTTGATTTGAAGCTTTAGTCATGAAGCTTTCGCCGTTTGTTCTACTTCTCTCCTCAGAGAGAAGAAATATAAAGATATATAAATGGAGATCTAATCTTCCATATTTCCATTTTTTCAAATTATTAACCTCATTATCTTTTCCATATTAGTTCTGTATAAGTTCCTAGAACACTTTCTTATATGACATGATTTATATCTTTATCATCTCTTTGTTATATTCACCAACTAATCCTACTACTCTAAAAGTGAAGTGTACAGACAGAGTTGACTATAATGTTTTATGTGTGCTCAATTGAATATGGAGAAAAATTAGACTGTTAATTATTTTGTGTCTCAGGTATCTCCTTCAGTGGTCTTGTTCCCCATGAATAGAGGTGGTTTTATTATTATAAATTATATTTATCAATATATTATGTATTTCACAATTATTTTATACATAATAGTTTCAAAGACGTTACTGATAAGTGAAATAAACTTACACAATTTGTACAGTTGTTTTTTTCCTAAATGAAATAACTTTATCTATTTGTTTGTATAGTAAAATTTTCTGTTGTTGAAATTTAACCAGAATACAAAATAAAAGAATAAAAGAGGTGCATAGGAGCAAAGCTGTAATAGAGTAAGAAGAGGAACAAATCAAGAGAGGCAGATATTATTATTAAGATGTTAATACGATAAGCTCTATAAATATTGTTTGCTATTTAATCTCATCTTCAAAAGAAATACATTTATATAAAATAATAATTATAACAATCTGTTGTTGGGTTTAAAATATATATGAATGTAATATATATAACAATATTAGCAGGAGTACCTAGTTAGTATAAATCTGAAGTAGATTCTGATGTTAAATTGCATATGGTAAACCAGAGAACAACCACTAACAAGAAAACTAAAAAATAGATATAGTAAAAAATCATTAGAAAATTAAAATTTTACACTAGAAAGTGTTTACTAAATACAACATAAAAAGGTAAAGAAGATACACAAAAAAAGTATATATGAAACATAGAAAACAAAAAGTAAAATGATGTGGCAATTAGGAAAGAAAAAGAAATAAAAAGTCTCCAGATTGAAATGGAAGAACTAAGACTATCTCTATTAAAACTGATAAATCTGTTCAATAAAGTTGTAGATAAAAGAAGTACACGAAATTTGTATTCTTATACCCTAGTAATGAACAGTTCAAAAACAAAACTAAGGAAATATTTTCACTTAGAATATCATCAAAAAGTAGAAATTACTTTAGAATAAATTTAACAAAAGAGTTGCAAAACTCATACTCTGAAGGAACTTCCCCAATAACGAGACTAGATGTGATTATTTTTAGATTTATGTTGCTTGGAGTTTGTTGAGATTCTTGTATCTATACATTAATTTTTTTCATGAAACTTTCAGCCATTGTTTTTTCAAATATTTTTTCTTTCCCTTTCCTTCTTTATGGAACTCCTATTACATATATTTTACTGTTTGATGTTGCTCTGTTCATTTTTCTTCAGATTAGATATCTATTGATCAAAATTTCAAATTTACCGATTTTTTCTCCCCTCCTGTCTTATATCTACTGTTCAGGACTTCTAATGGATTTTTTTTTTGTTTTTGCCTTTTTCACTTTTAAATTTAACAATTTCTATTTAATCTTTTTAAAAATAACTTTTATATCTTTATTGTTAAATAACTCAAAAATACTTTAGATCAACAGAGATACCATAATAATGCTCAAAAATATTTCTTTAAAACAAAAGAACACAATGCAGGAAGAACTAATGGAGGCACAAAACAATGAAATGAATAAAAATATAATGTAATTTGTAGAACAGCCATTAAAATCAATAGAGAAATTAGAATAGTGTATTTAGAAACATTTGTTTAATACCAAAATGAAGTCATAATGGAAGAACAAAGAACTAAAACAAAATAAAACAGGAAAAGTATAGAAAATAAACACCTGAATGGCCAATGTAAACCTAACAATGTCTATACTGACAGTAAATGTGACCGAGCTAGTCACTTTAATCAAAAGGCAGAGATGGCTAGACTAGATAAAAAGTATGACTTTCCTATATGTTATCTACAAAGACACACTTTATATTCAAAGACACAAATAGATTGAAAAGGTAGAAAAATATATACTCTATAAATAATCTCCATAAAATAATTGGAGTGGCTGTATTAATATCATAGAAAATAGATGTATTTGTTATAAGAAAGATTTCTAGAGATAAAGACATATCATAAAGAAAAAAGTCAATATATCAAGAAGATATGACAATCATAAATATATATGCACCTAACACTCCCAAAAATATAATTATATACTAATAAAATAATTATTATATAATCTTTACATTATATAATAATTATTATTATACAATAAATAAATAACTGTTATATAATTATTTTTTATTATATACTTACATAAATAATTATTATTTAAAATAATAATAATATACAATAATAATATCTAAATAATATTGTTCTGGAATGGAAATGAGATGAATTCTGCAATCTCTCTATCCACATGGCTTTTGTGCCATGAGCTCTTTACAATGAAGGAAAATATTTCACTTTGCTAATATATGACAAGTGTGACTTTCCAAACAATTTGCTAAGAGAAAAAGGAAACAGAAATAACTAAATGTTGAAACCATATCCCTAAATCATAAACATAAAGGAATAAACCATTTCCTCTTAGTTGATTTAAGAATGGCTGGTTCATGTAGGAACCAATTTACATGCTTTATGTGGGATTTTGAGCCAACAGATAAAGCATCCACATTTTTTTTTTTTTTTTGGCTCATATACAATCTTAACTGTCTCATTTTCAGGTGTTGGGACAATTCACTCCGCTGAGTCTGAGTCTTAACCGTCCCAAGAATGTTGTACATGTTGGGTTTTCACAATAAACCCCACTGGATTTTTAAGGAGCTTGTCAATTGGATGTTATGAAAAGATTCGGCTTTTGAGAATTATAAAATATGTCATTTAGAGTTCAGCCTCTCTAGATTAAAAAACAAATGTTTGACTAATCTTTAACATCACATATTTTCATGAAAACTAATGTTATTAATTTATTTTTCTAGCTAGTTTCGGCTAATGCCGCTCTTCTAAAAATTAATTTTGGGGGGGGGAGAGGAATGATGCAGAGCACAACACGTTGTCAGAAGTCTGGTTTGAGACCCAGGAAAGTATTTTTCTGCTGTTCTCTTCTCTTGACATAGAGCTAATTTTCTCAATAGCTGCAATGAAAATAAGAAATATAAAAGCTTTGCTCCCCTATCCTTCAAAAAGCCTTTTAGCCTACTTTGAAATCCCCAAAGAATAGCTAGAAAAATACCTATCAACTGAAAAATGTCAAAGCTAATGCTCAGCTTCAAAATTAAAGCACAGAGAAAAAGTCTGCAAAACAGCTGCTAACTACTTTGGTGCCTCTGAAGCATTCTTTCAAGTATTAACTCACAAGGACTCATTCTGCTGCTGAGGGCACTAACACAGTTTGCTCGCACTTCTGCTCACAGTATATTCTTTCTTATAAATAATGGAGTAAGAATTTAGGAAGTAGATATATGAAATGGGCAGCTACCCTTGCAGTAAATGAAGCAACTCTGAAAGTTGCACTGATATTTCAGACCAAGCACCATGGCTTCTATATTTATTGAAGGAGTTAACATAGTCCATAGACTCTTAAGATTCTGAAGGATAAATTCAAAGTAAATGCCCTAGTACTCCAAAAATGCCAGATTCTAAAATGCCAGATTTCAAAGCTAAGTGAAATAGTGATCATCTGGATTCTGTCAGCTTAAATATTTTTTTCATTTCAATTTCTAAAACTTTCCTCTCTGAAATACCTAATCTTCTCATTGGTATTTCTGATCATGGAGGCCATACATGGAGGCCATACATTAAAACTCTAAGAGTAGTCATGAGAGAGGAGCCAAAGGTTAGCACCTAAGAGTTCAACATCCCCACAGCAGACTCTAAATGGTAATGATATTGGAGATTTTGCTCATCTTCTGGTGATTTGGACAGTGTTGGTACTCTGCCCAGAAGGCCTTAAATTTCTTTTTCTCCTTTGTGTGTACATGAAGGTGGGGGTGGGGCAGGAGATGGTCACATCTTGTGTTTTTATTTTCAAAATCTAGCTCATGCAGTTCTTTTTCAGAGGACTGCCCTATAGTCTAGCAGAGCCTCCTTTGCTTGTCTTGTACGGAAAGATCAGGAAGCACTTGGTCCTCATCTCAGGTCTGAAAAACACTGAAGCATAATTTACATTCCATTGCAGAAAAACCTTTGCAAGATCAGACTGAAACCCCATTCTTTCCAGGGCTTTCTCTGATATGGCACCTCGCTTAGGTTTTCCATTTTATACTCCTTTCCTGTCCTGGTTTCCCTACTTCCTTGCAAGTTTCCCATGAAGCATTTTCTTAATAAATCTCTCACCTGTCATTCCACCTCTCTGAGTTTGCTTCTGGGAATCTCAATCCACGACACAGCCTAGCATCTTGGGGTTGAGCAACTGTGACAAAAAGAGCAAAAGCATTTTGGTAGAATTTAGAAGAGGAGCAGAAAGGGCTATTGTTTAAACTAGCTAAAGAAAAAGAAGGATACTGGTAACCTTTATTTTCATGTATCTTATTCTTCACCACCCTTTCTCCTGTAATTTTTTGTCTTTTCAAGGCCTCTGTGACTTTAAATTCCTCTTAGAGTTCCTTTGTGGGAATACTATCATTCATTTCACTCCTTGCGCTCCTTCCATCAGAATATAGTTATTTATTCTACTAGTTCCCAGAACTTTGGACATTGTTCCCTAAACTGATAAAGTAATTTAAGAAAATCTATTCATAATTGTTATGTATTATTCATCTCATACATTTATTTATGTATACACAAAAATACCTATAGCATATATATTTAAAACAAAGCATTAGATAAAAACATGAAAATGACTCAGTTTATATCCTAAAGAACGATCGAATCTTCTTACTATAATAAGACAAGTTCACAATCAAAGTAGAACCTTTCAAATATCTTAAGAGATATATGAACAAAGTGTTATCGACATTCAAAGAAAGGAAGGAAAGGAGCTATGTGGCTGGTATTTTTGAATATTATTTCATTCAGAATGTTAAGTTAAATAATATAAAGTACTGGCTCTCACTTTCTACAGATAAGTAAATGAGCTCAAAAATGTTCAATACTTGTCTAAAGCACAATGCAGGCAAATGAATGCCAAAGCCAAGACTGAAAGTACTACTTTTGCATTCAAACCTGTGCTCTTTCCGCTATATTACAACTAAGGGCAGCAAAGAATACTTGAAATTTAAATTTTCTTTAAGAAATTAGCTAATAGATATAATTTATATGAGAGTTGAGCTATCTACCTTATCTATATTTTTATTCTTACACTAACCCTATAGAGTAAATACTCTCATCCACTTACAAATTAAAAAAAAAAAATTAGATGAAGTAAAACTTGTTTGTGCTCATACAGCTATTAAGGGACAGATATAGGTTTGATCCCAGGTCTTTTTCACTCCAAATGCTGATATTTTACTCAGTTTTCTTTTGGCTCTTTGGAAGTTAAGAGAAAGGTCTACCAGACAGAGTGGAGAGTAGGGAAAAGCAACAGAACACAGGAAGAGGAAGCGTTGCCATTTGGCTAGGGTACCTAGTAAAGGAAGAACAGGGGGCTAGCATAGATTGGCATAATTCTTTACTTAGGTCTAAAGAGGTTTGACTTCAGTTCATGAACAATGGTGTGTCGTTGAAGGTTTTAACCAAGAACATAATAGAGTTAGAGCAGAGATTTAATATGCCAATTTCTCATGTTTTGTTAACATATTACATATATTATATGTAATAACTATACCATTACATATTAATCACATAAATAAGTAATATTTAATATTTTGATCATGTTTTTAATGAGGTAGATTTTGGATAAGGTTAATTTTCTATTTCATTCCTTAACTCATACCACATCAGATTATTTACATTATCTTTACCTAAAACAGACTCTTCTTAACCTTCAGATGCAATTTTTACTAATATCATCAGAGTTAATAAATAGCAAACTACCAGCTGTGTTGACTGCTGTGCATTTCCAGAAGATCTAAGCCTGTCTGTAGGGATGAATGCCTATCAACTAAATATAGACCAGCATGTGGGAATTTAGATCCAATCCAGTAAAATATCAACAACTAAAAAGCTTAAGGTTGAGAGTTCTGGGTAGTGGTAACATTTAAAGTCAGGCGAAAAAGCAGGACTTTAACGAGGGCATTTACTTACCATAAGGCAAAAATTAAGATAATCCTTGAGAGATCAACAATTTCAGGAACTAGACAAGAGCATCAGATGTCACAAGATACTGGCTGAGATTAAGGTGACTTCCAGGCTCTGCCTGTTCTGGTTGTGCACATGGGATAGCTAGAGGTGAGGGGATGCTGGCAGAGGCATGAAGAAGCATTAAGCAGCAGGAAACTGCCTACAAGTGTTCGGACTGGCCTTGCAGAATGGAAAAAGGATAAGATGGCTGTTATATGATCAAACCTAAGATGTTGTTTATAAGATACTTGCTCCATATGCAGATAGTACATTTTCAGACCCTAGAATCAGACAGGAGAATAATCTTATTCCAGGAAGGACTGACAGTAAGTGACCATGATTTTTGTAAGAGATAGTTGGACAATACAAGAATCTGAATCATTCATTTATTCATTCTATAAAAATATACTGGGTATTTATTATATGCCAGGGACTGTTCTAGGTACTGGGGATACAATATTGCAAAAACAAACGAATAAGCAAAGAGTAAAAAGAAAAGGTTCCTTCCCTCTGGAAGCTTCCATCATGATGGGGAAGATAGACAACAAACAAATACCGTGAACAAATAAATATATAATGTATCAGTTACTGGTAAGTACTTTGGAACATTGTAATAATATAATAGTTATGGTGACATTCTTCTTTGGTATAATCCTGGGCCAAAATGGACATGTGAAGAAGAAAGGGGGACAGAAGAGAGTATACAACCCCCAACTAGTTGGTACAAAGTCTGAATAGAAGAAAAGATCTTTAAAAGGTTCCAGAACAATCCACAATGTCACCAAGTCACAAGTACTTGAAGAGCGGAAAGAAAGTGTTATTTGCATATCGGCATGCCTGCCTCTCTGTCTTTTATTAAGCAATAAAAGTACTGATGCAAAGATATGATAACAAATCCACTTTCCTCTCCTTAGGGACAGCACAACACAGTTGGTTTGCTGGTTTAAACAGGAGTATTGTTTTATTTTTTGAGTGAATCAAAGTTTATGGTTATACCTCTAGATGGTTAAAGTTTTTTAAATAATCAATTACAGAGCCCAAGATTCTAAATTTAATGGACTATTACTGTAGGTTCATTAAAGTAGGGCTAATTTTCACTATATTAAAATCTATGCCTCTAACTTTCAAATAATGGAAACTCCTGGAAATTGCCATCAAACTTTGAAATCATTACCTGCTATTGAAATATGTACTTCTAAAGCAGAATCTCTGTGCCTGTTGAACCAGTGAATATTACCATTAACCCTCGCACGTTGATTAAATACTAATGTGACCCCAAAGCAATTTCAACAGAAGAGTTTTTTCTTTCTTTCTTTCTATAGGCCTCATGCCTCTAAAGCTATTAAGCAACTCAATTCTTCTGTTAATTATCTGAAATGTTATTAATCTGAAGACTAAAACTCATAGAACTTCTTCAAAGCTACTCTACAATAACAATGGAGTTGAAGTCAAAAATATAATTAAGAGATTGAAGACAGAGATTCTAATAGTTAATTTCCAAACTTTTAGACTTTAACACATATTCTATTCTCTTTTTTTGTCTCATTTTTTTCTTGTTCTCCTAAATCATCTTTAAATGGTGAAGCTTCAGTCTTTTGCAAAAAAAGACTGGGAAATATTCACCCTAAAAAAACAAATTTGCTTCCTATCAAGCATGATATTTTAACACTTTGATTAAAACATCTATATAACCTATAATCTACCTTATTACCTTCTGATAAGAATCCTCACTCCTAGTCACCTTTCACCCTTGAAACTGAATAGTACTCTCTGGAGAGATAAAATTCCAGTATCCCTGATATGAAATCATCACTCTTTCACACAGGTCCTGAATGCAAAGACAACTAAAATAGGCATGCATTGTGTCTTCTTGTCTCAGGAAGAGATAGTTTTAGGATAGCCAAAGATTCTATTTATCTTTGAAAGAGACATAAAGAGCTGGAAAATTGGTTGTTCCTGCAAGCTGTAGGATAGCATCATTTAAGATGCTAATTTAAGATTAACTAATAATGATTTTAATTGTTGGAACAATTTTTAACATAATACATGGTCTGTAATTAATGGAACCAAGTTTTATGCATCTAGTTTGATTGGCTTCTTGTGTGAATTAAATCTTTAAATATTTTGACAGCTATCATTATGAATAAATGTTTCCAGAAAAAAAAATGAATAATCTCACATATGAAGGATGTTACACATATCGTCCTGGCATCATAATTCATTGAGAAGGTGGCCATTAAATTTTAATCCCTACCTAATCAGTTAGCAAGCACAATAGTCTTGACCTAATAAAGAAAAAAAAAAACTATGTCAAATCAGATTTAACCTTTTCTCTTGAGGACATTTTTACAACAGTGGAATTGGTATGCTTATTCTAGCTTAAAACAGAACAAATATTACTTTCAACATGCTGGTTAAATCTTTGCTTCTCTGTTTATTTTTACTTAAAAAAAAAGTTTATTTACTCCCAGGCAGACATGGTTTTAACCCATTGATATGACATTCACAAGTCATCCAATCCTTTATTCAAGGCTTCATTCCAGCATTAGTTGACCCATAAGGACTAAGAGAAAAGTGCTCGGATTCATTCCTGGAGTCTGTCCCTTGTTATTAGGGGTGACGTCACGCAATGGGTTTAACCTTTATAAACTTATTTTTCTCATTCATAATATGGAAAAAATAAGAGTACTTGCTTATAGTGACACTATCAGTACTAAATAAAAAAATGCTGAGAAAATACATTTGGTACAGTGAAATCTCTTGCCTGTCCCCCTGTGCCCTATAGTCTAATTATATTCATCCTTTTAATATTTCTGAATGTGTCAGATCTGTTTTGGTATAAGGCTTTCATTTTTTTATGTTTTTTTAATCAAATTTATGGGGTGACATTGGTTAATAAAATTATATAGGTTTCAAGTGTACAATTCTATAATACCTCATCTGCATATTGCATTGTGTGTTCACCATCTAAAGTCAAATCTCCATTCATCACCATATATTTAACCCCTTTACCCTTTTCTATTTCTCACCCTTTTCTTCTGGTAATCACTAAACTGTTGTCTGTGTCTCTGAGTTTTTGTTTGTTTTTCTGGTTTGTTGCTTTCATATTGTTCTTGGCCTTTTTTGTCTGACTTGTTTTGCTCAAGATCCATCCATGTTGTCACAGATGGTCCATTCTTTTTATTCCTGGTTTGTTTTGCTTTTCTATTTGCACTACCTAAAATACACCTGTTTTTTTCTTATTATGAAGTCTTATTTAATGATAAAGTTCTAAGTTATTCATCATTTCTGTATAGAACCTTTATTGATCCTGCCTCCTTTCCCCATCCTGCCAGCAGATAAAATTGGCCTTCCTCACTTTTATACTTCCTTAGTGTGTGGTGGAGGCTTCTGTCACAGCCAGCACAAATTTATTTCACTTTCTGTTTACATTTTTATTTCTTTCACTAAATATAAACTTTTACAGCTTTAAAAATACTTCATATTTATATACTCTTCCTAAGAAAACTGCCTGAAATATAATTAATATGCAGTAAGTTTCGAGTGATTGACAGCATGAATATATGCATATTTCATGCATTAATATTATTAAGACTATTATCAGTGTTGTACAAGATCCAATGAGCACCCAGGGAGCTTACTGTGTGCAGGTATCAGTCTAGGAATGTTAACAAAAACATATACAATCCATTGAAACGTGTATTTATAGGCAGGGGACAAATGTTTGGAGATTATAAATAATTTTCCTAAAACTGTGGGCAAAGGTAGGACTGGCAATGAAGGGTGCATTGATTTACTAAATATATTATATAAACACATATCTATATCTATTTATACATATACACAGTTTTTTTAACTTGCATTAATATAACAAATATACTTGGTTTTAAATAGTCAATAGTATCACAATACTTACAACTAAAAACAATAGCCATTTGCCTCACCCTGGATTTCTATTCTTCAGACACTACCAATTTCAATTCTTCTAGCTGTTTCCTCTTAAATTTTCTTCTTATTTCTAAATAGCATGTATATAATATTATTATGCTAATTACTTTTTTTACATTTTAGATATAAATGTTATTATCAAATTCCTACTAGAGAAGATGGGGATTTGCTTTACTTGCATTCTTCTTTCATCCTTCAAGAATATATATTTCATAATATTAGTTAAATAAATATGCAGTGTTAAGATAAGTGACAACAGCAATGTTATTCTCACCTCAGTTTCAGAATATTAGGATACTAAGAAGCAATTCCTCTGATACTTCCATCCATGAGAATCTGCAATATTTTCTTCAGCCTAAAGAGGCCATTCCTGACTTGCTTGAAGATTGCACAATGTCTTCCCATGAGAGGGTTAGTTATCTTGTAGAACAAAATGATTTCTCCTCATTTGTCACAACCTGTATAGAGCTCATTAGCTGCCAATTTATAATGTTAGTCAGATCCCAGTATGTTTCAAGAGATCAATTACAAAGCTAAAGCTACAAGAGAGGATTACAAATCAAAAGTATTATAAGATTTTGCTAAATTGCATCAACACAAATCTGGAAAACAGCTGTGTGAATGTATTTTTATGATGCGAAATCAGGGAGGAAAAAAATAATTTCAGATATATTAATGTGGGTCAAGCTACCTGCACACTCACCTACCTAAGTCTTATGATAAAGTCGATAAGAAAGTCTCTTCACCATGACCTTCAGAAATATATTGATTTAGGTAGGAACAGAATGTTTGAAAAATGTGGTAATGGCTAATTTCTATATACCAAGGATAATGGAAGATACTGCTAATGAAAAGGATATTTATTTTCAGTAACGATGCTGGAAGCAGTCAGCATGCAGCTCTAGTTTATAAGATGAAGATATATTCTTGTGGTCCACAGTGATATTGTGGAATCCTCAACATTAGCATTAGCTCAGAATCAGTATCCAATCATTTTCAGATAGTATGTGTATTTTACTTTAATCAGTACGTAGTGTCATTGATGTCCATGTACAACAATAGCTTGGTAAGCACACTCTTGAAGTCCAAAAGTATCTTCTTGTATCGAGGATAGGTAGAAGGGGAAATTAAAAAACATTTTTTTTTTTTAATGAGGCAATTGTTGTTGAGAGAATATCCTTTGCCTGTAGAGGGATATGTATTAGTGTAATCATTTTTGCCTTTTCTCTGCCCCTCAAGGAGATAAGTGGATTATCTGACTGATACTTTTAGGAGCAACATCTAGATATGCATAGTTCATTGCCTTCTAACTCTTTATTTTTATAATATGCTTGTCTGCAGAGAGTATGCATTCTGTTCTGCTCTTTATTTGTCATGCAGGAAAAGGAACATGTCACATGGGGAAAAATATGCATTTGTTCAATACTAGGTAAATACATAAATCTGTTCTACTGTGGAGTTTATTAGGATGTTTATTCTCCAATAGTTGTATCAATAATAAACTTCATATTTTGCCCTCCATCTGCCCTATTCTTTGTCAGTAGTACAATTTATTAGCTTTCTGAAATCAGCGTTTTCAGGTACTTTGATTCCTCTAGCAGAGGTCTCATATCTTGCTGGAGTAGAGGTTTCCAAGAAGGTGCTTCTTTCTGCAGTGGCTGTTTGCGAAGTCAATCATAGTATTGTCATTGCAATAATAGTAGCAGCAGTAACTGATATTGCGTGTTTATTACAATCCAGCACTATGAAAAAAAATGTCAAATAGGTGATATTATTTAATCTTCATGACAAATCTAAGAAGTTTTTATAATTATATACCAATTTTAGGAATGTGAAAACTAAGTTATAGAAGATAAAACAACATATTCAAGTACATACATCAATATTGAATGAGGCTGGGGTTGAATTAAGGGAGTGGACTTCTCAATCCTTGTCCCTAATTACTTATTATTTGACATTATCTTCTTAATCACTTAGAGATTATTATTTTATATTTTGTAATATCCTTGTTTTTAATGCCTCCTCCTATACAATGATTAACCCATTTCCCATTTAGGAAAAAAGTGCAGCTCACCGCCAGTGTTAATTTAATGCTATGTAAACACATTCTTTGAGGCTGAAGCAAATCTGACTGGTTTTCAGTGTGAAAATAAAAAATAAAAACTGCTCTAACTTGTCTCTAATCCTAATGTAACAGAAATGTGTACATAAATTGGATTCATCAAATGAATCTTCGGCTAACAACTGTTCGAGAATGATGTTAATATCATGCGTAAGAATGCTACGTTTTCTAAGATTTGGCATTTTCAGCGATCAAGAATTACTACATTTTGTAAATGGAAATACCACTACTAAAAACAGAATACTATAAACAGAATGATGTCAATTGTTTCCAAAGACTATCAATATACTAGAGCTATGCAAAAATAATAATAAAAGGGAGATATTTCGTGGCAAACTTTGGGGGCAAGGTTAGGACTATAATCTGCTAGTTATCTTGGGGTAAATGCTGCAGCAGCAAGTCCTGCCAGTGATTATTGTTGGAGTAAACAGGAAATGAGTCAAAAGTATTTATAATCTCGATCCTATTTTACATAATTTAAATCTAGAATTAATTTTACCATAACCTTTTATTTAGTAGTATGCGACAATGCTAACTGCATGTCTCATTTTGTAGCAGAGCTCAGAGAAAAGCATATAGCATAGTAGAAAAGGATATGGGCTGGACTTAGAAGATTTGAGTTCAGATTTTATCTCCATCAATTATTAGCCAGACCTTGACCTCTCCGGTGATCCCCTCAAGATATGGTGTATACATCCTCCAGGAACTGTGAGTAATTGACTTCTCTATTTCAATTCCCTTGTCTTCTGTTGAACCTTGCTATCCTACATTGCCATCCTACATCCCAGGGGCTCTACCTAACAAATGTTAATTTAACAAAGTCACAACAAGTCTTCAGTGTAAAAGCAACTATAATATAAATGGGTAATTTGCTTGATAATTTTTTAAGAGAAAGAAAATGACAGATCCTAATATTCTAGGAAATAGTATTTCAGCATATGTCCTTTGTTGCTTTTGTGAAAAGCGAGTCCACATCAATGTGGTAGAAAGTCAACCAGTGTCTCTTTCATTAACTAATTCAGAGGAACATGTAGAAGAAACATGTGCAAAGCTGTTTTCTTGCAGCCTGTCCATATGGCAGTGTGACTGGACTGACTGACTCAGAACCATATGTCTTTCCAGTTTTAACCATATTTAGCCAATGGATGAATTTCTCAGACAAAATCTACAGCCAGACTTATTTGAGAAGAATAATGCTGCTATGTGTGGACCAGCTAATGATGATTTAAGCATATGATTTATTCCTTAAATTTGCCTTTTTGATAATCCAACAGGGTGGTATATACTAACTGAATAATTGTGAAATCATCATTCTGACATACCCTACGCATACTGGATGGCTCACAGTCCTTAAGGGTCTCTAGAAAATATAAATATTTTAAGTAAAACCCTGTGTGTTTAATAAAAATAAATAGAGAGAAAAATCAGTGTGGCTTGCCTGTGTTTGGCCAGCAATTGCACGCAACAATCACTAACACTTACATAGATAGTACTTATTTTGAGTCAGCCTTCTTCTCAATTAGATCAGTTTTCTAAAATTACTTTGGAAGTAAAAGATCTGGATTGATTGATTAATAATTAGCAGTGCCTATATACTTTCCATTTTCTCAATTTGAAAAATAAAAATAAAACAGTGAATTTGCAGCATCCTTATTAATCATTCTCCCACTCCTCGTTCCAGTTCCACCCTCACATATGCCATTAACCACTGCCCTCCATCTAGGTTTCAAACACTTTCATGTCCTTACGAGTTTTAGTCTCAGTCTCTCTCTCTCTCTCTCTCCATTTTCTCTTTGTTGAAACATATTTTGTCCTCTGCTATAAATAATTTTTATTTATTTTTAATTCTATTCATGAACAGCACTTTCTTAGGGACATCTTTAGCTGCTACTAAAGATATAGCATATCCTTAGGAAATACTTGTTCAATAAATATATGAATGACTTGCAAAAATGATAAATTATCTCTCATTTTCCAATATTTATATTGATTTTCTCCTTTTTTTAAGCCTAGAATTTCCACAACATCAAGAATACTAGTGGTTCATTCTTGTTCCTAACATTTTGGGAAGGTAGAAAGGTGTTTTTTTCCTGAGGAGACTTACCATTGCTTTTAACTAAATACTTTCCCAAATCTTCCTATGAACTCCATTGTCTATGACTATTAATTGATAAATTAGTATTCCATATATAATGTTTCTAATATTCAGTCTCACAATCTTTGAAATACTTTAATTGAATAATATTCACTTCTACAATGTTTCAAGACTCCATTATCATTTTCTGTATTCCATTCTGACCACAGATTTCCAGCTATCTTATGAAATAATTTTACACATACATTGTGATGATTAATTTTATATGTCAATTTGAGCCAAGGGATGCCCAGATATCTGGTTAAACATGATTTCTGAATATGTCTGTGAGAGTGTTTACAGAAGAGATTAGCATTTGAATTGGGGGACTGGGTAAAGCAGATGGTCCTCCCCAAAGTAGGTGGGCATCATGCAATCCACCAGGGTCTGAATAGAACAAAGAAGTGGAGGAAGGTTCAATTCATTCTCTGCCTAACAGAGTTGGAATATCTCTCTTCTGTCATCATTGCTTCTGCTTCTCTGGCCTTCAAACTATACCACCAACTTCTCTGGTTCTCCAGTTTGCAAATGGCAGATTATGGGAATGTGTGGCCTCTGTAAACATATGAACTAATATCTTATAATAAATCTCTTTAGATAGATAAATAGATAGATAGATAGATAGATAGATAGATAGATAGATAGATAGATAGGCAGGCAAATAGACAGACAGACAGATCCCCAATACAATCTGTTTCTCCTGAGAACCCTGACTTACATATATGATACCATTGCTACTAAATAATAATGATCATCATAATAAAAATGTTATTCATTGTTTATTTTCTGTTAGTCAAGCATGGTACCGAGTGCTTTTATAGACACTATCTTCTTAGATACTAACCCTGTGAGGTAGAATATAGACTCCATAGGATACAGAGTGTATCCATCTCATTCACTATTGTGTACCCAATACATAGTGCTACACTGGCTTACATATTTTACTTTATTAGACATTTATTGAATAAATGATTGGTGGATATTATTAAGCCCATTTGCAGATGAAGAAATAGAGGCACAAATACGTTATATATTTGTTCAAAGCCACTTACTAAGTTACAAATCTGTAATTCAAAGCAAAGTATTTCTGATGTCATATTCTACTCTTGAATCCCATGATAAACTATTTTTCTCTCATCTTACCACTTTCTTGTTTCCTATGTCAATAGACAAACTTTTACCTACATTTCCTTCTCTACCCATGACCTTATTATTTTAATTATTCTCCATTGAAATCCTCAAATTTCCTTATATAATGAATGTTTATAGAATAAATAGACACCTATGTTTTACTCTAACAATGTGCAATAATCTGATTCCATACTAAGATCAATATAATACGAACTATTTAATATATTAGTTAATGATTAATTAGTTATTATGTCTAATGCTTTAAACAACAGGGTAGAACAGAATGCAAAGAATGATGGTGAAATGTGCAGACCAAGAGAGACAATATGAAAAGACATCACTGTATGAACTAACTTACTAGTTTATGAAGACAGTATGTGAATAATATTGTAAATAACATTAGAGATTCGCATTATACAGCAAGAAAATTCTCTGAGAAAATTCAAGAGTTTTGACTATAGTGCCTTTGATGCAGAGGATGTAATATTCATTGGACACTCTAATAAATTTTTAAATGGCTAGCATACTCAGACATTTAGCATGTTATGTCAACATAAGGACTGTATTTTGATGATATTATATATTTGAATTCCTGACAGTGTCAAAGGAGAAAGACATTCCCATATCATTAAACTATGCTCATGATGGTTAGTTTTGTGCTTCAATACCCAGTTATTCAATCAAATGCTAATCCAGAGATTTTGTAGATATGATTAAATTCTGTAATCAGATGACTTTAAGTAAGGAAGATTATTCTAGATAAGCTGGGTGGTCTTGATTCAATCGATTGACACTATAGAGTAAAACTTAGGCTTTCCTTGAAAAAGAATGCCATTTATAGATAGCAATTTCTGTCCAAGAGTTCCAGTCTGCCCTACAGATTTCATACTTGCTCCTTCACCAGCCCCTATAATCTCATAAGTCTATTGTAACACTTTCTGTTTCTCTGGTTGCTGGTTGAACTCTGAGGGATACAATACCATATCCCTTTGTGATAAAAATGATGGAGTGATGTGTGTACACTTATTCACACATATAATGCTCATCATTCTAAAAAAATTATTAACAAAGGTTTTCTGTTTTGTGAAGATCAGGGCTGGGCTATGAGTTAGAGTAAATATAAATTTAGTCTTCTTATTTCCGTAATACACACAATTTGAGAGTTTGTCAATATTTCAGTAGAGTCTTTTGAACATTTATCAGTCAGCATTGGCAGTTTTGACAGGCTAACGACTTGCTGAATACCAAATGCAGAAGTACTAAGCCGTCATTTTTAGACAGGTTATTACTTTGAAATGATTATTTTTTAAGATAACATCTTCCATATATTTAATTCAGACTGTACTGCCTCAGTTGTGAAGTGCTTTGATGTAAATTTTATCCCTATACAGTATATGCAATGTTAACGCTTTTAATGTGTAGATCTTCATATTTGAAAGATTTTAAAATAATTTTTAATACATCAAGGTATAAGACACACTACGGTCTGTTTATATGGGTGTCATATTAATACTTTAACATGCAAAATGGAAGTTTGTACAGAACTTGATGATCATTTAAGCATAAAATATATTTCTTAAATTGTGTCCCTAAAATTTATTTCAAGTGTCATTATACATCAAAATTCAAGCAATGTCAAGCTTTTTCAATAATCGGGGGCAAAGTTTTCCTTTTTTTTTCTTTTTTCTTTTTTTTTTGGTCTAAGAGTAGAAAAAGCTTACAGCAAATTTTATCATAGAGTGGGTTGTAGAAAAAATAGACAAGAGAATTAGACACACATACACACATTCATAGAACAGAACTATTTCTACATCATTGCATATGCATAGTGTTGATTCACCCTTGTTATGAGTTTGTCTTCTTAAGCAAAAGATGAGAATAAACTCATCAGCTAGTGAACAAGTACATTTGCATGATATCAAATCCCCTAAGTCATTAGTTTTTCTAATCAACTCATCTAAATAAGAAATGATGATGATGATGATGATGATGATGACGACGATGTTGATGATGATGATGATGATGAAGATATAAGAGAGCAATAACTCTTTTGCATAGTAAGGCTAGTCTATAAGAGTATAGTCCAATTAAATGGAATGGAAACATTTAGCCCATGTGATTTATTTATCTTCACAGCTGCACGATGTTGATGGGAGTCAGGAATGCCAATTTTATTGTTTGTTCACGATTTTAGGGCTGCCTCTGTTGATTGAAGCCCCAATCTGATTTCCCCCAAGCAAACTAGGATGAAATGTACTCAAGGATAAAGTGTAAAAACAATGCAACACTTCTCAGTATAATTCAGAACTAAATCCGTTTATGAATAATCAATAACAAATTATCTTGGTAACTTTAATAAATTAAGAAAGAAAAAAGTAAATAATAGCATAAAATATACTTAAAACAATGACGATGTTCCTGTTAAAATAAATATGAAGTACTGTACTACATAATAAAAACCTTTTTAAAAATATATAGTTGTATAAGAAAGTGTATACAGAATTTTTTTGAAATGATACCTTTATTAAAATCAATATTAAATGTCATTCCATAAAACCAAGAATACATAAGATGTGAAGTATTTACAATAGAGAATCATCTACATCACAATAATTACTCAGATTCGGTCTACATTAAGTCTTAGTAAATTTTAAACTAATTAAATGAACAGACAGAAGAGTAAACTGAATTGAAAAAACAGACAGTTAAGCTTTTTTTTTAAAGCATAGCCATGTTTACATAATTATCTCCTGCCACCACAATAAAAGGATGCAATGAATTCAGCTCTTTGCATGGGTAGACGGTATTTCTCTTGAAGTCATTACAGTAATTTCTAACTTTAACTTTCTCTTTCATTACAAATTATTGATCTATTCCACAACTAATATACATTTATATAGAAAATATAGACAAAAATTAATTTACAAGAAATTTCAACATGCAGTGATTTTTATTTTTATATGTGTTTGCATATGTATTTATAGAACTTACACAAATAATAAAAATGTTTTGATTCTTAATATATTTACTATTTAATATGTGCTTTAAAATATTTTATTGTATAACATATAGATTGTATATGAAAATATATGACTATTTAAGAAATAATAATGAAATACCCAATGCCTATTATTCAGCTTAAAAATAGGAATGTTATCTGTATTTATTAACTGATGAATAGTAGAACAAAATCTTTCTAAATGTTTTCTTATCTTGAGAAATATATGATTTCTTATCTTGAGAAATATATGATTTATTCTTTGTATTTCACGTATATTTGAGAGTCAGTTTGTCATATCTTCTGAAAATAACTATATTCAAATTATATTAGAAATAATTTGGTACGAAAACTTTATAATATTGAGTCTTCTCATCTAAAATGTGACATATCTGTCTGGTTTTTCTACTTTGAAATTTTGAATAGTATTTTACATTTTTGTAAAAATTTTGTACATCTTCTATGATTTATTATTATTTTTAGCTACACAAATATACTTCTTTTAATTAAAACTTTTATAGTGAGATGATTATTGACTCACCTGCAGTTGTAGAAAATAATACAGGGATCCCATGTAGCCTTTACTTAATTATCCCTATGGATCAAAAAAAAGAGGTTCTATGGAAAGTAATCTCACAGGGCAATCTGATCATAAATTCCTAACTGGGAAGGTCAAGGTGTTTAGTCACACTCCAGACATAGAGCTTTTTTACTGAAAGGCTTATCTTTGCCTTAAGCAAGCCCTGTCCATTTTTTCTGTGCACTTAGGTTAACATACCTTTGAAATACCCTCTTTCAGACCCCTCCTTCAAATACCTGACCATCTTTCAAGTCCTTTTTCTACAAATCCTTTCAGACCCCTCTTTCTAAAGCAAGCAAAAAGTAATCTGATCTCCATTTTGCTTTCTTCCATCTTCATATAATCCTCCTTATTATGGTCTCTCCTTAATCTCAAATGCATAAAAGAAACTGAACTGTTATTTTCAGAAGCATTTTTCTCAACCTCTCGTTATCTTGCTTCCAAGCACATCCTCTATTTGACTCAAATAAACTCTTATGAAAATTCTCTGCAGGTTTAGACATTTCTTACATCAACAATCCAATGGGGATATCCTACAAAACTATAGTACTATAGCATAACTAGGATATTGACATTGATTAAGTCAGGATAAAGAACAGTTATATCATAAGGATCCCTATGTCATCCTTTTAATGCCACATCTAATTCATATTCCACAGTCTTCAACCTCCACCAGCTTCTGCTTTCTCCATTTTTATAATTTTTTTACTTCAAGAATATTACATAAATGAAATCATTAGTATGTAAACTTTTGAGGTTAATTTTTTACTCAGCATAATTCCATACAGATTTATCCAAATTGTTTTAGGTATATCAATAGTATACTTCCTTTTATTGCTCAGTTACAATTCTATGATATGGATATACCACAGTTTGTTTAACCATTCACCTGTTGAAGGACATCTGAATTGATTTTGAATTTTTAACCATTATGGATAACACTACTATGATCATCTAGGTATAGGTTTGTGTGTATATGTAAGTCTGCTTTCTCTGGAATACAGCCCAAAATTTCAATTGCTGGCCATATTATAGTTGGGTATTTGGTTTTATAAGAAACTTCTAAACTTTTCTATTGAGTGTACCATTTTACATTCCCAGTAGCAATGAATGTGTGAATCCAGTTTCTTTGCATCTTCACCAACATTTGGTTCTGACACTATTTTTTACGTTAGCCATTCTGATAAGGATATGGCAGTATCTCATTGTAGTTTTAATTTGCATTTTCCTATAGAATAATAAAGTTGAATATTTTTTATGTGCTTATTTATCATCTTCATATTCTCTTTACTGAAATATCTCTTCATATCGCCTGCTTATTTTATAATTCGATTGTTTTTTACTGTTGAGTTTTAAGAGAGTTTTGCATATTAATACTTGTTTTTGTCAGAAATGTAATTTGCAAAATTTTCTTCCAGTCTGTAGCTTGTCTTTTCATTCTGTTCATAGGTCCTTAGTAGAGCAAAACTTTTAAATTTTGATGCAATTCAACTTATCAATTTTTCTTGTTATGAATCATGATTTTCGTGTCAAGTCTAAGAATTCTTTGCCTAGTCATTGATCTTGATAATTTTCTCTTGTTTTTTTTTTTATTTTTATTTATTTTTTTTTTTCTCCTAAAAGAGGCTCACTCTGTTTTTGATGTTTGAATACTAATGGTTTTCAAGGCCCACCACATCCCTTTCTCCTAATGCCCTACCTCTGGGTAAGCAATTTAAAAAGACCACATATTCCCTCTCTGGACACTGGAAGGAAGTTCAAATCACACAATCCTTTGCCTTGTCCATGTGTGAGAATCTTCACACCAGCTCCGTCTTTAACCACAATACAGGTAAAGCCAGTTGTTTTTTCTAGTCATCTCAAGCTATTTTCAGACCTGCTTAAAAGTTGTCCCTGTTCTGCATGGAAAGCCTTATAATATGAGTATAAAATGTTTCACAATTTCTTTGTGTATGCATGTAGCATCATTAATCTCGACATTTGAACTAAATTTTAGGAGGGAGATTGTGATGTTCATTTTATGTGTGAATTTGGCTAGGCCACAGTACTTAAATATTTGGTCAAACGAGTCTGGGCATTGCTGTGAAGGTTTTGTTCCTCTTATTTCCTCCTCCTCCT